>NW_016814622.1:859481-900813 GCF_001698545.2 Rhinopithecus bieti
CTAAAAAAAAAAAAAAAAAAAAAAAAAAGAAATAGAAGGAAACGTTCTCAACCTGAAAAGGGGCATTTATGAAAACCCACAGCTAATGCCATACTTAATGGTGAAGTTACATGCTCTCTCCCTAAGGTCAGAAGAAAGACAAGAATGCCCACTAGTGCTATTTCCACTCCACACTGTACGGAAGGTACTAGGCACGGCAGGTAGGCAACAAAAAGAAATAAAAGGTATCCGAGTTGAAAAGGAAGAAGCAAAACTATCTGTATTCACAGAGATAATTTTATATATAAAATTTATGTGATTTTTTATGTAAAATCCTAAGGAATTCATTAAAAAAGCTATTAAAACTATTTAAAAGTTCAGCAATTTTGCAGGATATAAGATCAATATATAAAAACCAATTTACCTCAGGAATAAATTTAAGAAAGTGTGTGCAATTCTTACCCTGCACTGTGAATGTAATCAATGCCGCTGAATTGAACACTTAAAAATAGATGAAGTGGCCAGGCGTGGTGGCTCACACCTGTATCCCAACACTTTGGGAGGCTAAGGTGGGTGGATCGCCTGAGGTCAAGAGTCCAAGACCAGCCTGGCCAACATGGTGGAACCTCGTCTGTACTAAAAATACAAAAATTAGCCGGGTGTGGTGGCGAGTGCCTGTAATCCCAGCTACTTGGGACGCTGAGGCAGGAGAATTGCTTGAACTTGAGAGGCAGAGGTTGCAGTGAGCCAAGACTGCGCCACTGCACTCTAGCCTGGGTGACAGTGCCAGACTCCATCTCAAAAAAAAAAAAAACACAGTTAAAGCGGCCAATTTTATATATTTTACCCCAATTAAAAGAAAACTAAACAACTCTCACTCTGAAAACTATGACACTTTTTTTTAAAATTTAATTTATTATATTTTTTGAGACGGAGTCTCGCTCTGTCACCCAGGCTAGAGTGTAGTGGCGTGATCCTGACTCACTGCAACCTCCACCTCCCGGGTTCAAGCGATTCTCCCACTTCAGCCTCCCGAGTACGTGGGATTACAGGCAGCTGCCACCACGCAAGGCTAATTTTTGTAGAGACAGGTTTTCACCATGTTGGCCAGGCTGGTCTTGAACTCCTGACCTCAGGTGATCCGCCTACCTCGGCCTCCCAAAGCGTTGGGATTACAGGCGTGAGCCACCACAGCCGTCCTTTTTTTTTGAATTTTAAAAGATCTACATAAGTGGAAAGGCATCTTATGTTCGTGGGACAAGAGTTTTTAATATTGTTAAGATGGCAATACTCCCCAAATTGACCTACGGATTCAGTGAAATCCTTATAAGAATCCCAGCTGGCTTGCTACCAGAAACTGACAAGCTGATCCTAAAATACATATGGAAACTCAAAGAACTTAGAAAGAATTGTCAAAACAATCTTGAAAAAGAACAAAGTTGGAGGACTCATACTTCCTGATTTGAAAACTTACTATGAAGTAACAGTAACGAAGACAGTGTGGTACTGGCATAAGAACAGACATATACATTAATGGAATACAACTGAGAGTCCAGAAAGAAACTCATACATTTATGGTCAACTGATTTTGACAAGGATTTCAAGACCATTCAATGGGGGAAAGAATAGTCTGTTCGACAAACGTTGTTGGAACAACTGGATATCTGCGTGCAAGAGAATGAATGTAACCCCTCTACCTCATGTCAAAAATTAACTCAAAATTGATCAAAGAACTAAATGTAAATGCTGAAACTAAAAAACTCTTAGAAGAAAACACAGGTATAAAAGAAAACAAAGGTATGAAACTTTGTGAATTTGCATTGCCAATGGATTCTTAGATATGACACACACACACAAAAACAACAACAAAAAAATAGTTAAATTTGTTTTCCTGCGCAGAAGGGCTCTAGGCAGCCATGGCGCCCAGCCAGAATGGCATGGAAGCCCTACTTCCACAAGGACTGGCAGCTGGCGCATGGCCACGTGGTTCAACCAGCCAGCCCAGAAGATCCGCAGATGCAAGGCCCGGCAAGCCAAAGTGCCCCACGTTGCCCTGCGCACCCATCCGGCCCATCGTGTGGTGCCGCACGAAGCAGTATTCACACCAAGGTGTGCACCGGCCGCGGCTGCAGCCTGGAGGAGCTCAGGGTGGCCAGCATTCACAAGACCGTTGGCATCTCTGTGGACCCAATGAGTCCACCGAGTCCCTGCAGGCCAAGGTGCTGCGGCTGAAGGAGCACCACTCTAAACTCATCCTCTCCCCCAGGAAGCCCTCGGCCCCCAATAAGGGAGACAGTTCTGCTGAAAAACTGAAACTGGTCACCCAGCTGACAGGACCGGTCATGCCCATCCCAAATGTAAGAAGGAGAAAGCCCAAGTCATCACTGAGGAGAAGAATCTCAAAGCCTTTGCTAGTCTCCACATGGTCCATGCCAACGCCCGGCTCTTTGGCATACAGGTAAAAAGAGAAAAGGAAGCTGAAACAGGATGTTGAAAACAAAAAATGAAGCCCTCTTGGGGACTTGTAATAAGTCAGCAGTTTAAAAAAAAAAAAGTTAAATTAGACTTCATCAAAATGAAGAACAGCTGTGCTTCAAAGGCTACCATCAAGATAGTGAAATGACAACCCACAAAATGGTAGAAAATATTTGAAAATCTTATGTCCAATATGGGGCTTGTATCTAGTATATACAAAGAACTCTTAAAATTCAACAAAAAGACAACCCAATTTTTTCTTTTTTCTTTTTTGAGAGGGAGTCTCGCTCTGTCGCCCAGGCTGGAGTGCAGTGGCGTGATCTCGGCTCACTGCAAGCTCCGCCTCCCGAGTTCACGTCATTCTCCTGTCTCAGCCTCAGGAGTAGCTGGGACTACAGGCGCCCGCCACCTCGCCCTGCTAATTTTTTTGTATTTTTAGTAGAGACGGGGTTTCACCGTGTTAGCCAGGATAGTCTCGATCTCCTGACCTCGTGATCTGCCCGCTTCAGCCTCCCAAAGTGCTAGAATTACAGGCTTGAGCCACCGCGCCCGGCCAACAACCCAATTTTTTAAATGAGTAAACAACTTGAATAGACATTTATCCCGAAGATATACAAATGTCTAATTAACACATGAAAAGATGTTCAACAACATTCGCTATTAGGGAAAAGCAAATCAAAACCACAATGAGAAACGACTTCACACTCACTACGACGGTTAGAATTTTAAGTCAGAAAATAACAAGTGTTGTCAAAGATGTGGAGAAACTGGAACCCTTGTGGGCTGCTGGTGGGAATACAGACTGCTGTAGAAAACAACCTGGCAGTTCCTCAGGATGCTCAACACAGAGCCTTCACATGACCCAGTAATTTCACTCCGAGGTATACACTCGAGGGAAATGAAAACATGTATCTCACAAAAACTTGTACATTAATGTTCAGAGCATCGTTATTAAAAAATAAACAAAAATTACTTGGGAGGCCCAGGTAGGTGGATCACCTGAGGTCAGCGGTTTGAGACCAGCCTGGCCAACCAGGCGGCCAACAACCGCCTCTACTAAAATTACAAGAATAAGTCGGGTGTGGTGGCGCACGCCTGTAACCCCACCTACTTGGGAGGCTGAGGCAGGAGAATTGCTTGAACCCAAGAGGCGAAGGTTGCAGTGAGCCGAGATCACACCACTGCATTCCAGGCTGGGCGACAGAGCAAGACTCTGAAAACAAACAAACAAACAAAAAAACAACAAATAAACAAACAAAAGGTAAACAGATGTCCATCAACTGATGAATGGATAAACAAAATGAGGGCTGTCCACACAATGGAGTATTATTTGGCCATAAAAAGGGATGATGCACTACATATGCTGCAACATGAGACGAACCTTGACAACATGGTATCAGTCAGGAAAGACCCATATTATATGATGCCACTTATAGAAAATATCCAGAACAGGCAGATATACAATGAAAATAGATTTGTGGTTGCTCAGGGCTGGGGTAAGGGTAGAGTTGGGGGTGACAGCGAAAGAGTACAGGGTTCCTTTGGTGGTGATGGCGGAGATGGTTGCACAACTCAGTGAATATACTAAAATACACCGACACTGAACTGTATGCTTTAAGCAGGTAAATCATGCATGACTTGAACCTCAATAAAGCTGTTACCAAAAACAAAAAACAAAAAAAAAACGGGAAAAAAGAAATTATCTGGTAATTGTAAATGGCAGAGAAGCCTTTCTTCTTCACGAAAATAAACTATCAGCAGTATAATTCAACTTAAATTTCTCTATATTACTGACAGCTGGTTTCTGCTTAAAAATCTTCCTAACAAGGCCGGGCGCGGTGGCTCAAGCCTGTAATCCCAGCACTTTGGGAGGCCGAGACGGGCGGATCATGAGGTCAGGAGATCGAGACCATCCTAGCTAACACGGTGAAACCCCGTCTCTACTAAAAAAAAAAAAAAAAAAAATAAAAAAAACTAGCCGGGCGAGGGGGCGGGTGCCTGTAGTCCCAGCTACTCTGGAGGCTGAGGCAGGAGAATGGTGTAAACCCGGGGGGCGGAGCTTGCAGTGAGCTGAGATCCGGCCACTGCACTCCAGCCCAGGCGACAAAGCAAGACTCCGTCTCAAAAAAAACAGAAAACAAAACAAAACAAAAATCTTCCTAACATTATATCACAAGGATTATCAAAATTTCATAAACACAAATCTTGCTTTTTAAAAAAATAACTAAATATTTGTAGAAGGAAATATATCCAGGCTTATCATTTTGGTTACATAAAACTATGTCTGATGCTTTGAGAAATATTTCTTGTTCTCATACCGTATAATATCAATGCCATCCCTGACACCTTAATTAACTGGTAGAGCATTTCCAGTAACTTCTCAATTTGCTGCTAGTCAGACAGTATTTCCCACATATTTGAATCCAGTTTCATTTTAAAGGTACATCCGAAAGCTGTTCTATCAATAAAGAAAGACTTTTCAACAATTTGGTTTCAAATACTTCGGGTTAGAAAACAAACATCCATTTAAGACAGAGCTGCAAATTTATTATTATTACTTTTTGGAGACAGAGTCTCACTCTGTTGCCCAGGCTGGAGTGCAGTGGTGCAATCATAGCTCACTGCAGATTCAACCTCCTGGGTTCAACCAATCCTCCCCAGTAGATGAACTACAGGTGCACACTACCACAGCCAGCTACTTTTTCTTTTTGCTTTTTTTTTTTTTGAGACGGTGTCTTGCTCTGTCGCCCAGGCTCAAGCGCAGTGGCGTGATCTTGGCTCACTGCAAGCTCCGCCTCCTGGGTTCACGCCATTCTCCTGCCTCAGTCCTCCGAGTAGCTGAACTACAGGCACCCGCCACCACAGCCAGCTTTTTTTTTTTTAAGACGGAGTAGTCTCGCTCTGTCGCCCAGGCTGGAGTGCAGAGGCGCGATCTGGGCTCACTGCAAGCTCCGCCTCCCGGGTTCACGCCATTCTCCTGCCTCAGCCTCCCGAGTAGCTGGGGACTACAGATGCATGCCACCACGCCTGGCTCATTTTTTGTATTTTTAGTAGAGATGGGTCACCATGTTGGCCAGGATGGTCTCGATCTCCTGACTTCATGATCTGCCTGCCTCAGCCTCCCAAAGTGCTGGGATTACAGGCGAGAGCCACTGCGCCCGGCCCTAATTTTTTAAATTTAATTTTGTAGAGATGGGGATCTCACTATGTTGCTCAGGCTGGTCTTGAGCTCCTGGGCTCAACCAATGTTCCCACCTGGGCCTCCCAAAGTGCTGGGATTATAGGCGTTGAGCCACCATGCCTGGCCTCCAAAATTAACCTTTAAGGATTGCTGCATAACCACTTATAAAATCAACATCTTTCTCAATAGTAAAGGGTCAATAGAAATGGTATTTCAAATTAAAGTATAAGGTGGGTCGGGTGTGGTGGCTCACACCTGTAATCCCAGTACTTTGGGAGGCCGAGGCAAGAGGATCCCTTGAGCTCAGGAGTTCAAGACCAGCCTGGCCAACATAAGGCGACTCTGTCTCTATCTCTAAAATAAATAAACGTTGAAAAATAAATTCAACTCATCAATTTAAGTTTTTTAAAAAAAGTGATAGACTGAATTATTTTAATTCAATGATTTCACACTAATGAGGGTTACAACAAAGCAAGGGCCCTGAAGTGCTGTTTCGGGTGCTGTGGTAAGGGAGTTCTAGTCACCTTTGTGTCTCACTACGTTATTTAAGTTTTTAGAGAATGATGAGGGGTAAGAATATTTCTTATTCTGCTCTGGTCTATTTTCAGTGGGTGATTTCCTACACACCAAAAGCTCTGGAGGTTCAACACAGCTCTACGACATTTCCAGAAGAAGTTTCTACAGGCAACTCCGGAGTCACAACAGCCCAGCTGTGAACATCCCCACGTCACATGGTCTCCACAGGGACCCCTGTACCCTCCCAGCCCCGAGAAACAGGCGCTGTCCAGCCACCGTTTTTCCACTTTCAACACTTCCTTCAGCTACTCCCTGCTTCTTCACAGTCTCGTAACCCCCTTCTCCTCTCTCTCCTCCAATGCTTGTGCAGTTACGAGAAAAACCTGCTCTCCCCTCATCCCATTTCCTCCTTCTACTCATGGGGGACTCTTTCAAGTAAGTAAGTATAAGAATAGAAACAGCAACATATCCAAATGAAAACAAAGACGAACTATACCCTGACTTCGTGCAGAGGTTAGAGCTGGAAACCTGGAAACCGCACACCTGGAAACCAAGGCGGCACATGATCACACCGCCACAGAGCCTCAAGGACAACATGAGCTCCAGGAGAACAGGAATTTTGTTTTCTTCACTGCTGCAGTGCCTAGCACATCTTAAGTCCTTAAAAAATATTTGCTGGCCGGGCGCGGTGGCTCAAGCCTGTAATCCCAGCACTTTGGGAGGCCGAGATGGGCAGATCACGAGGTCAGGAGATCGAGACCATCCTGGCTAACACGGTGAAACCCCGTCTCTACTAAAAAAAAAAAAAGAAAAAAAAAATACAAAAAACTAGCGGGGCGAGGTGGCGGGCGTCTGTAGTCCCAGCTACTTGGGAGGCCGAGGCAGAAGAATGGCGTAAACCCGGGAGGCGGAGCTTGCAGTGAGCTGAGATCCGGCCACTGCACTCCAGCCTGGGCGACAGAGTGAGACTCCGCCTCAAAAAAAAAAAATATTTGCTAAGTGAATGACAAGGGACGACAGCAGACTAGAAATGTCAACACAATTTTGCACAGTGGGAAAAAGCAAACCGATGAGTGGTATCTAACTCAGCAAAGCCAGAAAACCAGAACTTAACTGGGCAGCAGGGGCAACGAGACTGGGGAATGAGAAGAGGCGCTCAGATCGCTGAAGGCCTGTGGTTAATGGGCAGAAAAGAGCACCCACTTCAAGTCCATAGGAAAAGCAGTTAGATCCTCCCCCATTAGCCCTCCTCCATCCACCTCAGCCACCTTACCAGAAACCGACAGCTATGCCCCCACCCCTAAACCCCAAGCAGGAGGCTGGAAACTTCTCTCTGGGGAGACTTACAGCCCCAAAATAAAGAATTCTATCATTAACTTCTGGTAGTGGCCCTCAAATTGGCAGGGTCCACGCTCTATTTCCTGATGGTGAGACTCAACACTTAAAAGTCTGCCCCATGCATACAGGGAGTTTCCAATCGGCCCACTCATAATCATGGAAAGACGGTCAATAATCACCAGATTTTCAGAAAAACACCTCTAACAAAGAGAATGATCAAAGTAGAAAACAGGTGAAAAAGAAAGTGCAAGAAACAGACAAGATAGGAGGCAAAGGGAAACATCTACATGACAAACGTGTGCAGGAATCAATAAAACATTAAACAAAGAGAAATGTGTCTAAAACACATTGCCTTCATGAAACAGAAAGAGGATGTTATAAAAATGAAGACTGAGAACGACAACACTTTTTTTTGGAGACAGTCTCTCTCTGTCACCCAGGCTGGAGTGCAATGGCGTGATCTCAGTTCACTGCAACCTCTGCCTCCCAGGTTCAAGCGATTCTCCTGCCTCAGCCACCAGAGTAGCTGGGATTACAGGCACCGGCCACCATGCCCGGCTAGTTTTTGTATTTTTAGTAGAGACAGGGTTTCCCCATGTTGGCCAGTCTGGTCTCAAACTCCTGACCTCAGGTGATCCGCCCGCCTCGGCCTCCAAAGTGCTGGGATTACAGGCGTGAGCCGCCGCGCCCGGCCTTACATTGAATTTTTGTTTCTGACACTGTATCTTTCATTTTTAAGTGTTCTTGGCTGGGCGCGGTGGCTCACGCCTGTAAGCCCAGCACTTTGGCAGGCCGAGGCGGGTGGATCACAAGGTCAGGAGTTTGAGACCAGCCTGGCCAACACGGTGAAACCTCATCTCTACCGAAAATACAAAACTTAGCTGGACACAGTGGCGGATACCTGTAATCCCAGCTACTCGGGAGGCTGAGGCAGAGAATTGCTTGAACCTGGGAGGCAGAGGTTGCAGTGAGCCAAGATCACGCCACTGTACTCCAGCCTCGGTGACAGAGCGAGACTCTGTCTCAAATCAAAAACAAAACAAACAAACAAAATTCAATGTAAAAACTAGAAGATAAAGTTGAGAACTTCTCCTTAAAAACTCAGAACAAGGCCCGGCACAGTGGCTCACGCCTGTAATCCCAGCACTTTGGGAGGCTGAGGTGGACGGATCACTTGAGGCAGGAGTTCAAGACCAGCCTGGCCAACATGGCAAAACGTTGTCTGCACTAAAAATACAAAAATTAGCCAGGCGTGGCAGTGCACGCCTGTAATCCCAGCTACTCGGGAGGCAGAGGCACGAGAATCACTTGAACCTGAGAGGTAGGGGTTCCTGTGAGCTCAAATCGCGCCACTGCCCTCCAGCCAGGGCGACAGAGTAAGACTCCATCTCCAAAAACACAAAAGAAAGAGCATTTTCAGACAGACCTGGTTCAAAAAATCTACCTCCGATGAATTCTTTCTCAGGAAGCTACTAGAAGATTCACTCCACCGAAAGATAAAAGACACAGAATCCAGAAAAGGGAATTCAACAGAGGAAAGAGACACAAATAATCCCTGCAAGGAATGAAAAGCACTCCAAGGACTGCTCCGTAGCAGGCCTGCAGGACACACAGCCCAGGCTGAAGCAGAGAAGTGGCAGGTCTGGAAGGGATGAAGGTGGTAAGATTATTTGAGGTGTTTAATGGAGGAGTTCTAGTTAAACGCCTGGCACTAAATTCATGACTGTACACTGAAAACCAAGCTAAAGAAAATTCGGCCGGGAGCCACTGCTCACTCCTGTAATTCTAGCACTTTCGGAGGCCAATGTGGGTGGACTGCTGGAGGTCAGGAGTTCAAGACCAGCCTGGACAACATGGTGAAACCCCATCTGTACTAAAAGCACAAAAATTAGCCAGGCGTGATGGCGGGTGCCTGTAATCCCAGCTACTCAGGAGGCTGAGGCAGGAGAATCACCTGAACCCAGGAGGCGGAGGCTGCAGTGAGCCGAGATCATGCCACTGCACTCCAGCCTGGGCAACACAGTGAGCCTCTGTCTCCAAAAAGAAAAAAAAAAAAATTTACTCCATGGGATTATTACAAGAAAAAAAAAAAGAAAATAAAGAAAATTCATTCCAGTAACACAAAACATTTCCCTTAGTAAATTGTATCTTACATGGCTTAGCTGTGAAGACAGTTACCTAATAAAAACAGTGTAGACACTGAATATCAATTTAAACAAAATTATATAAACATATTTGGGACAGAGAAAAAGAGCAAGGGGTGAATGTGTTTCAGGCAGTGGAGGGAGAATGTAGAACAGTTCTAAAGCCTCTTCTACAGCAGAAGTCAGCAGACAATGTCTAAAATGGAAAAATCAGAAATTAGCAGTACCAGCATGCTATACAGAAACATGAAATTTAAGGCAGGCATTGCTCAGCACCCACCAATATCCATGGTTCTTCTATAGTAACATCCCACCCTCGGCCTGCTTGGCTGAAGGAGGGTGGGATGGCCACCGTCTCAGATGGTGGCCTGAGGGTGGGAAAAGGCCACAGCCCTGGAGGCTTCTTGGAGCAAGGCCGTCCAACCAGCACTGACTGCTGACACGTCAACTTCACGTGAGAGAAATCAACCTGATTTTATTTAAGTCACTGTCACTTTGTTCTCCATTACTGGCAGCTAAATGTGATCCTAACTAAAATGATAAGTAGAAACAGAGGAGTTAAAAGTGGCAGTCTGTGGGAAGTTGGAGCGCAGAGCAAGCAACTGGTAGAGGGACTGCTATCTTGCATTACAACCCAGTAGTACTGCTTGGTTTCCAAAACTAAGTAAATACATTACACTGATAAAAGCTAAACTATATTTAAAGAAAATCACCCCACGGGGCATGGTGGGAAGTGTTGTTAACCTTAACTTTTTTTAAATTTGAGACAAAATTTTGCTCTTGTTGCCCAGGCTGGAGAGCAATGGCACGACCTCAGCTCACTGCAACCTCTGCCTCCTGGGTTTAAACGATTCTCCTGCCTCAGCCTCCTGAGTAGCTGGGATTACAGGCGTGCGCCACCAGCCCGGCTAATTTTTGTATTTTAATAGAGATGGGGTTTGACCATGTTGGCCAGGCTGGTCTCGAACTACACACCTTGTAATCCGCCCACCTCGGCCTCCCAAAGTGCTGGGATTACAGGCATGAGCCACTGCACCTGGCCATAACCTTAACTTCTAAAACTAAGATTAGATGCGTCTTTTGGGGTCAATTTCAAATTCTAATACTGAATTGTGGATATCAAACTTTTTATTTTAAAGGCAACAGAATATGAAGGCATTGCAGTTTTGGAAAGGCGAAGTGATGAAGAGAGTTTGAGACTGATCTGGCAGACGTATTTAAAACTTCAAGTGGGAAAGGCATTCATTTAGGCCTGAGGACTTGAGAGCTTTAGCTAGGTCACTAACAATGAGAATAGAAAGAAAAGGCTAAAATAAAATAAAGATATTTCAAAGCAGGCACCTGCAAGGAGGCTTGAGGCTGACCACAGTCCTGTGAAGGAAAGAAACGCTGGTTAGAGGGCAGCTCCCCCAGAAACAGGGAAAATGCTCAGAACCTAGTTTACCCAAGGGGAGTGGGGAGCAGGCTGGAGGGCAGGTTCATACGACCTCCCCAAATTCCTAACACAGCGGAGCGCAGTGGCTCATGGTTATAATCCCAACATTTGGGAGGCCAAGATAGGAGGATTACTTGAGCCTGAGTTCAATTCCACCCTGGGCAACACAGCAAGACCTTGTTTCCACAGAAAATAAAAATTTAGCCAGGTTTAGGGGTGCATGCCTATAGTCCCAGCTATTCAGGAGGCTTAAGACTGGAGGACTGCCTGAGCCTGGGAGGTCAAAGCCACAGTGAGACATGATAGAGTCACTACACTCCAGCCTTGGTAACAGAGCAAGACCTTGTCTTAGGGGGAAAAAAAATTCCTAACAGTCTTCCAACCTATAAGTCTGCGATTTTGGAGGTCAGGGAAATCATCATCTAAATTAACACTGGGAATCACCTTACAGTAGGTCCCAAGTGTTCTCCAAAGAGATTCCAATCCAAGGACAGAATTTGAATGAAATTATATCATTCCATTCAAAGTTATCTTTGAATTTCTAATTCCTAAGAAAACAAAATCCAAAGTTCTCTATTACATATCGATTCTTTTGCAGTTTTAATCAAAAAACAATTTTGTTGCCACAGTTACCTACCAATCAATAAAACTAACCAAAACCTAACCCCAACACAGATTGTTTAAAATCAAATTGAAACTTGACCTTTATCTCCTAGTTAGTGGCTAGTCTATGGGGGGGGGGGCGGGGAAGAAAGATTACTACACACAGTTCACACTGCCAAAACACTTCTGATTTTAGATTTAAGGAGAGTGTGTTCCCTCTCATCCATTCTCATCAGCAAGAGAGCCTTTCTGTGAGCTTCTCATACAAATTTAAGGTAACCATAATATACTGTCGTCCCATAACACTAAGAATCTAAGAATAAAACAAACATGGTCAAGGACTAATAGGTATTATGTTATAGGACTAACAGGTATGTTTTGGGATGAGATTACATGGTAACATTGTTTTTGGTCTCTTCCAGCAAAAAAAAAAAAAAAAAAAAAAGCTTTCTCTCTTTTCAGAGAAAAGCATTTGACAGTTTCACTGTATTTAATATAGTTTGGAATTAACAGTCCTGTGTGCCTGCCTGTTTATCCAGCATCACTAATGTCAGCACAAACAGGAGATATCTAAGGGCACCTGGCTTGGTGACAAGAGGGAAGGTGGAGGCAAGCAGAGGCACTCTCTGTCAACCCTGCAGTGTTGTGAGTTCTGTAATTTACATGCATTTGAGTATTCTGCTTGAAGGGCAATTCACTGCACATTTTAATTTTTCAGGTAGCTCACACAGTGGTATCCTGAAGTGAGAACTATTTCTTCAAATCCAATTTTATTTCTTTGAAATCTAGATTTAAGATAGATGCTGTTCACTGTAAAGCCCAACTATCATGGAAGGAATGGGTTTTTTTTCTTTGGACGCAGGGTCTTGCTCTGTTGCCCAGGCTGGAGTACAGTGGCGCAATCTCAGCTCACTGCAACCTCCACCTCCTGGGTTCATGAGATCCTCCTGCCTCAGCCTCCCGAGTAGCTGGGACTACTCGTGCCACCACATCCGGCTAATTTTTGAATTTTTTAGTAGAGACGGGTTTTCACCTTGTTGGCCAGGCTGGTCTCAAACTCCTGATCCACTCACCTTGGCCTCCCAAAGTGCTGGGATTACAGGTGTGAGCCACCACACCCGGCCTGCAGTTTTAAGACAGAAAAGATAGGGCTGGGTTGTTAATGTTTAATGGTTTCAGCTATCCTACCTCATGCTATTATAGTCAGTATCAAACAGCTACCATAGAATCTACATGATCTAAATTATACTATAACCTAATTTTTATCATGCAATCCTAGCATTTCCCTATAATTCAGATCTTACTGAAAAGATCTATTTCTTAAGTCTGTTATTTTTAAAAAGTGTTCCCATGTTATGCAAACATTCTATCCAGAGAAATCATTAAGATAAAATGTATCTGAGCCAGGCACAGTGGCTCCCTGCCTGTAATCCCAGCACTGTTTATGAGATGTTTAGCACCGTGCCAGTTAACCCTTACTTATTAAATTCGGTGGCGTCATCCCACTCACACCTTGGGCTGGCCATCCCCACACTAACAGCTACGGGCATTCACATCCATAGAGGAGGACTCTGAGAAGATACTGTCACACTCCTGGTGAGAAAAGCCACAAATGAGGAACCACCCAGAACACTGGGTGGATTAATTCTGTTCATGAAGAGGAAGCACATCGCGAAACAAGATGCCCCGGACTGGGAACTGGAAACCCATGTTCTGCCTCTGTGACGCGTGTCCACACCAGCATCAACCCCGAGGCCTCCCTCCTGGTCTGCAGGGCAGACCAGCAGCCAGGGCAGAAGACCACTGGGGCCTGTCCAATGCTCATAGGCTAGGATTTCAAACATCAGCTCCATCCAAATGCAACACTAGCTGTTACAAATAAGATGTGGGAAAAATATTTAACACCAGAGACAATATTTGTATATGACAAAGATGAAAGACAACAAATTCATCTCATTGGGTTGTCCGTATTTGTTGCTATTTACATTTGGAAACTATAAAGTTTATGTTCCCCTTCAAATGTATCAAGATATTTTCAAAAATAGCTTAAAGAAATATACATGCAAGGCTGGGCATGGTGGCTCATGCCTGTAATCCCAGCACTTTGGGAGGCCAAGGCAGGTGGATCATGAGGTCAGGAGTTCAAGACCAGCCTGGCTAATATAGTAAAACCCCATCTCTACTAAAAATACAAAAATTAGCCAGGCATGGTGGCAGGTGCCTGTAGTCCCAGCTACTTGGGAGGCTGAGGCAGAGAATTGCTTGAACCCGGGAGGCGGTGCTTGCAATGAGCCAAGATTGCACCACTGCACTCCAGCCTGGGCAACAGAGTGAGACTCCGTCTCAAAAAAGAAAAAAGAAAAGAAAAGAAAAGAAAAGAAATATACATGCAAAGCACAGCATTAAGGTCCAAGATTTCATAGAGGAAACCAATCAAGCTATAGGAAAATTAAAGACAAAAACTTACAATGAAAGTTGAAATGACTCGGCCAGGCGCGGTGGCTCACACCTGTAATCCCAGCACTTTGGGAGGCCAAGGTGGGTGGATCACGAAGTCAGGAGATCGAGACCATCCTGGCTAACACAATGAAACCCCGTCTCTACTAAAAATAGAAAAAATTAGCCGGGTGTGGTGGAGGGGCCTGTAGTCCCAGCTACTCAGGAGGCTGAGGCAAGAGAATGGCGTGAACCCAGGAGGCAGAGCTTGCAGTGAGCCGAGATCACAGCACTGCACTCCAGCCTGGGTGACAGAGCGAGACTCCGTCTCAAAAAACAAAACAAAACAAAACAAAAAATTAGCCAGGCATGGTGGTGGGTGCCTGTAGTCCCAGTTACTTGGGAGGCTGAGGCAGAAGAATGGCATGAACCTGGGAGGCAGAGCATGCAGTGAGCTGAGATCTTGCCACTGCACTCCAGCCTGGGTGACAGAGTGAGACTCCATCTCAAAAAAAAAAAAAGTTGACATGACTCTTGTCCCATTCAACCACTGTGGTGATAAGAAAGTATGAGCCAAAAATAATCATCTTTTATTTATTTTTGAGACAGGGTCTCACTCTGTCGCCCAGGCTGGAGTGTAGTGGCAGGATCACTGCTAACTGAAGCCTTGACCTCCCTAGCTCAAGTGATCCTCCCACCTCAGACTCCAGAGTAACTGGGACCACAGGTGTGCGCCACCATGCCCAGCTAATTTTTACATTTTTATAACATTTTAGTTTTACATTTATTATAGAGACTGGGTTTTGTCAGGTTGCTCAGGCTGGTCTTGTCCTCCTGGGTTCAATCAATCCTCCACCTTGGCCTCCCAAAGTGGTGGGATTACAGGCATGAGCCACCACACCAAGCCACAATCTTCCTTTAGAACTTAAAAAGTTTACTACCTATACTTTCCAAATTTCCTCACATAGTCCCCATTAAGCCTCCAAATCTGGGCTGAATCAGCTACTTTTCTTCCTTAAGTTTCAAGAATTCTCCATAATTGTCATTAGATACCTGGCAAGATTTGGGAAGTGGGGAAAGGCTGGCTTTTCCACATGACAGTAATCCACGTATCAGAGGTTTCAAATGTCACGGAGTGGTGAATCCAAAAATTGAATACTCCACTCATTGACAGCCTATATGTGTTTCCTGAGCAGAAGTAATTGAAAGTTAGAGTACCTAATATTGCTCTATAAACAGTTGTATTCAAAAGCATTATTCTGTGCTTTCCAGTCGAAACAACTAGGCAATTCCAAGCAACATTAAATACTAACTGCACACACGTTAACTAGAAATACACCACTTTAGAGTTACAATGATGTATATGTTAACATAAATGAGTTTAAATACTTGTAAAATATATTGATATTTCATTAAAACACCACCTTCTAAGTTCATTCTTCTCTATAACTGAAAATTTAGACTTTTGTGCAAACTGAGTTCCTAAGAGAATAATGTAGTTTGTAATCACAATTTCCAAAGAGCCAAAATACAACTCTGAAAACATGTCTATGTTATAGCACACAGTTCCTGTTTAGATTTGGAAAGATCAGATCTCATAAAACATGACCTCCACACATGCTGAGAAGAGCTTCCTCCAGGGAAGCCCACCAGTAATGCCTGGTGGAGAGCGGTGGCTGCACAACGGCCCACAGGGCCCCAGCCCTCAGACTAATCTCCTTCTAGGTATCGGGGCAGGGGCCAGTGGGACACCACCTTCCCAGCAAAACCACCTTTCTCTCTGTTTCCTCCTCCCGGTCACACCCACAGGTGGCGCACCAAGTTGAACCTGACAGTGGAACTGTGTGGGTTTCAAGACCGAGTGATCAGAAAGGAGCGGTCAACAAGCCGGACGCGGCGGCTCACGCCTGGAATCCCAGCACTTCGGGAGGTGGAGGCGGGCGGATCACCTGAGGTCAGGAGTATGAGACCAGCCTGGCCAACACGGTGAAACCCCGTCCCTACTAAAAATACAAAAATTAGCCGGGCATGGAGGCGCGTGCCTGTAGTCCCAGTTACTCAGGAGTTTGAGGCAGGAGAATTACTTGGACCCTGGAGGTGGAGCTTGCAGTGAGCCGAGATCGTGCCACCGCACTCCAGCGTGGGCACAGAGCAAGACTCCGTCTCCAAAAAAAAGGAAAGAAATTGGAAACAAAATATTCAGATTTTAACATGCACCAAAGAACTCACTTTCAAAGCAATGGTGAAGTCAATTAATTATTCAGTTGGAAATCATGTCACTGACAAAGGACGCTAGAAAGCAAATATTCTTGATTTACTGATACTATAAGTAACCAAAAATGGTGGTTCCCACGGAAATAAAGCATCACAGGCTGTCCTTGATCTCACGGCCTCTTTCTACTGCTGCTCTCACAAGATAGTGTGTAACATCTCACTACAGAGCAACTCAATACAAGCCCTCTAAAGAATACTGCAACTTAAGTTTTATTTGTAAACAAAATTCCAAATTCCAGTTACCAATCTTGCAGAGTAGGAGGCCTCACTGTGGAACACTTTCATTTGTTTCTTCGTATAAATATCAGCTTTATCAGCCACAAAGATTAGAAATTACTGGTTCAAACTGAACAGTCCTAGCCCAGTGACGCAAATGACCCAAGGATAAGGTTTTCATAGGTCTGGCCTGAACATACGCATTTCCTCCTCCTACTCAGTGGTTTTAGGTGAGATAGTCTGAGGGTCTTGACAGCACACCCCTGTTAGGGAGAGATGAAGTAAAAGAGTTTCACTCTGCGCTTTTACTTGTCTTTAAGATCCTAATTATCGTTAAATGGTTTAACCAAATTTTTGTCCTAAAAAAGCATAATCGGTTATTTAGCTGACCAATGATTAAAACGTAGATTCCGAACTAACTAGAGAAGGCATGCAAAAATCAGATAAGAAAGTTTTTAAGTGATAGCTCCAACTACCCCTCCAAATATCACAAAGGTCTAGCAGAATTGGAATTTAAAAAGAAACAAAAATGTCCTCTTGCACGGTTTATTTAAAATAAAGCCTTAACCTTAAAATTCCCTTGAAGGTGTTACAGCAAAGTGGGTGTTCAGGCTATGGCCAACAAGGGAATGTAGACAGGCTGTCACCCAGGAGGGGCCGTTAGTGCTGGGCTCGCTGGAGATGCAAGGGGGTCCCATGGGGCAGTGGGCGAGACAGATGCAGAAAGCACACCCAGCTGCCCCCACAACGCAGAGGAGCGTGGGGTGGGGAAAGCGAATAATTCCACGCTGCCTCTGGACCCCAAAGGCGAGAAGCGGGGGCGGGGGCGGGGCGGATATCCCAGGGAGTGCTGCAGGAAATGATATCCAGACTTGGAGGGTGGATCTAGGAAGCGGCAAGGGCGAGGGCCCGGTGGGGGGGAGGGGGTGGGAGTGGGAACGTAGGATGTGGCTCCGAGGGGCAGGATGAGGGGGCGGGACGATCGAACGCGGATGTCCAAACTGGGGAGGGCAAGGAGGGATGAAGAGCTAGCGGAGGGACGAGGGCGCACGGAGCGGCTGGAGAAAGATAGGCAGCGGGCCCCGGGGCGCTGCCGGGGCGAGAAGAGGCGAAGCCCACCGGCTGGGTGGGCAGGAGGGCGGCAGGGTCTGCCCGGGCGGGCGTGGGGGTGCGCGGGACGGGGCGCAGGGGTCGCAGGGCCGGCCCTGCCGGCGTGCACTTACCCCACTCGAGGAACTCGGCCACGTACTTGTCGCGGCGCAGGGCCGAGTGGCTGCACTCGGTGTACAGGCAGACGAGCACGTCAAGCAGCGTCTCCACGCTCAGGGCGCTCTCGTTGCGCCAGGGCCCGTCCAGGAGCAGCTGCTCCAGCTTCTTGAGCCGCACCTTGGCCGACATGGTGCCGCGCGGCCCGCTCCCGACGCGCCGGCCTCTCGCAGCCCGCTCGGCCAGTCCGTCAGGGCGCGCGCCGCCCTCGGGGCTTCGGGGCGCGAGCCGGCAGCAAGCGGCGCCTCCTCGGCCGCCCCGTCCGCGTCGTTCGCGCCCCGGCCTAGGCCGACATTTTGGGCTCCGTCCCGGCGGCGCAGGTCTGGGGCGCCTGGCCCGCGGGTCCATGGGCCCGCTCTCCTCCCCTCGGTGCCGCCGCCCTCCCGCTCGGGCCGGCCGCCCCGCCTCGCCGCGCCGCCGTCCACCGCCCTCAGCCCCGCCCGCGGCCGCGCCTCCCGCCGCCGCCGCCCGCCGCCGCAGAGTAGGAGCGGCAGGAGCCTTAGCGCTTGCGCAAGCCCGGCCGGCGCCCGAGCCCGACCCAGCCCCGACCCGGCGGCCCAGCCCCGCGGCCGCAAGCCAACCCAGGGCGCGGCCAGCAACCGGCGGCAGCACCACGTGCGGGGCCCGGCCACTGGCCGCGCTGACCTCAGCGCGGCCCCCCGCCCGCGCCTCCCCCGGCGGGCTCGGGCCTCGCCGCTTGCCGTAGGGAGCCGGGATGCTGGGAAGGCAGGGCCGGGCCCGGGGAGCGGCGCGGGGGGGACGGGAGGGGCGGGGCGAGTGCGCTGCCGAGATTGCGGGGTCCGCGCATGCGCAGAGCGCGCCCCGGTGGGCGTGTGCGCCTTCGCCCAGCGGACACGGTTCCCTCCGTGTTTGGGGTCCGACCGCGCGCGTAGCGGATCCTGGGGCCGAAGGCAACACCAAGTATCGAAGAAGCAGAGTCGCGATCTCAGGTCGTCGGGCCCGGTCCCACAGTCCCGGCGGGCCTATGTTGCCTGGGGGTCTCGGACCGGCCCGGCCGAGGTGGGTGTCGAGGGCCGCCCGGCAGGCGCAGCTCTGATGGCCTCGGCGGAGCTATTTAAAACGGCTGGTCCCAGCTCGAATTGGTCCTGGAAGACTCGGGTCATACCCCTGACTTCACCGACGAGAGACTGAAGCCCAGACGGTGTGGGGTCAGGGCCCAGGCTTGTGGGGGCTGCTGCCAAGGCGGGAGCCAGCGTCCCCAGTGCCCGGTGGATTCGTGATGGCTTGCAGAGGGTTTCAGTTTCCACTGTCCAGCCCTCCCTGCAGACCAATACCTGGGTGTGACAGTTTGGTAGCTGGGAGGATATTTGTCTCCAGGCTGGGTTTGCCTAGCGAGTCGCTGTATTTACTAAGATTGTTGGTTAATTTGGGTGGCTGGGGGAGGGAGGTTGATGGAGATACCCCCGCACCCCAACAAACCCTTGGAGTCAGGAGAGGAGGGGCTATTCCTGAAGCTTGCGGAAGGTCACCGAAATCGTGGGGGTGGCTGAGAGCTTCTGGGGCGCGCGAGTACAGGGGAAGGGGTGGAGCCGATGAAGGGGCAGATAGGGGTTTGAAGCCGGAGGCTAAGGGAGCCTGAAGCAAAACTAATCTCTGGAGCTAAAAACAGGAGTGGGCCCGGCGCGGTGGCTCACACCTGTAATCCCAGCACTTTGGTAGGCCGAGGGGGCGGATTGCCTGAGTTCAGGAGTTCGAGACCAGCCTGGGCAACACGGTGACACCCCGTCTCTACTAAAATACAAAAAATTAGCCGGGCATGGTGGCGCGCGCCTGTAGTCCCAGCTACTCCAGCGGCTAAGGCAGGAGAATTGCTTGAACCCGGGAGGCGAAGGTTGCAGTGAGCCAAGATCGCTCCACTGCACTTCAGCATGGGCAACAGAGCGAGGCTCCGTCTTAATAATAATAACAATAGTAATAATAATAATAATAATAATAATAATAGGAGTGGTTGCCTATGCCGGAGTTGTTGACCAGAACAGGTCGAGGAACCTTCTGGGCTGCTGGTAATGTTCTATGCCTGGATTTGGGTAGTAGTTACATGGGAGTACGCGTAAGTAAACATTCTTCAAATTGTCTTCTAAAGATCAGTGCATGTCACTGTGTGAATATGTATATAATACCTTCATTTCTTAAAGGCAGGTGAAAACAATCTGGTGTTAGAGGTGAGAGTACTGGTTGCCTTTGGGGTATGAACTGGAAGGGGACACAAGGAGAGGCCTCTGGGGGGCTGGGTACATTCTGTATCTTCATCAGAGCCATCTTGTAACGTGGGTCTGTAAAAGTATATAAATTCATCAAACTATTCTAAATATTTGCATGTTACTGTATGTGTATGAAACCTTAATTAAAAGTGGTTTTAAAAAGTCTGAGCAGATCACCTGGCTCAAAATCAAAGACTTCCCACTGGTTTTAGAATAGACACCAAATTTTTTTTTTTTTTTTTTTTTGAGACAGAGTCTCCCTCTGTCGCCCAGGCTGGAGTGCAGTGGCGTGATCTTGGCTCACTGCAACCTCTGCTTCTTGGGTTCAAGCGATGCTCCTGCCTCAGCCTCCCAAGCAGCTGGGATTACAGGTGTGTGCCACTATGCCTGGCTAATTTTTTTTTGTATTTTTAGTAGAGACGGAGTTTTGCCATGTTGGCCAGGAGGGTCTTGAACTCCTGACCTAAGTGATCCACCTGCCTTGGTCTCCCAAACTTCTGGGATTACAGGAGACCAAATTATTTACCAGTATAATAGCCAGATATCTGCATTTGTATGGGACGGCCTCTTTCTTTCTTTCTTTTCTTTTTCTTTCTTTTTTTTTTTTTGAAACAGAGTCTTGCTCTTGTCGCCCAGGCTGGAGTGCAATGGCATGATCTTGGCTCACTGCAACCTCCGCCTTCTGGGTTCAAGTGATTCTCCTGGCTCAGCCTCCCTAGTGGCTGGGACTACAGGCACTTGCCACCACGCCTGGTTAATTTTTTTGTATTTTTAGTAGAGACAAGGTTTCACCATTTTGGCCAGGCTGGTCTCGAACTCCTAACCTCATGATCCACCTGCCTCAGGCTCCCAAAGTGCTGGGATTACAGGTGTGAGCCACTGCACCTGGCCGGGTCTCCACCTTTTATCCTGTCCCTGTGTAAGTTTTAACTGTGTCCTCACAGGTGACTGGATGTAGACAGTGTGCTCCCATCTCCTGACACCACAGGCTCTGCCTGGCCTGCCCAGCCCTCCCGCCCTGTTCTCTGCCATGTCTCTTCAGCCTCTGACTCCAGTCTCCCTGATCTCCTTGCTGCCGGGCTTTGCACTTGCTTGCCCCTCTGCCTGGGATGCCCCTCCCACACTGCCTCC
The DNA here is from genome assembly GCF_001698545.2 of Rhinopithecus bieti. Taxonomy (NCBI): domain Eukaryota; kingdom Metazoa; phylum Chordata; class Mammalia; order Primates; family Cercopithecidae; genus Rhinopithecus; species Rhinopithecus bieti. The sequence continues at coordinate 880,698 of NW_016814622.1, forward strand.
ACTTTGTCCACTTAACCAAATCTCTGTTTCCACGTCGCCCCTTCAGGGCAGCCTTACCTAACTCCCTGGGCGAGATCAGGCCCCAGTTCGCCCTGCAGGTTTCCTCCTCGGCAATTGATACAGTGGGTATATGGGGGTCTTGCCTACTAGCCTAGACTAGAAATGTGTTTGTGCCTCAGTCTCAGATGTAGAGGTGGAATAATAGGACTGACCCTGGCATTTCAGTGAGTTTGGGAGGGGATTGAATGAGTGGATACCCAGGGAACACTGAAAACAGTACTCGGCTCATAGGAGGTGCTGCTATCATACATTAGAATGAGTATTTCAGAAGCCAGGGACTCTGACCAGCTGACAGATGGAGCAACCATGGGTCCTGGCTCTTGGCCCCTAGGCCAGGGAAGCCCAGCTGTATGTGTCCTCAGGCACCTGTGAGCTTCTGCTGTATCCTCACAATAAACTTCTACTTGCCTGGTTCCAGTAAATTTCTGGTCTTTGCAACACACCAGCCCCAGACTGAGCGTAGTCTTATCCCCAGTAACCTAAAATGTATGCACTCTACGGGTACTTCAAGCCAGAAATAATAAATTGGTTCAGAAATTAGAATGTTGAGATTTGCAGAGCTAAACCTCTGGCCTTAACTTTAAATCTTCCCCCTTGGACCCCTTAGGACCTGAGATAAGCAAGGGGAAAGGGGGCTGTGCCTGGTGCCATCTCCTTCTTCCCCAAACCTCCCTTGGCTCGCTCAGCCCCCTTCTGCCCATCTAGAGCCACCACCGGGAAGGGAGGAAGGGAGAAGTGGGGAAGGGCTCCGATCCCATCTGGATTAGCAGGGGGTAAGGTTGACCCTCTCTCTCCTGGGAACATTCATGGGCTCCTTGGTGGTTCCCTGCGGCTTTGTCTCCTGAAGTCCCCTTAACCCAAGCAGGTGTGCCACTGGGTGGGTGCTTACCCGGTGACTGTGGAGGGGAGGGGCCCTCTGCTCTTCCTGAGGGACTCTTGGACAAGACCTCAATGGATCCATGGTCTCGTGCTTGCTCATCCACCCAGCTCACATCTGTCCTCAGGAAACACTGCACACTTCTCGCCCCGTTAGGGAACAGGTGGATCCCAGCACAGCAGCACAGCTCTGCCTCCGAAACAGCACGTGAGCCCCTCCTTCCTGGCTAGGAGCCAACCCGCAGGCCACTGTGCCCTCCAAATGGAGCACCAAATATTGAGCTCTCTGAGAAATCCCTTGGAAGGCCCCCCTCACAGGGTTAAAGTGAAGGAAGGAGGGCCCGTCCTCTGTGTCCCCAGGCAGGATTACCTCACCAAATCTTCTCTTCCACTCTCATCTTTTATTCCTGAGTGTGGGACAGAGTCCCAAACATTTCCCTTGACAATCTACACATGGGGATCTGACATAGCATTTGAGAAGTCCACATCTGCTCTCTCTTCTTGCCTCCTGGAAATTGCCATGTACTGTTCTTATACATTTACAAATGTACACCAAAGGTCATCGTCCCTTTGGTGGACAGTGCTTGTATTGGTCTGCCCTCACTCTCTCTGTCTCCTGAACACCATACCCTGTGAGTCTCCGTTCCAGCTCCACTCTGATCATAGGATTCTAGAGGGGCTGGCACCACATGTGACCCAAGACCCTAGTCAGCACTTCATCCCCCTTCAGTCATCATGTGACTGAAGCCAGGCCAATCAGATAACTTATTTATTTATTTATTCATCTATTTTTTAGAGACGGGGTCTTGCTCTGTCATCCAGGCTAAAGTGCCTTGACAGAATCATAGCTCACTGCAGCCCCGAACTGCCAGGCTCAAGCAATTCTCCCATCTCAGCCTCCAGAGTAGTGGGGACTACAGGTGTATGCCACCACATATGGCTAATTTAAAAAAATTTTTTTAGAGAAGGGGTCTTGCTATGATGTCCCGGTTGGTCTTGAACCTCTGGTCTCAAACGTCTTGCTCCCTCAGCAGATAACTTATTTAGAATGTTTTATACTGGCTGGGCGTGGTAGCTCACACATGTAATCCCAGCATTTTGGGAGGCTGAGGTGGGCAGATCATTTGAGGTCAGGAGTTTGAAAGCAGCCTGACCAAAATGGTGAAACTTCGTCTCTACTAAAAATACAAAAAATAAGAATAAAAAATTAGCTGGGCATGGTTGTGCATACCTGTAATCTCAGCTACTTGGGAGAATGAGGCAGGAGAATCACTTGAACCCAGGAGGCGGAGGTTGCAGTGAGCTAAGATGGTGCCACTGCACTCCAGCCTGGGTGACAGAGTGAGACTCCATCTCAAAAATAAAAATAAAATTAAAATTAAAAAGAAGGCCGGGCACAGTGGCTCATGCCTGTAATCCTTGTTTTGGGAGGCACTTAGGGAGGCCGAGGCGGGTGGATCACTTGAGATCAGGAGTTTAAGACCAGCCTGGGCCGGGTGCGGTGGCTCAAGCCTGTAATCCCAGCACTTTGGGAGGCCGAGACAGGCGGATCACGAGGTCAGGAGATCGAGACCATCCTGGCTATCGCGGTGAAACCCCGTCTCTACTAAAAAAAATACAAAAAAACTAGCTGGGCGAGGTGGCGGGCGCCTGTAGTCCCAGCTACTCGGGAGGCTGAGGCAGGAGAATGGCGTGAACCCGGGAGGCGGAGCTTGTAGTGAGCTGAGATCCGGCCACTGCACTCCAGCCTGGCCAACATGGTGAAACCCTATGTCTACTAAAAATGTAAAAATTAGCTGGGCGTGGTGGCGCATGCCTGTAATCCCAGCTACTTGGGAGGCTGAGGCAGGAGAATCACTTGAACCCGGGAAGCAGAGGGTGCAGTGAGCAGAGATTGTACCAGTGCACTCCAGCCTGGGCAACAGAACAAGACTCCATCTCAAAAATAATAATAGTAATAAATAAAATAAAAAGTAAAAGAATGTTTCATACTAAAACTGGGGGAGCTTCTTATCCCTTCCTTTAGACCAGGGGTGGGTAAACTTTTTCTGTAAAAGGCCAGACAGTAAATGTTTCAGGTTTTGTGAACCCTACAGTCTCTGCATCTACCATTATAGCAAGAAAGCAGCCATAGACATTATAGAAAAAAGTGAGCATGACTGTGTGCCAGTAAAACTTTATTTACAAAACAAGCAGCAAGCTAAATTTGGCCTGCAGACCCATAGCTTGCTGATCCTTGCTTTACAACACAAGCTGTGATGGTGAGACAAGATCAACAGCCACAACACCTGTTAGAGAAAGAAAGAGAAAAATGAGAGAGAGATCTGGTTAGATGAAACAATAAATTTTCCTTTTTTTCTTGGCCAGGTGTAGTGGCTCATACCTGTTAATCTCGACATTTTGGGAGGCCAAGGCGGGCGGATTGCTTGAGCTCAGGAGTTCGAGATCAGCCCAGGCAACATGGCAAAACACCATCTCTACAAAAATGCAAAAATTGGCCAGGTGTGGTGGTGTGTGGCTGTGGTCCCAGCTGCTTCGGAGGCTGAGGTGGAAGCATTGCTTGAGCCCAGGGGCAGAGGCTGTAGTGAGCCAAGATCACACCACCGCATTCCAGCCTGGGTGACAGAGCAAGCAAGACTCTGCCTCAAAAAGAAAAAGGAAATTGATTTCTGCTTCTAGTTTAGATGGTGTGATCGGGACCAGATTTACTCTCTTACCTGAAACAATGATTTAAAAAAAAGAGAGAGAGAGAAAATGGACAAATCACCTAACACAAGGATTTTCATGACACTGGGAATCAGGCATCAAAGGACAGTGATTAGCCACGCGTGGTGGTACACACCTGTAACTCCAGCTACTCTGGAGGCTGAGATGGGAGGATGGCTTCAGTTCAGGAGTTCAAGGCTGCAGTGAGTCATGCTTGCATCATGCACTCCAGCCTGGGCGACAGAGCAAGACTCTCTCAAAATATACATATTTTTGACAAAGTACAGTGATCCCTATCCCTGAGACACAGTAAAGAAAAGAGGTGGTTCTATGACTGCCTTGCCAGGGAAGGGGAACTGAGGTGGAGCTCAGTGGACTCCCTTAGGTGAGGAGACAGAGCAGAAGCTAGGGAGACCAAGGCAGCTAGACCTCTCAGGACAGACTACCATAAATGAGTGAGCTGCACAGAGAAAGCCCTGGAGATTGGTAGAGAGTCTCCTCAGGCATCCAGCAGCACGCTGGCCAGTGCTCACGCGGATGAAAGCCACCGCAGGCTGGATTAGGGGAGATGGTGCCAAGAAGGACTGGAGGAAATGGTGCCTGATGCTCACACAGACTGAGAGTAGTGTTGTTTTCCACTGGCCAGACTGGAAAAACTAATAATTCACAGGTATTGGGTAGAATTCTCAAGAAAGTTGTGCCTTAGTAATAGGATTCTACCACTAGGAAGTCATCCACTTGCCTTTCCCCCAGCATCCCAGAAAAAGCTCTAGACTGAGCACTGCTCCAGATCTGCCTAACGAATTACAAATATAAGACACGAAAGTATTAAACAGTTTCCAAGTAATTTCATCCCAGAACAAAGCTCAAGAAAATGTATAGGAATACAAAATATTCAGCACCCAAAGAGGTAAAATCACAATGTCTGGCATCTAGTCAAAGATTACCAGACATTCAAAACATAGCCTATGATGAGGATGTCATCAGTTAATCAAAACCAACCCAGAACTCACACAGATGTTAGAACTATCAGAAAAAGACATTAAATGTTATTATAACTGTATTTCATGTGTTTGAAAAAGTTAATAGAATCATGAAAATCATTTTTAAAAACTGTAATAGAATTTCTAAAGATGAGGTAACTACTATTTCTGGGATTGAAAATGCGCTGTATGGGGTTCATGGCAGATTAGACATTACTTAACAAAAGGTTAGTGAATCTGAAGAAATAGCAATAGAATTTATCCAGAATAAGACAATGAGAGAGAAAAAAAAAAAGAATATGAACAGAGCATCAGTGAACTGTGGGACTATTTCAAGCAGCCCGATACATGGATAATTGGGATCCTGAAGGAGAAGAGCAAGAAAGAGGAGGAACAGAAAAAATATTTGAAGAAATGACTGAAAAATTTCCAAACACAATGAAAATTACAATCTCACAAATTCAAGAAGTTCAGTGAATCCTGAGAACAGGAAATATGAAAAACAACAACAACAAAACACCAAGTCACATCATCATCAAATTGCTCAAAACCAGTGATAAAGAAACAAAACAGGCCGGGCACGGTGGCTCATGCGTGTAATCTCAGCACTTTGGAAGGCCAAGGCGGGCAGATCATCTGAGGTCGGGAGTTCGAGACCAGCCTGACCATCATGGAGAAACCCCGTCTCTATTAAAAATACAAAATTAGCTGGGTGTGGTGGCGTGTACCTGTAATCCCAGCTACTCTGGAGGCTGATGCAGGAGAATCACTTGAACCTGGGAGGTGGAGGTTGCGGTGAGCCGAGATTGCACCATTGCACTCCAGCCTGGGCAACAAGAGCAAAACTCTGTCTCAAAAAAAAAAAAAAAAAAGGCTGGGCGTGGTGTCTCATGCCTGTAATCCCAGCACTTTGGGAGGCTGAGGCGGGCGGATCACAAGGTCAGGAGATCGAGACCATCCTGGCTAACACAGTGAAACCCTGTGTCTACTTAAAATAGAAAAAATTAGCCGGGCGTGGTGATGGGCACCTGTAGTCCCAGCTACTCGGGAGGCTGAGGCAGGGGAATGAAGTGAACCCAGGAGGTGGAGCTTGCAGTGAGCCGAGATCGCGCCACTGCACTCCAGCCTGGGCCACAGAGTGAGACTGTGTCTCAAGAAAAAAAAAGAAAATGGAAATAGAGATGTTTTCAGACATGCAAAAGCCTCCCATGGAGGCAGAGGTACAGTGCTTGATTGACATCTTCAGATTTTAGAGATAGCATTGACTACCTTGAGTGAGCCTCTCTGGTTCATTTACTGGGTGGCCTCTAAGACAGCCAATTTTCAGTGAAACCCAAAGTACAAATGGACCCATCAACAGGCCCAGGCTTTGGNAGACCATCCTGGCTAACACAGTGAAACCCTGTGTCTACTTAAAATAGAAAAAATTAGCCGGGCGTGGTGATGGGCACCTGTAGTCCCAGCTACTCGGGAGGCTGAGGCAGGGGAATGAAGTGAACCCAGGAGGTGGAGCTTGCAGTGAGCCGAGATCGCGCCACTGCACTCCAGCCTGGGCCACAGAGTGAGACTGTGTCTCAAAAAAAAAAAAAGAAAATGGAAATAGAGATGTTTTCAGACATGCAAAAGCCTCCCATGGAGGCAGAGGTACAGTGCTTGATTGACATCTTCAGATTTTAGAGATAGCATTGACTACCTTGAGTGAGCCTCTCTGGTTCATTTACTGGGTGGCCTCTAAGACAGCCAATTTTCAGTGAAACCCAAAGTACAAATGGACCCATCAACAGGCCCAGGCTTTGGTGCCAGCTCCCCTGCCACTTTACCCAGCAGATCTTTTGTTTTGAAAGTGTGAGTGGCAGACAGATTTGTGGAGCAAGTCCTGATAGAATCACAGTGTGTACCTCCAAAGTTTTGGAGTAAGTCCATGCTTACTTCTGCCAACAAGTTTTCTTCATTTCAGAAGCAGCTACTGGCTTACTACTGGCTCGTAATATAAACTGAATCTTCGGCCAGGGATACCAAGAAACTATGTGACCCAAGCTGTTTGTCCATCAAAAAGCAAATGCTGTCTTATCCACTGAATCCTAAAACTAGATATGTGGCCGGGTGTGGTGGCTCACACCTGTAATCCCAGCACTACAGGAGGCTAGACGGGTGGATCACCTGAAGTCAGGAGTTCAAGACCAGCCTGTCCAACATGGCAAAACCCTATCTCTACTAAAAATACAAAAATTAGCAGGGCATGGTGGTGTGCACCTGTAGTCCCAGCTACTTGGGAAGGAGGCCAAGGCAGGTGAATTGCTTGAATCCAGGAGGCGAAGATTGCAGTGAGCCAAGATCATGCCACTGCACTCCAACCTGGGCGACAAAGCAAGACTCTGTCACACACAAAAAAATAAACACACACACAGACACACACACCCCCAGCAACATTCCATTGTAAGATGAGAGTAGGCCCAAACATTTCCGGGAGGAACAAGTAAACTTCCTGAGTAGGTGCCTTAGACTCTTAACAGTATTTGCTCCAACTGTTTTGCAACATTTGTTTTCTTTTTGTTTTTTTTTTTTGTTTGTTTGTTTGTTTTGTTTTGTTTTTGAGACAGAGTCTTGCTCTGTCATCCAGGCTGTAGTGCAAAGACTCGATCTCGGCCCACTGAGACCTCTGCCTCCTGGATTCAAGGATTCTCCTGCCTCAGCCTCCCAAGTACTGGGATTACAGGCATGCACCACCACACCTGGCTAATTTTTGTATTTTTAATAGAGATGGGGTTTCACCGTGTTGGCCAGGCTGGTCTCGAGTCAACCTTAGGTAATCCACCCACCTTGGCCGCCCAAGCATGAGCCACTGCGCCCAGCCATTTTGCAACATTTCTTGTTTTTTGAGATGGAGTCTTGCTCTGTCACCCAGGCTGGAGTGCAGTGACATGCTCTTGACTCACTACAACCTCCGCCTCCCAGGTTCAAGCAATTCTCATGCCTCAGCCTCTCGAGCAGCTGGAATTATAGGCATGTACCACCACACCCAGCTAACTTTTATATTTTTAGTAGAGACAGGGTTTTACCATATTGGTCAAGTTGGTCTCGAACTCCTGGCCTCAAGTGATCCACCCACCTCAGACTCCCAAAATGCTGGGATTACAGGCGTGAGCCACCGCGCCTGGCCCTGCAACATTCTTAACCTGCAGCTATGCCCTCATGGGGAATACTTTGTGATCAGTCAACAGAAGATGAAAAAGTGGGTCTGGTCCGAAATTTTTTCTGCCTGGAGTGCTAGCTTCCATTAGAGGTAGACGTCTAGTGCTTTATAGACATAGGAGAGGCCCAGAAAGTCAGCATTGAAGAAAAATCCTTGCAGAAGACAAAACTTGTACAGTGATTCACAGGCTCTAGCTAACAGGTTGGCTGGACAATTAGAGACTTGACTAAAATGTTCCAGGTGGTCCTCGGGACAGGCAAGGGGATGGATTTCTCAGAATGGACACAGAGTACCCATAGGAATGAATGCTCATTCATTCACGGGCACTTACTGGGGAGGAGGCTGTCAGTACCCAGGCGAACAAGGCAGCCTCTTCTGAGGACATCCATTGGCCTCCTCCCTCCCCTTCCCCAGTGCTGCTCAAAGAGCCTGTGGACAGATGACTGAGCTAGCAGAGAGGGAGGCTATGTAGGGGCTCAGAAGCATGACCTTTCCTCACCGAGGCTGATTTGGTATCCGTATGGCTGAGTGCCCAACCCTCACAGCAGGGACCCACCCTGAGCTCCTAATGTGGTGCCATTCCCACAAGGTACAGTTGCTGGTGGCCAGCTTGATGACATTGGACCCCTTCCATCACGGAAAGAGCAGTGATTTATCCTCGCATATTTTAGGTAAGAACTTGTTTTTCCAGCCACATACTTCTCTCAGCACTACTATTTGTGAACTCGGACAGCGCTTTATTTATCCATCATCATGGCAACTCAAACACCATCACTTTGGACTGAGGGACTCATTTCATGTTGAAGGAAGTATGGCGGAGAGTTCATGGCTGTGAAATTCCCTGAATTTACCATGCACCCCATCACCCAGAAGCAGCTGGTTTGAGAGAATGGAGGAATCGTCTGCAGAAGATGCAGTTAAGGTGCCAGATGAAAGCCAGTAGCCTATGAGGTTAAGGTACCATCCTACAGGGTGTAGTGTGTGCCTCAAGCCAGCAAATGGTATGTGGTAACCTCCCCCGATACCCTAAATGCATGGGTCCAGGAACTGAGCAGTGGAGGCAGGAGGGGCCCTTCCCATTACTACACCAAATAACATACTGGAGGAATTTTGCCTTCCTTCCTGTGTGTGACCTTGGGCCAGTGTCCAGGAAAATGTTTCCATCAGGAAACACAGTCATGGTTTCAATGGATTATGGTGGAACTGCCCCTCCCCCCACTGGCAATTTCCGGTTCCTCGTGCCACTGAACCAACAGGCAGAGAAGGGATCACTGTGCTGGCTGGGATGACAATCCTCATCCTCAGAGGGAGTTTGCACTGAATCGATTCTCACACTGAGGCAAGGCGCGACTTACCACAGTCATACACCACATAGTGATGTTTTGGTCAGTGACTACCGCATACATGACAGTAGTCCCATAAGATTATAATATTATGTTTTTACTGGACCTCTCCTATGTTTAGAGACACAAATTCCTGCCGTTGGGATACAGTTGCCTACAGTGTTCAGTACAGAAACATGCTGCACAGGTTTGCAGCCTAAGAGTAAGAGCCTGTACCATACAGCCTGGGCGTGTCCTGTCTCAGTTTGTAAGTTCACTCTATGATGTTCACACAACATTGCCTAATGACACATTTCTCAGAATGCATACCTGCCACTAAGTGACGCATGACTGTACTTTCTTTTTTTCTTTTCTTTTTTTTTTTTTTTTTTTTTTGAGAAAGGGTCTTTCTCTGTCGCCCAGGCTGGAGTGCAGTGGCACAATCTTGGCTCATTGCATCCCTGACCTTCCGGGCTCAAGTGATCCTCCTGCCTTAGCACCAACACCCCACCCTCTGCCCCTTTTCAAGTAGCTGGGACTACTGGTATGCACCACCATACTTGGCTTTTTTGTTGTTGTTGTTGTTGCATTTTTTTGTAGAGTTGGAGTTTCACCATTTTGCCCAGGCTAGTCCCAAACTCCTAGGCTCAAGTGATCCGCCTGCCTTGGTCTCCCAAAGTGCTGGGATTACAGGCATGAGCCACCACACCCAGCTGTGACTGTACTTCTTGCTTAATGTTTTTTATTATCAGGAAAAGGGAAGGGAGCTCATTAAAGACAAGAAATAAAGGAATCAGATTCTGAAGGAACAAAAGTTTGGGCTATCCCACCAAGGCTTTAAAAAAAGAAAAAAGTGCTGGCCAGGCACAGTGGTCACACCTGTAATCTCAGCACTTTGGGAGGCCGAGGGAGGCAGAACACTTGAGCCCAGGAGTTAGAGACCAGATTGAGCAACATAGGGAGATCCCCTTCTCAAAAAAATACAAAAACTAGCCAGGTACTGTGGCTCACACCTGTAATCCCAGCACTTTGGGAGGCCAAGGCGGGCAGATCATGAGGTCAGGAGTTCAAGACCAGCCTGACCAACATAGTGAAACCCCATCTCTACTAAAATCACAAAAATTAGCCAGGCATGGTGGCAAGTGCCTGTAGTCCCAGCCACTCGGGAGGCTGAGGCAGGAGAATTGCTTGAACCTGGGAAGGCTGAGGTGGGAGGATCACCTGAGCCTGGGAGGTGGAGTCTACAGTGAGTCATGATCGCACCACTGCACTCCAGCCTGGGTGACAGAGTAAGACCCTGTCTCAAAAGAGAGAGAGAAAACAGTGTTGCTGAGGAGCCAGCCAAGGGGAGAGGCCATGGAATGGCGGCTGAGGAACACGGCCTGGGCAGCGTGGCTCGGGGGCATCCGTTGGCAGGCTGCTTCCCTCCTGCCCATTCCCACCCCCTCTTACCTCAGTGAAGAGGCTGGTAGGGCCCGGCTCTCAGCCTTCAGGTTGGTGCACACACAGTTGAGGGTGACGGGACGTCATGTGCCCTGGGTGCTGAAGACACAGGGCAAGCATGGAGACCAAAGGGCAGCAGGGTGGATAGTTGCTGGAGAGCTGCCTTTGCCCCTCCAGACCCAGTCTCCACCCTGCTCTGTATCCCCATGGGCTGTGCCCACAGGCCACCTGGCCCTCCAGCTGCTGGGTTGGGCCAGTGGGGGCTCTGGCATGTGGCTGGGAGCTGGGGGAGAGGAGGGAGTACTTGTTCCCCAGATTCCCTGGGAGCTGCGCCTTGGCCACGTCTTTCTACCGAAGTCTGGGGTCCCTCTCCTCGGAGCTTCTCTCTCCAGGATCCGGCCACTCCTCCCTCCTGCCGTCCTCAGAGGGCCCAAAGGTGAAAACAGCTCCCACTCCTGCCTGACTTGCTAGCACCCTGCCCACACCTTGGTAAGGTGGCCTCTCTTATCCTCTCCTCCATCCCCTGTGTCAGTGTGAGCCCTTCTGGGACTGCCTAAGACAGAACACGCACAGTGACACTCATTGCAGTGCTCCTGGTTTTAAAAACAAAAGCTTAGGCCAGGCACGGTGGCTCATGCCTGTAATCCCAGCACTTGGGGAGGCTGAGGCAGGCAGATCACGAGGTCAGGAGTTTGACATCAGCCAGGCCAATATGGTGAAACCCTGTCCATACTAAAAAGTATATAAAAATTAGCCAGGCGTGGTGGCGTGCTCCTGTAGTCCCAGCAACTCAGGAGGCTGAGACAGAAGAATTGCTTGAACGTGGGAAGCAGAGGTTGCAGTGAGCCGAGATTGAGCCATTACACTCCAGCCTGGGCGACACAGTGAGACTCCTTCTCAAAAAACATAGTAAAAGCCAGGCGTGGTGGCTCACGCCTGTGATCCCAGCACTTTGGGAGGCTGAGGCGGGCGGATCACAAGGTCAGGAGATCAAGACCATCCTGGCTAACACGGTGAAACTCCGTCTCTACTAAAAACACAAAAAAATTAGCTGGGCGTGGTGGCAGGCACCTCTAGTCCCAGCTACTCGGGAGGCTAAGGCAGGAGAATGGCATGAACCTGGGAAGTTGGAGGTTGCAGTGAGCCGAGATTGCGCCACTGCATTCCAGCCTGGGCGACAGAGCGAGACTCCATCTCAAAAAATAAGTAAACAAATAAATTAATTAAAATAAATTAAAATAAAATAAAAATAAAGATAGCCTAAGTGTCCATTGATAGACAAATAGGTAAAGAAATTATGGTGCATCTATAACATGGAAGCCAGGTAGCACTAAAGACGTGAGGCAGGGCCACTCGTTCCAGCAACCCAGCGTGGCTGGCCACCCACGGCATGCACGGTTCTGGGTGCTGAGGACTCCAGGGTGTCCCTTCTGGTCTAGGGGCAACAGGCCACGTTCACCAGGACACAGGGGAGTAAAAGAGAATTTCGGAGAGGGATAAGGGTTGCAAGAACAGTGGACGGTGTAACTGGTGTGTGAGGGGTGCCTGCCTGACAGATGGGGGAGGCTAGGAAGCCTCTCTCCAGCGGCGACTTTTTAGGGAGATGCAAACAGCCAGGAGGAGGCAGCCCTGTGTGGCCTTCCAGGCACAGCAAAGCTCAGGGCACAGATGGGAGCAGAAGGTGGCTGCCGTGGGATGCTGGGGAGGTGCGCAGGGCCAGCCCTGCAGGCCTGGACGAGCACGGCTGGGCCTCGCAGGTGGGAGTCTCTGCAGCTCCCCCTTCCCTGCCCGGCATGGAGGAGTCCCCAGGCCCGCGGCCATGGTGACCCTGGCATTGGTTCCTAGGGTTTCCTGCTGCCTGACTCTGCAGCTCTTCTGAACGGTGTTTCTCCTCCTCGTTCTCAACATCCATGCTGACCACATTGAAGGTCAAGCAATTGAAGGTCAAGGGCATGGGCCAATACCCTGCCAGGGCCAGACACAAAGAGAGTGCCCACAGAAATGTCTGTGAGATGGAAGGAGGCAGAGAGCCCATGATGAGGGGGGCAGGAGGGGATGCGAGGGGCCGTAAGTGCTGCGGTAGGTGGGGGGCCATCTGGAAGGTGGCTGGGTGCATCAGGTGGTGGGGCAGGGGAGGGTGACAGCCTCTCTCCTCCTCTTTCTTCTACTCTGCAGTGGTGGTGGTGGCCAGGGAGTCAGGGGAGCCATTATCCTGGAGGCCCAAGTAGCTAGGGACAAGTGCATAGTCTCAGAGAGCCAGGAGGCCGGTCCTGTAGACCCCACCAGGACCCGGGAGAGGGGAGCCAGGCTGGGGACAGCCTCAGAGCAGAGCTGGACTGTGGGCCAGTGGCCCTGCATGCAGGCTTAAAACTTTGCTGTCAACCAGGGTCCCAGCAGGAAAGAGCTGGCACCCTCAAATTAGGGTGAGTCCAGGTGCGTCTATTTGGAAAGAGCCCAGTGTGGGGGGACCACCAGGGCTGGTGGAGGAAGGAGCTGGCAGCAGCACAGCTGTCACCACCCATGTACCACATCTTCCAATGTCCTCAGGGCCACTGCCACCTCTCTCCTGGCTCTGTGCCTGGGAGGCCGCCTGTGTGAGCACCATTGGCCTCGGCCCTCTGGTTTGCACTTGGGGTCAGCTCCTGGAAGTCCTGATGGAAGTCGGGAGGGAGGGAGGAGACAGCAGAGGGTTTTTATCTCCCGGCTCCTTCCCTGCTGTATGGCCCCGGGCAGTGACCCCGGCCAAAAGTCACTGTCCTGTCCAGACAGCCAAGAGTCAGCGACGTAGTTTGCTCTGCGTACGTCTCTGAGGCCTTCACTTCTTCCTTCTAGCCATGGGTGGGGCCAGCCCTAGGGCTGGCAGCGCTGCCAGGCCTACACTGTCCTCTCTGAGCCTGCTGCCTCTTGTTTCTGGGCACCCTAGTCTAGCCCTGGCCACAAGCCCTGCCCTCCTGATCCCCTTGCAAATGTCCTTCAGGGCAACGCTCCACTGCAGCCAAGAATGTGCCCTGCATTGAAGAGCAGTGAAGCCAGCAGGGCCCGCCTGAGACGCCCTGTGGGCTGGGAGAGGGCTCACCCACTGACTCTGTGACCTCTGTCTAAGGGGAAGAGGAGCATCTGTAGTCATCCTTGTGAGGTTTCATGGAGGTTGCGGGTGCAGCCCGCAGTCACACTGGGGACAGAATGTACAGACAGCCCTCTGTGGTGTTAACAGGCAGCAGCTGATGACATGATGCAAGGTGAGAGGCTGGAGGCGCTGACCAGCACAGCCTGCGCAACCCGTCTGAGCGCCACTGCGCTCCCCTCCCCAGCGGCCTCGCCCAGCTTCCCTGGGCTGCCAGAGGCATCTTCCCCAAGGCTGACTCTGTCTACCTCTCTCTCCTGCCCAGAAACCCGCTGGGGGTCCTCACTGCCTCGGGGATAAAGGGGGGCTCCTGGGCCTCCAACCAGGCCCTTTGGAGCCTCTGATCTAGGATTCTCTTCCCAGAGCCCACCGTGCAACCTGAGGGAATTACTCATGCCTGGGTGGGGTGGGTGTGGAGGCTGGGCCAGAAAGGCAGGGAGGGGCCATTAGGAGGCACTAAGGATTCGCAGTCATGGCTGCAAACTCTCCACATCAAGCCTGTCCAATCTGCCGCAGCTGAACGGGGCTCAGGACGACTTTGGATACGGCCCGACACAAATTCATAAGCTTCCTTAAAGAAAGGCTGGGCGCGGTGACTTATGCCTGTAATCCCAGCACTTTGGGAGGCCAAGGTGGGTGGATCACCTGAGGTCAGGAGTTTGAGACCAGCATGCCCAATATGGCGAAACCCCATCTCTACTAAAAATTCAAAAATTAGCTGGGCATGGTGGTGCACACCTGTAGTCCCAGTGACCCGGGAGGCTGAAGCAGGAGAATTACTTGAACCTGAGAGGCAGAGGTTGCAGTGAGCTGAGGTCACAACCCTGCACTCCAGCCTGGCGACAGAGTAAGACTGTCTCAAAAACAAACAAAAAAACAAGCAAACAAACAAACAAGAGCACTCATCTCAATGGCCTCTGTGTGCCCAGCGCTTCCCTCACATCTGCTCAAATAGCTGCACGTGGCCTTGCTCCCCTCCTCACCGTGCAGATAAGGAAACTGAGGCTCAGAGTGGGCAAGAGACTCGCTCAGGGGCACCCGGTGAACTCAGGGAGGTGCCTGGACTTCATCTAAGCTGGTGTGGTTGGCAGAGGCCAGGCATTGCCCCTGAGCACGGAGATGTCCACAGAGGCTGCAAAGCTGTCATATCCTGTCTGGGATGTGGACCAAGGAGGCCCACTCTCTGGGAGAGGCAGTCTGAGGACACTCCTGTGGACTGGCAGCAGCAGCGAGTGGAAACTTGTTTGAAATGCACCCCAGACCCACTCACCCAGAGCCGCTGGGGCTAGGCCTGGGGGCTGCAGGTGATTCTGCTGCACATTCCAGGTTGAGAGCCCCTGCTGTGGGCTCTACTGTGATGCCTGTGGTGCAGTTTCCCTCAAGGGCCTCTGCTGTGGGCCAGGATAGACACTCACCTTCCTCCTATTCCCAGCACCACCCTCCACCTCTGGCCAGGGCGAAGCGGAGCGAGAGTGGAGGGAGGGAGGTTTGGGGACGTTCAGGGTGATGTCAAGTCTGGACAGCTGCCATGGCCAGTCCACCACCTCCCCTGTCTGAGCCAGGGGCAGATCATACACTCATTAGCAGATTGTTACTCATCTGCTAAATGGGTACAACTTCCGCCCCACCGCACAAGGCTGTGAGGCTAGGGTGGGATTCTGCACCGGGCGGGGTAGGGGGTGCTCCATATCCCAGGTCTCCGTCAGTTACCACTATCAATCATGGGCCTGGCCCCGTCCCTCCCCGGTGTTCAGAGGATAGTCTCCTGACATGGCCTTGGACACCCGGCTCACTGGGTCGGGGAGCCTGAGGCTGGGATGCCAGGCCTTTGCACGGAGACTGTCCCAGAGGCCACCCCTCCCACCGGCACTTCTCGCCTTTCTCCACCCACGCACCCCACCCAGCCAGCCCAGGCTGCACACCCCTCAGGCACAGTGTTGGCACCAAGTTTAGCGACCGCTTGCTGGGAGGAAATGTTGGCCTGCATGGCTGAGTGACCTGATTGCTGGGAGGCAGGGGCTGGGGGAGATGGGATGCTGGCGGAATGTGTGCCCAGGCCAGGACAGAGTGCGCCCAAGCAGCCCAGCCTCAGACATCGGTTCTCCCTGACTACTCTGGGGCACAGAGGCAGGGCAGGGCCCAGGATGTCAGGCCCCACCCTGCAGCCATGATGTAGGGCTGAGGCCAGCCTGGCCTTAAACCCTACCCCCAAACCCTCGCAGGTGGGGCCAGGGCCATGAAGGGCTGGACCCCTATCTCCCTGGTGGCACAGTCACATCTTTGCCCCTAGGGTGCAGGGGATTCACTTGGATGCTTTTAGAGCTCAGCAAGAATCAGTTCAGCCTGTGCCTGCTGGGGAGTGGGTGGGTTCTGCATGATTTGCAGGCCCCGCACCCATCATGCCTGTCTTCAGGACTCAGCGCCCCTGGTGCAGGAGGAGAGGGAGGGCGACAGGGCTCCCCTGTGGGCCGCTGGCCTTGGGGGTTCCTCCCTTGGCTCTGGGCTTCTCCAGCTGTGGTCCCAGGGCAAGCCTGTTTCCCTCCCAGTCTCAGTATCTGTTCCCGTACATCCCCAGTGCTGTCCTGGGACTGGAGGTCTCCAGGCCCCAGCTGGGGTGTGGCCAGTGTCAATGTGGCTGCAGTAAGAGGCTGTCTCCCCACCCCGGTACCTCCCTGCCCTCTGGCCCCGAAGCCCAGTGCACAATGTCATGGCACATTCCAGGATGGAGCTCTCCCCTCACAAGCTCTGTGACCCTGGGCAGGCTCCTCAGCCTCTCCGTCCCTGGTTTCCTTCCTGTAAATGGGATAATATGCCATCTTTATAGGGTTTCCATGATTCAATGAAACCATCTAGTTTCAGGCCAATTGCCTGGAGAGTGCCTGCTCACAGGACATGCGATGTGAGCTGAGCTAGGATTACGGCATAGCTCTCCAGCACACTTGTGCGCTATACACAAGGCATTTTGTCTTACCCACCACCGTACTAAGGAGGAGTTTGTAAAAAGAGGCACATACTTTAGAGTTAATATTTGTTACACAAAGGTGGCCCACAACAATTACTGCTCATATAGCACGTGCCTGGCAGCAGGACCTGCCCACCTCTGTGAACAGGAGTTGCCCCTTAGTGGGGTAAGGCTGTGCTGGCCACACGGCAGGACCTGGCTATCCCCAGAGCTTCCCAGCTCTGCCCTCAGCAGTGAGGAGTCCTCAGAGGCTCTGGAGGTTACAACCCTGACCCTGCGCCTGAGATGCCAGCCCTGCCAGGCCTGTGTGCGCAGCACCAGGGTTAAAGTGCGACCAAGTAGGGCAGGCGACAAGCAAGGTCCCCTGCGGTGGGCGGGGAGGCTGAACTCTGCCAGCTCAGGGCGGGCCCAGATGACCTCAGCCCCGGGTGACACCGGTGGGCGTCGGGCGTGGCCTCAGACAGCTCCCTTCCTCCCGGGCTGGCTGCCAGGTCAACACTGGGAGGGACTAGCCTCGGTGTCGGCAGCAGTCCCATGCTCACGGCCTTTGGGTTCTTGCATGCGCGGTCCCCATCACCTGGCTGCCCCTCTCACTTCCGTCTCCACCTGTCCCGGGTCACCTGTCCTTCAAGCCAGAAATCAAGGACAGCACCGCCTGGCTGCAGCCCCAGGATGGGCGCTCCTAGTCACCTAGATCGGCCCCCCCCAGCCCGATCTCCCTCCCGGCTCCGTGCGGGAGCAGAGCTCCCTGCGCCGGACCAGCAAGCGTCCGGGCCTCGATTTCCCCTTCCGTGCAATGGGAAGCAAGCCTCTCTTCCCTATAAGCAAGGTGTCGGCTCCGCGCGGGCCCCAGCCCCTGGAACCTGCCTGACTTTGCCTGGAGCCTCATTGTCTCCAGCTGTGCCGGGGGAGGCTGGAGGCTGCGGCGAGCGGGACAGGTGTGTCGCCCGGGCTCCTCCGCCCTCGGCAGCCGAGGGACGTGGTCGGGCATTCGTTTCCCGGCCGGGAGGGGGCGCTGGAGTACGGGAAACCCGGGGCCGTCAGCACCGCCCCTCCTGCCGACGCCCCGCCTCCGGCCGCGTTTTCCGCGGCCGGGTCCCGCTCCATTCCGCGGCGCCTCCTCTCCGCACCTCCCATTAGGAGGGCAGACCCTCACCCCGAGCTGGAGGCCGAGTCCGCGCAGTCGGGGTCCCGCGGAGCGGCGGAGCATCGCTCTGCGCCAGGCAGGGCCTGCTCCGCGCCCCGGGGCTGCTCCTGTGTGTGGAGCCTCTCAGGACGACATCCAAAAACTGGGCGGGCGCGGGGCTCACGCCGGGAATCCCAGCACTTTGGGAGGCCGAGGCGGGCGTATCACCTGAGGTCAGGAGATCGAGAGCATCCTGAGCAACATGGTGAAACCCCGTCTCTACTAAAAATACGAAATTAGCTGGGCGTGGTGGCGGGCGCCTGTAATCCCAGCTATTCAGGAGACTGAGGCAGGAGAATCGCTTGAACCCGGGAGGCGGAGGCTGCCGTGAACTGAGATCACACCACTCTGCCCTCCAACCTAGGCGACTGAGAGAGACTTCGTCCCAAAACAAACAAACAAAACAACCCACCAAAAAATAAAATCTAACCGGATTTTTTTTTTTTTTTTTTTTGGGTAGGGTCTTGCTCTGTAACCCGAGCTGGAGTGCGGTGATGCGATCACGGCTCAGTGCAACCTCAACCTCTCTGGGCTCAAGTGATCCTCCCACCTTAGCCTCCCAAATAGCTGGAACTACAGGCGCCACCACTCCTGGCTCTTTTTTTTTTTTTTTTTTTTTTGAGACAGAGTCTGCCTCTATCATGCAGGCTGGAGTGGCTCGATCTTGGCTCACTGCAACCTCCACCTCCCGGGTCCAAGCAATTCTTCTGCCTCAGCCTCCCGACTACAGGCGTGTGCCACCATGCCTCGCTAATTTTTGTATTTTCAGTAGAGACAGCGTTTCACCATGTTGCTCACTCGGGCTGGTCTTGATCTCCTGACCCAGATGATCCACCCGCATCGGCCTCCCAAAGTGCTGGGATTCCTGGTGAGAGCCACCGTGCTCGGCTAATTTTTTTTTTTTTTTGAGACGGAGTCTCACTCTGTCGCCCAGGCTGGAGTGCAGTGGCACTATCTCGGCTCACTGCAAGCTCCACCTCCTGGGTTTATGCCATTCTCCTGCCTCAGCCTTCCAAGTAGCTGGGACTACAGGCGCCCGTCACCACACCCAGCTATTTTTTGTATTTTTAGTAGAGACGGGGTTTCACTGTGTTAGTTAGCCAGGATGATCTCCTGACCTCCTGATCCACCCGTCTCGGCCTCCCAAAGTGCTGGGATTACAGGCATGAGCCACCACGCCCGGCCAATTTTTGTATTTTTAGTAGAGATGGTGTTTCACCATCTTGGCCAGGCTGGTCTTCAACTCCTGACCTCATGATCCACCCGCCTTGGCATCCCAGAGTGTTGGGATTACAGGTGTGAGCCACTGCGCCCAGCCTACTTTTTTTTTTTCTTTTTAATAATAATTTTTGTAGAGATGGGGGGGATCTCACTATGTTGCCCAGGCTGGTCTCGAACTCCTGGGCTCAAGTGATCTACCAGCCTTGGCCTTCCAAATTACAGTCTTGAGCCACTGCTCCTGGCCATAAAAAACCCCTCTGAAACCAGATGATTTATAATACATCTAGAGGGAAACATCTGGAAACTGCTGTCAACCAACACTTAGGGCTGGGGATTTAGTGTGGGAGAAGACAGCTGGAAGTCCCCGCACCAGGGCTTTCTAGCAGGGTGAGACAGTCCCAGGAGGGGCTGGAGGCTTCCTCCAGTCACCTTCTTCTTTCGCTCTCCATCCACCCCCCAGGCCCCTCCAACCTCCACCAGGGTCGTTTATTTAGGACCCCCTGCCTGCCAGTCTGCCAAGGGGCACAGGAGTTGGTCCTGGACCTGCCTTGTCAGAGGATCAGCACGAGGACAGAGCATAGGGCCACAGTGCTTACATGCCCTGGCCTGGTGGCATGAGCCTGTGCAGTCCCAGCTACTTCAGAGGCTGAGGTGGGAGGATCTCTTCAGCCTAGGAGTTCGAGGCCAGTTTGGGAAACAGCAAGGCTGCATTTGTTTAAAAAGAAACAAGAAAAAAAGAAAGAAACATGTAGCAGAGAGGAAGGAAGGAGGGAAGGAGAGGAAGGGGAGGGAGGGAGGGAGAGGAAAGGAGGGAGGGAGGAAGGAAGGAACGATTATATGTAGCAGGTACATGCAGATAAAACGAAGGAAGGAAGGGAGGGAGGGAGAGAGGGGAGGAAGGAAGGAAGGGAGGAAGGAAGGAACGATTGTATGTAGCAGGTACATGCAGATAAAATGAAGGGAGGAGGGAGGGAGGGAGGGAGGGAGGGAGGAAGGAAGGAAGGAAGGAAGGAAGGAAGGAAGGAAGGAAGGAAGGAAGG
>NW_016814622.1:901201-905026 GCF_001698545.2 Rhinopithecus bieti
AGGGAGGAGGAAGGAAGGGAGGAAGGAAGGAAGGAAGGAAGGAAGGAAGGAAGGAAGGAAGGAAGGAAGGAAAGAAGATATGTAGCAGAGACATGCAGGTAAACACCTAAGTGGTGTATTGTCACAGCGCAGTCCTCAATGTTGCCCAGCGAGTCTGTGGTGTCTTACTCCAGGACGGTCACAAGAGGGTGCCAAGAGCAAGCATTTCTGGCCCAGGGCCAGGCTTTCTGCTTCCAGCGGAGCACCCCAGCAGATGCCGATGCCGCCCGCCCTCACCTCCGTTCTTTTTTTCCATCTCACTTTATCACCCAGGCTGGAAAATGCAGTGGGGCAATCATGGCTCACGGTAGCCTCGACCTCCTGGGCTCAAGTGATCCTCCCAACTCGGCCTCCTGAGTAGCTGGAATTACCAGCTTGCACCACCACACCCAGATACTTTTTTTCATATTTTTTGTGGTCCCACTATATTGCCTAGGCTGGTCTTGAACTCCTAGGCTTAAGTGATCCTCCTACTTCAGCTACCCAAAGTGCTGAGATTATAGATATGAGCCACTGTGCCCAGCCTGTTCAAGCTTTGGAAGGTGTGCAGGCTGGGAAGCAGGGCTGGGAGAGGGTAACGATAGCCTCAGTGCAGCCAGAGGATGTCAGGGACAATACTCCTTCACTTAGTCCACCTCATGCCCTTACTGCATTGGCAGGGATAGGGAGGCCCAGAGAGGGTCAGGGGCTCCATAGACACACAGCAGACATTGGGCATGGCCAGGCACAGCTCCTGCCTCTGGATCTGCCAGTCTCCTGTGGAGAAAGGCCCATGGTGGTGGCAGGAGAGAGGGGGAGAAGCAGCATTTCCGAGGCTCGAGGCAAAAACGGGCCCTGAGGCCAACTGTGCAGCTCTGCTATGAGTTCCAGGCCTGTCCCTGCCCCAGCCTCCATGGCTTGGTGCCTCAAGGGGCTTCAGCACTTCCCGAGCACCCCATGCCCCATCGGGAGCAAGCCCTAGAAGCTGGGAGGCCCCTGCCCGCCAGCACTTTGGATGACAACTAACACCTTAGGTGATAGTTACCACTTGCACTAACAAGTTGGGAGAGCAATTTCTGCCCAAGTAGCAAGGGGGTGGGGTGGCCTTTTGGGGGATAGGGCAATGGAAAGGGAGCATGCCAGCTGACTTTCCTGACATGAGGGTGTCTGGGTCTTCAGAGGGTGCAGTTGCAGTCACAGTGATCAGGGTGTCAGGTGTCGGACCTACTCTGGCATTGGTGTGTGACACTAAGGCAGGCCCCTGTCCTTCTGGTCTGTGCTGTTGCCTGGAGTAGTGTACAGATGTGGGGAGCCCCTTCTCAGAACGTAGCTGACTGGGGTTCTTGCCTGCCTCAAACCCTCTCAGAGCTCCTTGCTGCCCCTCCATCAGGGATTGGCCTCTCTGCTGGGCATTCTCAGCCTTGCACAATCTCCACTACCTTCTTTTATCCAGTCCCACCTCCCTCTATGCCCACATCATCAGGTCTCCCGAGCTGCAGCCACAGTGCCCAGGTCAGGCCTCCACTCACCCTGCTGTGATGCCCCCTTGCCCATCCTCCTCCTGGAGAACTTGTGCAAAGAGCTCCATCCATCCCACATCCAGGAGAATCCAATTCACATTTTCACACAGACACTTCTCTGCCTGACCTGGTTCTCCGTTTTGGACCATTGGATCATGAATTTGGATTGGGTCTTATTTCTCTCAATGATCCCAGAATCTAGCATTGACATGGAGTCAAAAATGCTTAATATTAATATTTATTAATACATGAATGTTTTGTTTATGAATGAATGGGCAAAAGAATGATGAGAAGATGGATGGATGAATGGTGGGGATGGGTGGTGGTGAGATGAAATGAGAACGGTGGATTGATGTTTATGTATATGGATAATATAAGAATGTAACTTAAGGGTAATAGATGAACACATGGATGAGTTAATTATTAGGTGACTGACTGACTGGTGGGGGACGAATAACTGTCTGGGTGAGTGATAGTGGAAGAATGATGGACATAATGATGGAATGAGTATGTGGTAGGTAGAAGAATGTATGGATAATGATTGGATGGGCACTGGAAGCATGGTAGAGGGCAATCCTAGATGGTGGATGGATATAATATGATGGATGGTAGATGCATCTATGTAGTTGGTGACTGATTAAGTGATGAAGAATAGATAAATACACTGTAGATTGATAGATGGAAAATGGGTGGACATGGATGCTGAATTGATGGATTGATGGATACCACATGAATCCATACATAGTGGATATAAACTGCAGGCAATAAGTATTAATAGTAGATGGTGGATGCTTAGTGGGTAGATACATCATGGAAGTGTGGGTGGATGGTGGATAAATAGAAGTGGATGATTGTGATGGATCTATCCACAGAGAATGGATGGGCAGATGGGACAGAAATACCAATGAGTATAATGACTGATGGATGGATCATGAGATGGTGGACAAGTAAAGTAGTGGCCTCCTGGTGGCATGAATGGGGACTGGATTGGCCAAAATAAATGAATGATTGCTAGCTCGATGAATAATGGGTTGTGTGCTGTGGAGATATAGATAGATGGATGTGGATAGATAACAACTGGATGGAATCTGGATGATGAATGATGAATGGATGTTGAACGGATGGATGAAGGTTAAACAGCAGATGGCTACAACTTGGAAATGTGATGCATGAAAGGTGAATGTGGGTGGGTAGATGGAGAGGTGGTAAATGGATGCTTTAATGTATAGATGGAGGAAGATGGATACATAGCAAGTGGACAGTCAATGGATGTTGAATGAAGATGAATACTGAATGGAGAGTGAATAATGAATGTGGGGTGGTGACCAGATGGATGGTGGGTGGATTGTAATGGTGGATGGATAATGGTAAATAAATGCTCATTGCTCTCTTTCTACTCTGTCCTCAGCACCTAGAACAATGTTTGGCACATAGAAGGCAGCCAATATTTTTTTTCTAGAATGGGTGAATATGAATGGATGCTAAACGGTACTTGGATGGATTTTGGATGGATAGTGAATTTTGGCTGGATGATGGGTGGATAGATAGAGGATGTTGTGAGATGGACAATGAATGAATAGGTATGTGGTGGATGTGGATAAGAGATGGTGATGGTAGTCTGGGTTTGGTGGCTCACGCCTATAATCCCAGCACTTTGGGAAGCCATGGAGGGTGGATCACCTGAGGTCAGTAGATAGAGATCAGCCTGACCAACATGGTGAAATCCCGTATCTACTAAAAATACAAAAATTAGCTGGGTGTGGTAGCAGCCACCTATAATCTCAGTTACTTGGGAGGCTGAGGTAGAAGAATTGCTTGAACCCAGAGGCAAAGTCTGCAGTGAGCCGAGACTGGGCCATTGCAATCCAGCCTGGGTGACAGAGCGAGACTCTGCCTCAAACAAACAAACAAACAAACAAACAAACACGAAAAAAGAGATGGTGATGGTAGATGGTTGGTGGATGGATACAGGAATACAGTTCATAGAAATATGAATGCATAGCAAATGGTGAAAGATTGGTGGCTGAATTGTAGATGGATGAATGGTAGCTGATTTGATGGAGGTTAATGGATAAGTTGGGATAAATGAATAGTAAATAGATTGATGATTCAGAATTAGATATGTGGATGGAGATGTGAATGGTAGATGGATGTGTTAAATATCTGATGGAAAGCTGTTACACAGTGAGTGATGGATGGATAGGTGGTGGATGGATGGTTGGTGAATGAATGTTGGATCGATGGGTATTTAGTGGTGTACTGATGCTTGGTAAATGATGGGTGCAGC
>NW_016814622.1:906837-913891 GCF_001698545.2 Rhinopithecus bieti
TTTTTTTTTTTTTTTTTTTTTTTTTTTTGTCCTTTTTACTCCTCTCTTATTCCCCAATAGGAGGGAGTCCTCTTTCCATGTGTCTGGCCTGGCCCCACCGAATTCTGCACCTCAAATTTCTGGATGCCAATCTTGAGGCTCAGTCTCAAGTGGCCAGGGGCAGGTCCTTGGGGAGGGGTCGGCTTAAGGGAAGATGAGGCCGGGCCCTACCTGGGGGCCGGAGCTGGGAGGGCTGAGGCGCCGAGGGCGGGCGGGCGGCCAGACCCGTGGAGGGCGTGAGTGCGAGGGAGGCCGGGAGAGCGCGCGTGGGCGGGGAGCGCGGAGAGGAGGGCGAGCCGGGCGAGCGCGGAGCCAGTGGAGCGCGGAGGCCCCAGCGCCAGCACCCGCGCGGGCGGTGAGTGTGAGTGTGGCGCAGGGTCGCCCCGTCCCCAGCCTGGCCCCGGCAGTGCGGGCCCCGGGCACGCCCTGACGGCCAGGTGCGGGGTGGTTGGGAGAGGGAGGAGCATGGGGGGATTTGGGGAGTTTTGAGTCGAGTTCCCTGGGGAAGGGGACGGCGTGGGTTCGCAGGGTCAGCCCGGCTGTGGGACGCCATGCCTCTGCGCGCTTTTGCCCCCGGGGTTGTGCCTGGCAAGACCTGGGATCCCGCGGCGCTGGGGGTGGTGGGCGCCCTCGATGTGTGGTGCCCCAGCTGGCACTGGACCCTGGCGCTGGGCAGGGCAAGGCAGCCCTTGGGCACTTGTTTCCTGATTGCCTGCTCCCTCCCCACCCGCCCCCACCTGGCTCGAGCAGACAGCTCTATCATCTGCCTCTGTCATCCTCTCTCTCGGGGCCAAGTGTCATCTGCGGTCTGTTTCTGTCTCTCTCTCTCTTCTCCTCTGTCTCCATCTCAGTCACCTCTCGCCTGGTCTCTGTGGCAATATTTTTCTTGCCTCTCCCTCTACCTCCTTCCCAAGTCTGGCTGGGTCTCTGTCCTGGCTGCCCTGGGTTCTAACCTGGGTTCTGCAGTCCTGGGATGGGATCCAGGAGAGGCTTGATGGAGGGCTGGACCTGGGGACACCGAGACATCCCTGGGCTCTGGGGTTGGGCAGAGGAACCAGAGGGTGCGGCTTCCCTGTCCCGAGAGGCCTCCTGCACTGTGTGCCCTCCTAGCCCTCCCTGGGCCCTCAGTGGGACCCCAGCTGACCTGAGTGGGGTGTTTGGTGAAAGAAACCTCATTTCCCAGAAGAGCAGCCCTCTGCTTTGCTGGCAGCCACAGGACCACCCTCACCCACCCCAGCAGGACGTCACAGGCATTCCATCCTGCTGGTCTCTGTTCTCCTACTGCCCTGTCCCCTTCCTGCAGGGCTGCCCCCGCCCATGGCCCTCTGCTGCCTGCATGCCAACCACTGCCAGACCCCATCCCCATTTCTGCCTCTGCCCTGGGTGTGGCCCCAAGAACCCACACAGCAGGTGAAGGGTCTGGCTGGTGCCGGCTCCTGGCAGGGGCTCTTTTCCCAGTGCCCTTGCTGCCAGGGCTCCAGCGGGGCTCCCTCTGCTGTGGCCAGCCTGAGTGGGCGTGGCCAAGTACAGGCAGGATGTCAGTTTCCCTTGGGCTGTGGGTGCTGAGGGCCTGGCCCCGGGGTGTGCAGGGTGCCTGCTCTCAAGGAGAAAATGGGCACCTTGGTCTCTGGCTGACGAACCCAGTCTCTACTACTACCAGCCTCCTGTCTCAGAAACCCATTTAGGTCCCTTGGACGCTCTGTGTCCTTCCTGAACTGTTCCTGTCTCAGAATGCGCTTCTATCCTCCCAACTGGCCTGGCTACCTCCTGCTCATCCCCCAGGCCTCAGATCAGCAGACTTCTTCCAGGAAGCCTTTCCAGGTCTCCCCTCCTGCCCGTGCCCTCTTGCAGGCACACTATGCGGCCAGGGTCCAGTGCCCCCTCTGGCAGCGGGCTTAGGCAGGGAGCAGTGCAATACAGGTCCAGCTGGAGCCATGGGCACTGGGCCTGGGCTGGGGTGGAGTGGGGTGGGCTCAGTGCCTGAAGCCTTCGGGGGAGGGTAGATCCAGCATCAGGCCAACAGCAGACACCCCATTTCTGCTCCCAGTCCTAGTGCAGCTTAGTGGAGCAGTGGCAGCAGCAGCATGAGCACCCCCTGGCCTGCTTCACCACAGCCAGGCACTGCTGAGGGGGCTGGAGGCCCAGCAGGGAAGGTACGTGCTTGGGACTCTGGGGGATTGGGAGGGAGCAAGTCTCAAACTCTGTCCCATGACTTGGGGCATGCCCTGCCTTGCTGCTGGCCTCAGTTTACCCATCTGGGTGGGGGAGATCATTGCTCATTTATTTTTTTATTTATATTTGACATGGAGTCTTGCTCTGTCACCCAGGCTGGAGTGTAATGGCGCGATCTTGGCTCACTGCAGCCTCCGCCTCTGGGGTTCAAGCAATTCTCCTGCCTCAGCCTCTGGAGTAGCTAGGATTACAGGTGCCCACCACTATACCCGGTTACTTGTGTATTTTTAGTAGAGTTGGGTTTCGCCAGGCTGGTCTCGAACTCCTGACCTCAGGTGATCCACCCGCCTTGGCCTCCCAAAGTGCTGGGATTACAGGCGTGAGCCACTGTGCCCAGCTCGTTGCTCTTTTATAAAAATATAAAGGATAAAACAATTGAAGGCCAGCATTCCTTGCTTACTGAGCACCCCTTCCTGACCTGAGGACCCCAGGGATTGTCCCCCAAGGCACGCTTTGCTCTCTGCTGAGTGAGGAAACGCCAGGGTTCCCTGCTCCTAGCGTCACCTTTCGGTGGGGGATGGGGTGGTGCTGATGAAACTAAAAAAAACAAGCTCCCTACACAGGGTTGCAGCCTTAGTATTCTGAGTGCTAGAGCCCAGCTAGAGCCCAGCCATTCTCCTTGTCAGGGAGCAGTGGGGCCAGAGAGGGGGACCAGCCTGGAGTGACATAGGGACTAGTCTGGAACTTGGGGTTGCAGACACAACCTCCCAGGCAGGGTGGACAGAGGTGAGCACCAGGCCTCTGAGCTGCAAACACTGCTGGCCTGGACCTCGTTCACCCCAGTGGGCAGATTTGGAGAGGAGCGCCCTTGGTTGGGGGCAGGAAGGAGAATGGCACATGGGGAGGGAGAGCAGGCTGGGGAATGAGCCCCTGGACTGGTAATGCCAGCATGAGGGTGGCCCCTGGGAGGGTCCAGCCTTTGGGGTAGGGATGGGGTCCCTGCTCTGCTGTCCTCTGACAGTTCCTTCATTCCACAGACATCCCAGTCCAGTGACACCTGTTCTCACACTTGAGGGTCACCTGTGGTCCTTGGTTAAAAGAGAGTCTGGGCTGGAGCTCAGGAATGTGTACTGTTCAGGGATCTTGCCGCAGTGGCCAAGGGCCGTTCAGCTAAGTCCCCCCTGATGCGTGGCTGTCCTTCCTCGAGGCCCTTGTGCCCTTTTGGGAAGGTGGACCCAGCAGCTTCCCTTCTAGGTGAAGAGAAGGGAGACAGGGAGCTCCAGGCGGGGCCATCTACCTGAGCACAGGCGTGGGGGTGGGACAGGGCAGGCAAGTCAGGGCCACTGGGGTGCTGAGGCACAGAGTTCTGCACATAGCACTGCAGCCTCAAAGGCCTTGAATGGGAGGTGGAGATGCTGAGGGCACTGAGAAGGCCTGGGGATGCAGCGCCCGCACACTCCTGTGAGCACTGAACAATGAACCAAGAGCGAGCCCAGAGCCAGCCACTTGGGTTGCCATGGCAACTGCTTCCCAGCTCCTCTAAGCCTGGAGGAGGCCAAGGGCCCAGCAGAGAAGACCCCAGGAAGGGGCTGGCAGGAATCCGGGTGCAGGAGGCAGCTGGGGGTGCGCAGAAGCCTTGGCTCGTTCCTGGTGACCTTGGCCTCTCCGGCCTCTGGCTCTGGCTGTGCAATGGGCTCCTGGAGCTGAGCACAGCTGCATCCTATGGTGCCTCCTGAGAGCTGTGACCCCAAGGGCTGAGCACCCTACCCCCAGGGTTGGGACCTGGTAGGGCCTGGGACCCGTCTCAGGGATGTTCCTGTGCGAACACACATGCGCCCATCCTTGCCCTAGGGACTGGGTGGGAAGGGTCTCTGATCCCCCTAGTGGGGCGGTGTGCAGGACGGGGGTGGGAGGGAATAGGAGTACCAGGCCTAGCATGGCCGTGCTCCTGCCCATCCTCCCTGCAGGCTGTGGCAGGTGCCCGGGAGAAGGGCCCTCAACTGGGCCAGCGGCTGCCCTCAATCGTGGTGGAGCCCAGTGAGGCGGACCCTGTGGAGAGCGGGGAGCTGCGCTGGCCCCTGGAGAGTGCCCAGAGGGGCCCCTCTCAGAGCCAGGCTGCTGCTGGTAAGTGAGGGCACCTGTGGGGGTGTTGCGAGGAGGAAGTGGCCACTGCCAGGGTCAGAAGCAGGGCGTGCTTCCTGCGACTCTGGCAGACAAGGCCTTCCTGCCTCCTGGCTGTTCACACTCCATCCTCCGCCCGCCTTGGAGCCTCTGCCTGGGGCTCTAGGTGCTGCCTGGCCTCGACCCCCCTCCCTAGCACCGTCCTCCCTCCCACCAGCAAGTGAGGTCCCTCATCCACTCTCAGTCGCAGGCCTGGGCACGGGAGGTGCACGGTGCATACTTGTTGAATGAGTGATGCCACATTCTTGCCCCTCATCATCCAGCGCTTGCTCGTTGTCATCACCTTTGGAGCAAGTGTGCCTTGCTCACTAGGGCCTGGGAGGCTGTGAGGGTGCAGGTGCACGTGGTGGGGCATGGGCTGGCCTGTTGGCAGGCTCCATCTGGCTGCAGGTGCCCTGCTTAAAGGCTGAAAGCAGGCCAGGCGCAGTGGCTCATGCCTGTAATCCCAGCACTTTGGGAGACTGAGGCAGGCGGATCACTTGCGGTCAGGAGTTCGAGACCAGCCTGGCCAACATGGTGAAACCCCATCTCTACTAAAAATATAAAAATTACCCAGGCATGGTGGCAGGCGCCTGTAATCCCAGCTACTCAGGAGGCTGAGGCAGGAGAATCGCTTGAACTCTGGAGGCAGAGGTTGCAGTGAGCTGAGATCACACTGCACTCCAGCCTGGGCGATAGAGTGACTCTGTCTCAAAAATAAATAAGTAAAGGCTGAAACTTCGGGAGAATTGTGTGAGCAGGAGGGGGCAGCCGGGGCCAGGCCTAAGGAGCAAGAGAGGCAGCAGGCTGGGCCATGGGGACCTTGTGGACGGCTCTGAGGACCACTGTGGACTGAGCAAGGGGCATGAGCTGTGCCCTGGGAGATGTTGTCCCCTGGAGGCCCCTGGAAGTCCCCGAGGAAGAAGTGAATTCGGCCGCAGCTGGCGCTGCTCAGCACCTTGCCTGCCCTCTCCCATCCCCAGACCTCAGCCTGTACTGGCCAGGAAACCCCCTTTTCAGTGTGGCCAGAAGAGGTTATCTGTCTGGACCTATAACGCCCACCTCTGCCCAAAGCCCTCTCGACCTCTTGTCAGTTTCTGCCCAGGGCCCAAGACAGCATCAGGGACCACCCCTTGGGTAACCCCTGGGACTTGGGCTCTGGGGAGGTCCTTGAGTCTGCCCTGGACTTCCTTTCCCTCTGCCACCCCTTCATCTGGTGGATGTGGGAGCTGCCCCTGCTTGCAGAGCCCAGCCTCATTCTGCCTCCCTGGCCAAGCACCCCTCCCACTTCTCATCACCCAAGGGGACCTCCTGGCCTGCCCCAGCCCAGTTGCCTGCCAAAGGCTCATTTCAGGCCCCTGGGATCCTCTCAGGCTGCAGTACCCCCCACAACCAACACCTTTATGTTTCTGCAGCCTCCTCCCCGAGTCTGCCTGGAGAACCAGGGAAAGCTGCAAATGCTGCTGGCAGAGAGTGCGCCTGCTCTGAGGACCCAGCGGCCCCCGCCCGGAGATAGGACAAGGACGCGGCTGGGCTCTGCTGTCTGACTGCTGAGGGCTTCTGCCCCAGGGTGGCCAGGCTGATGCACAGGAGGGCCGGGCCTGCCCAGCCGGGAGAGCCCAGAGGCTGCTCCCTGTCTCACCAGGGCTGACCAGGACTGCAGCCCTGCCCTCTCCTGCCCATGGCCCAGGTCTGGATCACACCCCGCTTTGTTCCGTGGTTTGAAGCAGAAATAAAGGCACTTCCTGGTGGCCAGCAGGCACACTTGATGGGGATGCAAGAGACTAAGGACAGTTCGGGTTCTGCCTGTGGTCTTCCAGGTGAGGGCCTCAGCTCCAAGCCCAGGCTGGCCAGTCCAGAGCACCTCTTAGGTGACCACTTGGGCATGGCACTGGGGCAGGCTGGGCAGGGCTGAGTTGGCTCTGTGGCTGGTGCCTCTGCCCAGGGACCCTCTCTCTGCTTCGGCCAAGGCTGCCTAAGGCAGAACCAGCCTCCTCCAGGTGGCCTCCCAACCCTCCGTGGGACCTCCTTGGGGCCAGGGCTGGATCTGGATGCAGGAAAGCACAGCAATGGCATCTGGCGTGGGCCGCACCATTCCAGGTTGGATCTCGTTAAATTCTTGTGAAGGTCCCATTTTACACGTGCGGGAACTGAGGTGCAAAGCAAGGTGCCCAAGGCTAGGGGCTGCGAAGGGAATCCCTGAGGTCAGGAAGCCACAAGGCTGCTACAGAACCCACATCAGAGGTTGGTTGAGCAGGCATCTCTTCCTGCCCTATGTGGGGGTCCTGTCCCTCCACTGGGTCCATCGATAGTGTCTCTGGGCTCCGTTCTACTGCAGGAGGGGAGCGGTGCTGCCTGATTGCAGCTGGCATGGGAGCAGAGCCCTGAGTGTGGCCCAGGGCCCCCTCCCCAGGTGTGTCCCCCCAACCTGGCCCTCTGCCCTTAGCCAGCCTGAGCCAGGCTGAGGAAGCTTAGGGCCGGGCAGTGGGACACTCCATAAATGTCAGCTCTGCCAAGTCCATGGCTCTTTTGTGGCCTGGGCAGGCGTGCCAGGGACCCATGAGCAGAGGGAGGCGGGAGACACTGCCCCTCTGTGCTTTCCTGCTGCCTCACCAGCCTCCAGGACGAAGATGCACTTTCTCCTACAGCCTTCCTTCTAAAAACAGCCACCCCCCCCCCCCCC
>NW_016814622.1:914385-933347 GCF_001698545.2 Rhinopithecus bieti
CCCCCCCCCCCCCCCCCCCAATGCCCGAAAGGTGGGAGGCAAGGTGCAGAAGTTGGCCTGGCAGCCTGCTTCAGTTTTAAACCTCAGGACCCCATGGGCTCTCCCCTGGACTATAGCTCAGGAGAGGGGTGGGGCGGGCCTTCAGTCCTCTCCGTCCTCCTCCAGTCCTTCCTGTCGGTCCTGGAGCCAGGGAAGGAGAGGCTTGACCAGGATGGGGGACATGGGGGTAGTTTTGTGAAAGAGGACAGACATTTCGCAGGATGCTTTGCAGACACGTGGGATGTGGAATGCAGGGAGGCCGGCATGTGAGTGGGCGATGACGCCATTTACTGAGATTTAATCCTCACCACATGGCTCCGGGGCGAGAATTATGACACCCATCTCAACGCGACTGCCCAGGACCCACACAGCCGAGCGCCCGAGCTCCGGCGGAGTCCCAGGGCGCCCACAGAGCCCCGCCGGCGCGCCCAGTCCAGCAGGGCAGCTTTCGGGCGGAGGCGACCCCCGCGGCAGGTCCCAGGACCCTGCGTGCCCTTGAGCCAGGGATGGGGAGGCCCGACCGCGGGGCACTGCTCCACCCCGCCGCCCTTCACCGCCAGCCGGGGCCCAGAACGCCCAGCCATGCCCAGAGCCCGCGGGCGCAGACGGCAGGGGCGGTGCCAGCCAGGCCCCGCCCCCGGCACGCGGCGACCTGGGGACGCCCCGCGGGAGTCGTCCTGCGGCTCCCCCTGTCGTCGGCTGGGGCCACGCCCGGGCTCCCACCTCAACCCTGCAATATGGGATTGGGACAGAGTGGTCTGCTGCCCGCTGCCCGCAGCCGCTCCGGGTTAGGGAGGGAGCCTGGGCCTCCGCGGCTCACGCTGCGCTTAACGCTGGTCGGGGCAACAGTGAGGGTGGAAGCGGCCGCCTCTGGCTTCTACACCCCAGGTGTGACAGCCTGGCCTCTCAGCGAGCCCCCGGTCAGGCAAGGATCTGGTGGTGGGGGTCCTGCCCCCTGGCCTTCCCTACCTGGGAGCCAGGTCCTCAGCCAAGGTGAACCCATTTGATCCCGACGACAATCCCATTTTCTGGAGGAGTAAACTGAGGCTCAGAGATTGAAGTGCCTCTCCAAGGTCGTGGGGAACTGGGTTTGCCCTCTAGTCAGTGTCCCTGGCTAGGCTTCTCCCTCCTAATGGCTCCCCACCCTGCCTTCTCCTGACCCCAGACCAACCCTGTGCCCCAGGCTTCTTTGAGACAAGGCTGGGGTTTTTCCAAAGGGATTTTACTGAGAAACTTCGGGAAAAACATGGATGTAGCATGAAAAAAACATTGCAACCTCATGCTGAAAGCGGGCACAGGCTCAGGTGGCTGTGGGGAGCAGACGGGAGTTGAGGGGAGTCCAGGAGCAGTCCCCAGACCCTGGGCACCACCAGCTTTTCAGGCACCTGTGTATTGAATGGAGTGACCCATAATGGGAGGTCCCAGGACCCCAACATGCCCTGTGAGCTGGGAGGTGGGAGGATCAGACCAGGAAGTCTCCGGTCTACCAGGGCCTGGCTCTATGGCAAGACCCAGTCTACAGAACCAGAGACCTAGGTTGCAGTCCTGGCCTCTCCGGGCAGCTGCATGGCCGAGAGCAGGTCACTGAGCCCTGGGAAGCCAGCCATCTTGGACCCCGGCTGTCTCTGTTCAGTTGTACTTATTCCTTGTTACCCCTCATCTCTGCCTGTTGGAGACAGATGGGGTGGGACAGGCCAGCAGGTGGGACTGGGCTGGGAGGACGGGCCTGTGGGGTGCTGGGCACCTCTCGGGCTTGAAGTGGGACTCTTAGCACCCCACTTCACAGAGGGAACCCAGGGCTCAGGGTAGTGACTCAAGTGGTTAATTGGTGAGCTTCCTGGAGGAGGTACTGGCATCTTTGAGTCTAATTTGGCCCCTCTGCAGATGGTACTGCAGCATCTCAGGCACCTTCTGGTCTGTTATGGGCTGCTTTTCCCCTATACAATTTGTATGTTGGGTGGGTGCGGTGGCTCACGCCTGTAATCCCAGCACTTTGGGAGGCCTAGGCCGGCCAATCACCTGAGGTCAGGAGTTCAAGACCAGCCTGGCCAACATGGTGAAACCCCGTCTCTACTAAAAATACAAAAAATTAGCTGGGTGTGGTGATGCATGCCTGTAATCACAGCTACTCAGGAGGCTGAGGCAGGAGAATCGCTTGAACCCAGGAGGCGGAGGTTGCAGTGAGCCGAAATCACGCCACTGCACTTCAGCCTGGGTGACAGAGAGAGACTCCATCACCAAAAAAAAAAAAAAAAAGTCCAATCTTAGAATGTGACCTTATTTGGAAAATTCCTTATAAAAACATGTGACGTTGAAAGAGGTAATAAGTTAAAATTAAGTCATTAAGGTGGACCCCAACCCACATGAAGAGGAAATATGGATGCAGACACAAAGAGGAAGACCCTGTGGAGACCCAGGAAGAAGGGGGCTACCTACACACCAAGAAGAGAGCCCCAGGAGAAACCAGCCCCACAGATTCCTTGATCGCGGGCCTCGGGCTTCCAGAACGGGGAGAGAATAAACGTCTGTTGTTGAAGCTTAGTCCCTGGTCTCTTGTGGCAGCCCTAGGATGCTGGGTACATGGGACCATCCCTGCTCTCAGCCCTAGGACACTGGTGCACCAGCCTGTCTCTGCCCTCAGCCCTAGGACACTGTGTGCATGGGGCCATCCCTGTCCTCAGTCCTAGGACTGAGGTGTGCGGGGCCACCCCTGCCCTCAGCCAGAGGATGCTGGCGCAGGAGGCTATTTCTGCCCACCTCAGTATCCTGCGGCGGCCCTGTCGCACATCCTTGTGTCCCCAGCCCAGGTTGGGACAGGCCTGGATCTGTCCTCCTTGGATTTTCCCTGAGCTGTTTCCTAGGACGCTTGCTGCGGAATCCCCCTATGCAGGGGTGAGGCTGCTCTTCTGGGAAGTGTCGGTGGCCCTCCCCGCGGCAGTTGCCCGCCTGACCCCCCCGCCTCCACGCCTCTGGCCCTGCCCAGGATGCCGTCCCTCCTCACTCCTGAGTGTGCCCTGTCTGTCCCTAGGACCCCGTCCCTTCTTCCAGCTCCTGAAGCCCCGAGGAACAGCCTGTGGCTCTCAACTGCTTCCTTCACTGTCACCATGAGCTTCCCTGACAGGCAGGGTACAGGGGTCTTGGGACACTCGATGGACTGGCCCTGTGCTAGAGCCTCTGTCCTGGAGGGAGGGGTCCTTCTGGGCTCCGGCACTGTGGGCTGAGTGTCGCCTGAGGCCAGCGCCTGCTTTCGCTGGCCTCTGAGCAAAGGAGGGGCTGGTGGTGTTTTAGGTGGCAGGCAGTGTCCACCCCCTGCTGCCTCGAGCCCTGAGTGCTGAGTTCTACAACCTTCCCCTCCCTTGTTCTCTGACCCTTGGATTGAGCCCTGAGCTGTCTGGAATGGAAAGCTGGAGTGACTGCCTCCGGAACGAAAAGGAAGTGGGAACTTCTTTGAAAGTGAAAGTATGGGGTCCCGGTGGGGGGTAGGGCTGTGGGTGGGGCCGGGTGGGCCTGGCAGGCGCTGACCATGGCTGGGAAGTCCCAGCTGTTGGTCACTCGCTCGGGCTGCTCTGGAGGCCCGATGGCCAGGGCCTGGCTCTGAGGGCCCCACGGGCCAGCTTCTCAGGTGGCTTCGTTCTTCCTGTGCCAAGGCTGCGTGCTCAGCAGGTATGTTCTGGGCAACTGGAGCAGGAGGGCATGGGGTGCTATGGGCAGGCAGGGGTGGCGACTCATGGGCTTGAGGACCTTTTCGGCTCTGCGTGTGGCCTTCCAGGCCAAGGGCCTTACTCAGAGTGCAGGCTGACCAGGCCAGAGGGCCAGCGCAAACCACAGTGGACACATGCACACCCGATACACAGGCAGACACGCTCAGGCAGAAGCACAGATAGACACGGAAGACACCAAGATGGGCATGCGGGCACAGACACAGACTCAGCAGCACTGGCAGACCCTCTGGGGACACTCCAGGGCAGAGTCATGCACATACAGGGAGACACTCTCAGGTCAACACACAGATGTGCAAAACCAATGCCCAGAAAAGTGTGCATATACCCATGCGCTCACGCTCAGGCGTCAGATTCACTTGCCTGGTTTCCCCGGGAAAGTACCAAGTACTAGCCATGGCTGGGGGCTGAGTCAGGCTCACTCCCTGCCTTGGGAGTCTCCTCGTCTCCAGGTTCTATAACTGTCCCTCTGTCATGGCAGGTGTGCCCAGGGCTTGGATCAGGCCCAGAGCAGGAGGTGTCGAACATGGTATGGGCTCAGCTGGTCGGGGAAGGCTTCTTGCGGGAGGAGCCATTTCTGCTGAGCCTTCAATGAGTTGACAACTGAAGAAGGAGGGGCTGAGCTCACTGTAGGCAGAGTGCAAAGGTGTGGAGGAGAGGTGGGTGCTTCTGAGTGATCAGAGCGAGGGAATGAGTTGGAACTGAAGCCAGAGGGGTCATTAGGAGAGGCCTTGAATGCCAAGCTAAGGACGGAGCTGTGCTGCTTCTGAGGGCAGCGGTGGCCCAGGGGGCTTATGCTTTGTTGCTACTGTGAAGGGAAGTCTTTTAAGTGTCTCTTTCTAATAGGCTTTGCTGGGGTACAGGAAAGGTATTGCTTGTATTTACATAATCAATGCACAGAACTTACTAAACCCTTTTATTAGCTCCAACAATTTTCAGTCTCAGATTTTCTTTTCTTTTTTTTTTTTTGAGATGGAGTCTTGCTCTGTCGCCCAGGCTGGAGTGCAGCGGCCGGATCTCAGCTTGCTGCAAGTTCTGCCTCCTGGGTTTACACCATTCTCCTGCCTCAGCCTCCCAAGTCACTGGGACTACAGGCGCCCGCCACCTCTCCCGGCTAGTTTTTTGTATTTTTTTTAGTAGAGACGGGGTTTCACCGTGTTAGCCAGGATGGTCTCGATCTCCTGACCTCGTGATCTGCCCGTCTTGGCCTCCCAAAGTGCTGGGATTACAGGCTTGAGCCACCAAGCCCGGCCAAGTCTCCGATTTTCTAAGCCAACAATCATATCACCTATGAATAATGACAATTTAATCTGCTCCTTCCCAGTGTTTACCTCTCTTATCTATTTTTCTTTCCTTATTGTCTTAACTTGTTCTCCAGGCAAATGTTGAGGATTAAGAGTGGTGAGAACAAACATCCTTGTCATTTTCCTTATTTGCAGGGGCTGGAAGGAAAAGGAAAGTTTCCGAGGAAAGCTTTCAAAACCCGGTTTTGCACGTGCCTGGGCTTATATCCCAATCATTGTCCCTCCCGCTGTGCTCTCAGGCGATAGATGATTGGCTATTTCTTTACCTCCTCTTTTTGCCTAATTAGCATTTTTGTGAGCTCTCTTTACTACCTGATTGGTTGGGTGTGAGCTAAGTTACAAGCCCTGTATTTAAAGGTGGATGCAGTCACCTTCCCAGCTAGGCTTAGGGATTCTTTTTTTTTTTTTTTTTTTTTTTTTTTNCTTAACTTGTTCTCCAGGCAAATGTTGAGGATTAAGAGTGGTGAGAACAAACATCCTTGTCATTTTCCTTATTTGCAGGGGCTGGAAGGAAAAGGAAAGTTTCCGAGGAAAGCTTTCAAAACCCGGTTTTGCACGTGCCTGGGCTTATATCCCAATCATTGTCCCTCCCGCTGTGCTCTCAGGCGATAGATGATTGGCTATTTCTTTACCTCCTCTTTTTGCCTAATTAGCATTTTTGTGAGCTCTCTTTACTACCTGATTGGTTGGGTGTGAGCTAAGTTACAAGCCCTGTATTTAAAGGTGGATGCAGTCACCTTCCCAGCTAGGCTTAGGGATT
The DNA here is from genome assembly GCF_001698545.2 of Rhinopithecus bieti. Lineage (NCBI taxonomy): Eukaryota > Metazoa > Chordata > Mammalia > Primates > Cercopithecidae > Rhinopithecus > Rhinopithecus bieti. The sequence continues at coordinate 920,208 of NW_016814622.1, forward strand.
CTTTTTTTTTTTTTTTTTTTTTTTTTTGAGACGGAGTCTCGCTCTGTCGCCCAGGCTGGAGTGCAGTGGGCGGATCTCCGCTCACTGCAAGCTCCACCTCCCGGGTTCATGCCATTCTCCTGCCTCAGCCTCCCAAGTAGCTGGGACTACAGGCGCCCGCCACCTCGCCCAGCTAGTTTTTTGTATTTTTTTTTTTTTAGTAGAGACGGGGTTTCACCGTGTTAGCCAGGATGGTCTCGATCTCCTGACCTAGTGATCCGCCCGTCTCGGCCTCCCAAAGTGCTGAGATTACAGGCTTGAGCCACCGCGCCCGGCCGGCTTAGGAATTCTTAGTCGGACTAGGAAATCCAGTTAGTCCTGTCCCTCAGTCCCTCCTCTCAACAGGAAAACCCAAGTGCTGTTGGGGAGGTTGGCCGACGACCGCTCTAACTGCTAGGCAAGATTCTTATGACTGATCCTAGGAGGCAGCATCGAGGGGGCCTGGAAAGGAGAGCAGCTCGGAGGCTGTGATCAGGTGAAGGTGAATTGCAGGTGCGGAAGTGAGAGGGGACAAGCCCCGCACAGGGCTTCAGCCCAGGGCACAGTACAGGCAGTCACCTACAGAGGCTCCTTTGGAGCGTTGAGGAGTGGAGCGACGGCCCAGTCCCAGCGTAGGTGGGGAGGCTGGGGGGTGGGTGAGCACTGCAGAGTGATTGGGAGGATGAGGAGCAGCTACGGGAAGGAAGGTCTAGGGGAAAGCGGGGAGTAGAAGCTGAGGCTGGGTGTAGGGAGGGTGGGGAAGTTCAGACTTGACTTCTCGGTCACCGCTAGGGTGGCCCAGGGCGGGAGGTCTCAGTGGCCATGTCTCTGGTGGTTTCTTGCCCCTGCTGCTGGCCCCACAAAGGCTGTATTAGCCTGACCTGGGGGGAGTGGGACCCAGGGCTCAGGCCGGGCCTCAGTCTCCAGGGTCTTGCAATCAGGGAGCGGCAGCATAGGAGCCGGGGCCCCCTGGACCCTCCAGGCACTGGGGACAGAGAGACACAGAGAGAAAAGAGAGCCAGAGACAGTCCATGGGGGTGTGGGGAGGCAGGCACAGGGAGAGGCCAGGCGAGAGCCTTGGGGGGTGGAGGAGGGAGCTGAGAGGGGCCTTCAGGTCTCAGCCCTGCAGGCGCCAGCATGGCAGCACGCAGGCCAGTCAGAGGAGGCAGGGCGACCCTGACACCGATGTTCCCCCTGCTTCCAGGCTGTGCTCTGGGGTGACGGGGGTAGATGGACAGAGGCTGCCAGGCCAGTGCAGGAGGGCCACATCATCATAGGGACAATGCTGAGTGCCCACTGAGCAGATAGATGGTGATGGCAGGTGGTGCGAGGCATCTGAACCCCGAGGTCCTGAAACCCAGGTCAGATTTGGCGAACAAACAGGGTGCAGGAAAGGGAATGGCGGGAGGGGAAGCTGGAGGCTGGGCGTGCAGCTGGGAGGACAGAGAGGAGGCTGGGTGGGATGCAGGTTGTCCGTGAACCCCAGGGGAAGCTGGTGAGGTGTCATCAGCGAGAGGCAGAGGTGGAGGAAGGAGGTTCCAGGATGGATGCCTGGCTGTGGGGCTCGGGCAGGAGGGAACCACGGAAGAGCTTAAAGCAGGGGAGTGACCTGGCTGGAGTTTTGCTTTCGGAAGGTCAAGAATGGCTTGGGAAGCTGTTGGGAGCTGCAGGGTCGAATGTGGCATGGCTGGAGGCTGAGGGGCCATCTAGGGACCTTACTGGCCCTTCAGCGAAGTTCTGGTTTGGGACAAAAGCAGGCTGAGTAGCCCTCAAGCCTCTGCCTATGTAACCTCCTAAGAGATTCACCTGCACAGCTGCCCCTTCTTACCCGGCCTTCCTCTAGGCTTCCTGGGAGAGGACCTCCACATCTGATCCCGCTCTGGGACCTGCTGACACCTTGGGTCTCCCCGCTGGGAGGGGGCCTTCTGGGCAGCAGTTCTGACTCCCTGGAGGTGGAGACATGGCCGGTCCCGCCTCTGCTCCCAGCTCCAGGCAGGTTCCCCAGCCTGAGCTACGTGGCCAGGGGCAGACTCTGTCCCTCTGTGAGCCTCAGGTTCCTCGTCTGTGAAACGGGCAAATGACACCCCTAACTTTGTTGTCACAGTAGCTGATCTGTGTCAGGCATCGACGTGGGCACACAGTAGGTGCCTACTAAGTGTGAGCTCTCCCAAACAAGAAGGCGGGGCTTGACTTGTCCTTGCCCCACATCCCAGCCTCCGTCCCCTTGACAGCGGTGGATGCGGCGTGTGCCGAACTGAACTGTTCTCCTCACGACACCCCTGCCCGGCTGGGCGCCAGCCCCCATGCCAAGCATGGAGGGGCACCAGGGAGAGAGAGGGGAATGGAGGCTGGGACAGATGGCGCCCTGAAGTGTGTGGGTCACGTCCGAATCAGGCAGCGTCCCTGAACCCTGGCGCTGGGGGAAGTCGCCAACCTGTGGCCAGGGCGGGGCTGATAAGCCCCATCAATCACCTGGCTCTCCCACCCCGGCCTCCATCCCGCTGCTTAGCTGCCTCCGTGTCTCTCCCACCCCGGCCTCCATCCAGCTGCTTAGTCGCCTCCGTGTCTCTCCCACCCCGGCCTCCATCCAGCTGCTTAGTCGCCTCCGTGTCTCTCCCACCCCGGCCTCCATCCCGCTGCTTAGCTGCCTCCGTGTCTCTCCCACCCCGGCCTCCATCCCGCTGCTTAGCCGTCTCCAGGAACCTCAAGGAAGGAAGGTAGGTAGGTAGGTAGGTAGGTAGGCCTCTGCTGGACCCAGCAGGCACCTTGCTGGAGGGCGAGGGTGGGTGGGGGTCTGGGCCCTGCTCACCTTGGTGTCATTCCACCCCAGCAAACTGGGGCCTGGGGAGGCACACTTCCTGCCTGATGTCACCCAAGGGTTGGGTGGTGGGTCAGGCCGGGGCTTTGGTCCTGGTACCTGGGTGGGGGGCCCTGGGGCTGGGCTAGGGGCAGGTTCAGCCCTTCTTTGGCCCCAGTTTCTCCCAGGGGAAAGTGAGGCTTTGCCAGCCTAATGCCCTCCCCAACCCATGGCCCAGCTTGTGCAATGGGGTGGGTGGGAGGCCCCCTCCTCTCTCCCAACCTAAAGCCAGGAAAGCAAAAGCTCCTAAGGCTGGAAGGGGGTGTGGGTGGAGCCTGGCAGGCCAGGGTGCTGAGGGCCCTGGGGGAGCAGGAGCAGCCACAGCTCAGCCACTCCCATGTCCCTGGGACACCCCCCCTCCATTCCCTGTGTTGGGGAGGGGCCAGAGCACGCTATGGTGAAGAGGGAGAGGAGTGGGGGGAGGGGGAGAGGCAATGGGTGGGAAACAGCATGGAGAACCCCCCAGTCCCTGGTTAAATATAGACCCGAGGCTCCTCCTGCTGCCGGCCCTGTGGCTGCACAGCCATGATAAGCAGCAGGGTGGCCTTGACCACTGCCCTCAGGCCCCACACCACCTCAGCAAACTGCGACACCCGGGGAAGGGGTGGGCTCTCATGGGGGTCCCTGCCCTCCCCTTTGAGCCAAAGTAGTCAGGCCTTTTGGGCTGAAGTGGGGTGAACTGAGGGACCTGCAGGGCAGTGAAGGAGCTGGTGGGGGCTGGGGGGAGGGTGAAGGCCTGGATGTGGCTGCTGGTCCTGCCCTTGCGTGTTGTGAGCTGTGGTCTGGACTGGGCCCCAGAACCTACACGTCAATGCCCTTCTGCAATTCTAATGGGAGGGTCTGGCCTGGCAGGCGAAGTGATGGTGGGCACCTGGGGAGACCCTCTTTGGGGGATGGTCTCAGGAAGGGCTCCTGATGGAAGCAGCTGTCTATATCTCCGTGCCCAGCTGTGGCCTGGCACACTGAGGGCTCTCGCCAAGAGAGTGGCCTGGTGATGCTTCTTTTTGACAGCCTGAGGGCTGCCTCCTCTGGGGAGCCTTCCTTGACCAAGCCCCTGGGTGTGGCCAGGCCCCCCAGGGCCACACCACGTTTCTGCGTCTGCTCCTGTGGCCACTCCTTCTTGCCCTCAGCTCTCCTGCTGCCAAGATGCCATCGCCACAGACAGAGACTCCTGGGCTGGAGCTGCAAAGTCCCAAGGAGGCTGAGGAGTCGCAGACTCCAGCCCAGGGCTCCTGGCGAACAAGCAGCAGGAAAGAGCCCAATGCCCACTGCAAGGATGGCACAAGGCTGGGCCTGGGCACCTTGAGGCAGGCCTTCTCCCGGGCCAGCCAACGGGCTTTGACCCAGGTCTCCAAGGAGGATACGGGCCTGTTCCGGCCAAGCTCCTGCTCCCTGTTCCGGTCCTTCCGGCAAGCCCTGGATGGGGGCCCAGCTGCCGGCCATGTCCAGGCCACTCCTGAGGTGCCCTCGGGGGTCATGAACGGTGTCAGCCAGCAGGCATCCACTGGGGCAGCGTCTGAGGAACTGAAACCCGAGGCAGGTAAGGGCCTCAGAAACAACAGTAAATATGAAAGGAAACGGGCGAGAGGTTGTGGCAGCTGAGCTGAGGTTTCTGGAAAGGCTCTCCTCCCTAGCTCCCCAAACCCCGGCCCCGGACACGTGCACTTATTTATTTATTTGAGACAGGGTCTCCACTCTGTCACCCAGGCTGGCATGCAGTGGTGCAATTACAGCTCACTGTGACCTTGACATCCTGGGCTCCAGCGATCCTCCCACCTCAGCTTCCTGAGTAGCTGGGACTACAGGTGTGAGCCACTGCACCCGGCTAAATGTTTTTTTCTTTTTTTTTTTTTGAGACTGAGTCTCACTCTGTTGCCCAGGCTGGAGTGCAGTGATGCGATCTCAGCTCACTGCAAACTCCACCTCCCTGGTTCAAGTGATTCTTCTGCCTCAGGCCCCCAAGTCGCTAGGACTACAGGTGCCCACCACCACACCTGGCTAAATTTTTTTTTTTTTATTTTGTATTTTTAGTAGAGACGGGGTTTCACCATATTGACCAGGTGGGTCTTGAGCTCCTGACCCCGTGATCCGCCCCCTTGGCCTCCCAAAGTGCTGGGATTACAGGCGAGAGCCACTGTGCCTGGCCTAATTTTTTAAATTTATTTTTATTTTTTTGTAGAGATAAGGTCTTGCTATTTTGTCCAGGCTGGTCTCAAGCTCCTGAGCTCACCCAATCCTCCTGCCTTGGCCTCCTGAAGTGCTGGGTTTACAGGCGTGAGTCACCATGCCCAGCTGGACAATTGCACTTTAAATTCTCGCAATATCTCTGCAATGGGAGCCCCCCTCATTGGGCAGATGAGAAAAGTGAGGCTCAGACAGGTGGAGTGACTTGCCTCAAATCTCACAGCATGGAGAATGGGACTTGAACCCAGATCTGCATGGCCGGCCCCAGATACCCAGCCTCTCCATGACCTGTCATAGCCTGGCTCCTGGCCAAACTAGGGCCATGCATATAGTTGATCACAGGGTTGCAGAGGGTGCAAAGGCTTGCAGAGGTACCCGGAGGGAAGGTCAGGGGGATTGGCCAGAGGAGGATACACTGGGGTTGGGAAGAGGGGGACACGGTAGAGGTGGAGAGCTCCTGTTGGGTGGAGGCTGGCGGAGAGCAAGGAGCAGCAGGAATGTAAAGCTGGACAGGGCAGGAAACGCCCCGCCTGAGCTCAGACCCTATTAGACCTGCAATCAGGGCTGAGCTTGAGGCTATCAGGTCCGGCTCAGCTGGGAGTGCAAGGTGGGTGTGGGAGCCAGGCGGAAGGTAGGGGTTGACCCAGATTGCTCTGTTCAGCCAGGCTTGGGGCCCCAGGTTCTGCCTCTTCAAAGGTGACTCTAAGGAAGGGTTCCTGGCAGCTGGGGCCTGTTGTTCCTGGAGCAGGCCTTCAGCTGGGCTGGGGCATCTGGTAGAGGCCAGGCAATCCAGCCCCGATGGACTGAGTCGCGGCCTGCAGGTCTTCGTCCAGGTCGGGGTCTTGGGGCGGTCTCTCTCACCGTCCCTCTTCTCGCCTGCCTATGCAGAAGGCAAATCCGTGGCCGACCTCATTACTGAACGGCAACTGCTGGCGGCCTTCGAACAGCTTCTGCGCCTGGAGACACGGCTGGTGGCGGAGAAGGCCTCGCGCACCTTTGAGCAGGACCCCACGGCCTTCGCGCGGCGCGCCATGGACGTGTGCCTGCATTACGACGGACTGGCAGCCGAGCTCAGCGCCATCGTGCGCGAAACGCTGGGCAGCGACGGCGTGGACGCGGCCGTGCTGGCCGAGCTGGCCCGCGTGGTGAACGCGGAGGAGGAGGCCCACCCCTCGCCCCCCGACGACGGCGACTTCCTGCGCACGCCGCGCCACTGGCGCCAGCACTGGGAGGAGGCGGTGCGGCGGAGCGCTCAGGAGCGCGTGCGGCGGCCGGGCGCGGGGTGGGCCTCTGCGGCGGCGGAGGGCGCCTCGGGGCTGGCCCAGCTTCTGGCAGAGCTGGGCGGCTCGGTTCGCCGGGATCTGCAGAAGGTGCGGCAGGAGGTGCAGCCCGCTTATGCGGCGGCCGGCTTCCCGGCGTGGGAAGTCTATCTGCGCGCCTTCCACAGCGCGGTGGCCCAGCGCCTGCAGGAACTCGCGCGCGACGCCCGCGGCTGCGAGCAGCTCTATGTCCTGCTAGACTGGGCCGCCAACGTCTATGGCAGGTGAGCCTCGGCCAGGGCGCCAGTGGAGAGGACGGCTGCCGCTTCCCCCGCAGGCCTTGGGGAGCCCGCTTTGAGGAGCACCAGGCCTTTCTTCTCTGTTCCCTCCCTGGGAGAGGGCTGAGAGCCGAGGGCTTCGACATGCTTTCCTCGACGGGTTAGGCCGTGGGGCGCTCTCGCCCCAGGTTTTCTAGGGGTCACCCATACACAGTTCCAGAATTTGAAGTTTCCGCGGGGAGGTTCCCATGGGAGTAGGGCCTGTGCTGGTCCACCAAGTGCCTTTGGGCGCATCAGAAAAGGGCACATCTTGGTCAGGCACCGTGGCTCACACCTGTAATCCCAGCAGTTTGGGAGGCTGAGGGGGCTGATCACCTGTCAGGAGTTCGAAATCACCCTGGCCAACACGGTGAAACCCCATCTCTACAAAAATACAAAAATTAGCCAGACATGGTGGCAGGCACCTGTAATCTCAGCTATTCCGGAGGCTGGCACCCGTAATCTCAGCTATTCCGGAGGCTGAGGTAGGAGAATCACTTGAACCCGGGAGGCGGAGGTTGCAGTGAGCCGAGATCACGCTGCTGCACTCCAGCTTGGGCGACAGAGCAAGACTCAGTCTCAAAAAAAAAAAAAAAAAAGAAAAGAAAAGAAAAAAACGCGAAAAGGCACCCCGCTAGGCCGGACTCAACCCCCGTGGGTTCACAGCGCTTGGCGTGGGTTCACCCGTGCTATCCCCTCTGGACGGGCATCAGAGTTCAGGGTACAGCCTGCGGGGAGCGGCCACCTCCAGCTCTGTGCCTGGGATGAGGGTGGATTGCGTTCCCTGCGGAACGGTTCCCAGCCCCACCGGCAGGAGCGCCCGCGGAGGTGGGGGAGGTTGCCTGAAGTCCCGCACTCCTTAAATTTCTCCTTAAATTGTGTGGGGTCAGACCTGTGTCCGCCCCGCTGTGGGCCTCCCTGCTGTGGATTGGAGGTTGACCGACCCCTGAGCTGTGTTTGAGGAGTAGGCGGAGTGCCATCTGGGTAGCCGCCCTTCAGCATTCTGCAGGAAAGCAGGAACCCAGCTGTCAGAGGCTTCCGGGGAGGGAGTGTGGCATGGCAGCCTGGAGGCGTGTGTGCGTGTGTGTGTGTGTGTGTGTGTGTGTGTGTGTGTGTACAGATGCCCAGGTTCGGGATTGCTGCCGCATCGGAGCCGCGCCCGCCCTCAGCCCCCTGCCCTGCCTTCCAGTCCTGACTTCCTGGGCCCCCCGGGCCTGGCGCTGCCCGCCGAGCCCCTGCCCCCGCTCCTGGCGCCCGACGTGTGGGCCCGACTGGAGAGCGACTACACCAGCTTCCTGGAGGTCAGGCCGGGCGGGTCAGGCTGGAGGGGGCGGGCCCTGGGGGGATGTGCGGCGCCCAGGCTAGCCGCCGCCAGGGCTGGCGCCGGTTCATCCTGTGGCCCCCGGCGCGGGCTTGTGACCCGACAGGGCGGCCCTAATCCCGGACGGCGCGGGACGGGGTCCGGGAGGGTCTCACCGCGGCCCCATCCCTTCTCTCCCCAGGCCAAGATCGCAAGCTGCTTCGACAACATCTTGCAGCTGGAGCAGAGTCACTGGGCGGCCGCCGAGGACCCCGAGGTGCTGCAGGGCCTTTACCAGGCGCCGCTCTCCGTGGACGTCCACATGGTGCGGCCGGGAGAAGGGGCTGAGAAGGGGCGTGTGGTCAAGCCTCACGCACACGGTGGCGATACCCAGAACGAATTCCTATCCAGTCCCAACCAACTCTTCCGTTAGATGGGAGCCTGAGGCCCCACGTGGGGGGAAATCGGGGACCCCCGGCGCGCCGACGGGCTGGGAGGCTGCAGGATGGGGGTTTGCAGGAGTTGACTCTCGGTTGGGCGGCTGAAAGCTGGAGGAGCCAAGACTGAGAGACACAGCGGGGCGGGCTGGAGGTGTGGCGGGACTACCAGGGGAGCCGCGGCCTCAGGTCTTCGGCTGGGACGCACGCTCAGTGCAGGACTTCGTTCGCAGCTCGTGGCTGAGCACGTGAAGGCGGCCGGCGCCATCTCCGCGGAGCTGGAGGCCACCACCCTGCGAATCTGCACACGGGCGCTCGGCCTCTTCGTGCCCAGGTGCGGACGCATCCTAAGTAGGGGAGCGACCCAGCCTGGTGTGCTCTGCAGGTGGGAGGGAGGAGTCTGCGTAGGGACCTGATTGGGAGGGTGGACCCAGGGTCATCGCGCAGCCAGGGAGGGTCCCCAGAGGCTCTCTGTATCCTGTCCTAGGTTTGAAAAGGCTTTTCTGGCGTCGGAGGCGGTGAGCGAGCCCCACCTGGGCGCCTACATCAACGCCTGCGAGGAGCTCAGGTAGGGCTCGCCCGCTCCTGCACAGGCGCGGCGTGACCAGCAGGGGGCACGCGAGCGCCGGGAAACTGGATGGAAGGGAGTGCGCGCGCGTGGAGGGGGCAGAGGTGAGGAGTGTTGTGTGTTTGTGTCTGTGTGTTGGTGGATCTGAGGGGTGTGTGTGCAGCAGAGTTGAGGGGTGTGTGTGTGTGTCAGAGCTAAGAGGTGTGTGTGCATGTGCGTGCAGGGGTGGAACTGAGTGGTGTGTGTGTGTCAGAGCTGAGGGGCGTGTGCCGTGTGCGTGTGTGTGTGTGTGTGTGTGTGTGTCCATCTGGGCGGAGGCCCTGGGGGAGTGTGGGCGGCTCTTCAAGGCTGAGCAGAGGTGGAGGGTTCCAGCTCCCTGCCTGCTGCCCTGGTTCTGTTTTTCCCTCCCTTCATCCCAGACAGCATTTCTTCCATTTTGGGACACCTCCTCCTCTGGGAAGCCTCCCTCAGCCTGCACCCTGGGCTGTGTTGGGGTGAGGTCTGGGTCTCTGTGCCCCCAGAAGGCAGAGGCCCTCCCTGTGGGCTGCCAGTGGCTGTTGGCCTTCTGTGCCCTGAGCTCCAGGCCAGGCCTCAGCAGATGTGGCAGCACGGAGGGCAGCCAGCGCCGGAGGCACAGACTGAGCCACCCCGTCTGGGTTCATCCTTTTTCAAAAGTTTGTGAATTGTAATGTCCCGAAGTACTTCTCATTTATCTGACTTCAGAGAGCAGCTGTGCCACCTGCTGGCTGTGTGCTCAGGGGCAAGCCGCCTCCCCTCTGTGGCTCTTTTGCCACCTGTCAAATAGGATCCGAGCACCTGCTCCCTGGGGCGGTGTGGGAACTCTGTGCCTTAGGGAACTCAGTTCCCATTGGCTCTTTGTGAGCATGCGTGAGTGCCAGGCACTTTGTGAATGCCTTCCCTGCCTGACAGGTCTCATCCCAAGTGCAGTACACCCACACACAGGTGCAGAGCACAGCCTGGAAAGCAGGTGCCACTTGCCCATGGCCATGCAGCCAGGAAGTGGTGGGGCTGAGACTTGAACTCGGCCTGCCTATATCCAAAGCATGACCATGAGGCACGGCTTCTCCAACACTCTCTTGTCCTTAATCTGTGCCAGGTTTGTCCTTGGCCCTGGGACCCTGGTGTTTCAGCTCCAGGGAGCGTTCTCTGACCCTTGGTAGGCAACCTCTGGCCAAACCATTGATGGAACTCCAGCCTGCCCTACTGTGTCCCTGGCTGTGGGGACTAGGTGTAGCCTGGCCCTCAGTTTCCTCAACAGTGAAATAGGGACATTGTCACATTCAGGGGGCAGTTATGAGGCTCAAAGTAGGGTGTGCTCCAGGCATGGCTATGCCACACTGTTTATCACCAAGAGGAATGGAAGGTCTGTCTCTGTCCCAGAGCTGCCAGAGGGGAAAGGGTCACTCACCCCCTGACCCACCCCACTGTGACTGGCTCCCTGGGCTTCTGTGCTGTCCCCCACTTGACTCTGCTTGCAGGCAGCTACACTGGGGAGCCCCATGGGCTGCCCTTCACATTGTCATCTCAGTGAGTGGAGCTGTGTCCCTGGCCCTGTTCCCCAGCCTGGTCTCCCTTGCCCACCTCATCGCTGGTCCTGGTCACTCCGCAGGACCGGTATTCTCTCCAGGTTCCCAGGAACTCTAGAGGAGCTGGAGAAGCCCCTGGTGGCGGCCACCTGCAGCTTCCAGAAGCACCTGCTTCAGGGCTTGCAGCGTGAGTTGCAGGTGACTGTGACAGGCCCTCTCTCCCCACTTCCCATGCCCAGGAGGTACCCTCTATTTCCTAGAGCCTGGAGGCTCAGGCCACAGCGTTCATTTATTCCAGGGGCCAGCTCATGGGTGTGTGTAGGGTAGTGGGCAGGGGACCCAGGTAAGGTCCCAGCTGAGCAGGGGCGGCTGGGAGACGCCTGCCTTCTCGCTTCAGTTTCCAGCTCTTAGTGGTCACCCCCGAAGCCTGGGACGGTGGGTCCACAGATCCAGGCCCGGGGTCCTCCCCCAGTCCCTCAAGGCTTCCCCGGGGCACACCCTGAGCAGATCTGACTGGACAAACTCAAACCCTGCCCCTGGATCTTGGGGCCCGGGAGAGGCATTCTGGGAAAGGGCTCCTGATATATAACCTGTGGCTAGGAGAGGGAATGGCGCCCCAAACCCAGGAGGGGAGGGTCAGGAGTGGCACACTGGGCTTCGAGGGAGGGTTAGGTTGGGGGGTAGTGCACATATACAGACTCCGCGCCCCTCTTTCCCCAGCCACTCTTCAGGGTTGTGTGCACCAGGGACTGGCTGACGCAGGACTGGCTGCGTCCCCTCATGGACAAGGTAGTGAGGTTCACCGGTCATCTCCAGCGTGTGGCCCAGCCACGGGCACAGGTACCACAAGGGGGAGGGCCCTGGCAGGGCTGTGCCCATGGTTGGGGCTGTTGACTCTGACCCTGACCCTGACCCTGGGTCGCCCAGGAGACTCTGCAGGAGGTGCACCGGTTTGTGGTCCGCGAGTACCTGGCACAGGCGCTGAGGCCACGGAAGCGGTTCTGGGCCATGGAGCGCATGCGTGGCTCCCAGAAGATGAGCCTGGATGCCCAGGCCATCAGCGACACCTTCCAGGGCCTGGTAGGGGCGACGTCTGACTGCCCCTCGGTGCTCGCCTCTGTGCGGGGAGGGGTGGCAGTGACTAGGGCCATAGCGCCAGAAGGGCTTTTGGCGGGAGTGGTTCTCCTGACTCTGGATGGGGTGGAACAGGGACTGGGGCGCCTGTGGGGCTGGGGGGTGGGGTGAACCAGGTGGGAGGGCGGCACTTTGCAGACATTTGCATACAGTTTGCAGGGCTGCAGGGAAGGGGTGAAGGTCACAGCCCCATCTCATGGTCAGGGTCTGTGGGAGGTGTTCCCCACCTCAGGCCAGAACCCTCAGAGTGGAGGCACCAGCGCCCCTGCATACCCCTTGTCTGGCCCCAGCAGCAGCACTCTCAGGCTGGCCTCGGTTTTCCTGTCCGAGCAGGATGGGATCAGAAGGGAGATGACTGCTGTGTGGCTCACGAGCCCTTGGTGCCCAGGCACACTCCTGTTCTATTTTCGGGGGAGGCAGTCCTGGCACTGAGCTGAAGTGACTGCAGGAGGGCGGACGCTGCAGGAGGGCTGACCTTGCGCTGACCTGGTGCTCCTGCAGGTGTTGGAGCAGGGGTGGGGAGAGGGCTCCTGGGGCAGGTGGCAGTTCTGTCTCACAGGGTTCCGAGGCCACATGGTTGGACCAAGCCATCCAGTGTGTGGCCGAGATCCTGGGCGAGACTTACAAAGACGACATCCAGCGGCACCTGGAGACTCTCATCCGGAGCTACCCCGACATCAGGTGCGTACCCCACCTGCTTCCACTAACTTCCTACCAGAGCTTTGGGGCCAAGGGGCTGGTATTGGAGGGACCCCAGCCCGTACCTGACTGCCCAGGGACCTGGAGACCAGAGGCAGGAGGTAGGCCTTGGACCCTCAGACCCTCAAGGCTGGAGGGGGTATGGAGAGCACCCCTTCCTTCTCCTAATCTGTTCTCGGCCATCCTCCATCAGCCCTACCGGGGGTGGCACACCTCCACTCCTGGAATCCAAGGGGGAAGGTGGGCCCCCCACCCCTGGGGAGAAAGCCCTCTCTGAAAGCCAGGGGATTCTGAGATCGGGTCAGGAGGAAGGGTTTTGATCCCGGGTTGTGCTGGGGCGACGGTGAGTCATCCAAGCTTTTGGAAATCCCGGCTCAAATCTCTCCAATCCCATTCATTTGAAGATTCTGGGATGTGGAGCTCACAGAAAGTCCCTGGTTCATCCCCTTCCCTGGGCCACCCTGCCATGGGGTGGGGGAAGATTCCCTGGCCCCAGCTGGCCTGTATTCCAGGCTGTGGCTCAGAGAGAGAGTGGCCCTCATGGCACCCTGGGGGTTCCCCTCCAACTACTCCCCCACCCCGTTAGCCCCATCACCCGCAGTTGCATCATCCCCTCCCTTCCTCTCCACCACCTGCCCCCCCTCGTCTCCCTCCCTCCCTCTCCACCCTGCCCCTGTGTCTCCCTCCCTCCCTCTCCACCCTGCCCCTGTGTCTCCCTCCCTCCCTCTCCACCCTGCCCCTGTGTCTCCCTCCCTCCCTCTCCACCCTGCCCCTGTGTCTCCCTCCCTCCCTCTCCACCCTGACCCTGTGTCTCCCTCCC
>NW_016814622.1:934022-959566 GCF_001698545.2 Rhinopithecus bieti
TGCCCCCCCACCCCGTGTCTCCCTCCCTCTCCACCCTGTCCCTGGGTCTCCCTCCCTCCCTCTCCACCCTGTCCTCGGGTCTCCCTCTGTGCCACTGCGTGGGCTCTTCCCCACTCTGCACATCCGTCTCCTGTGCCCCTTCAAGCCCAGCTATGGTGGCCCCCCCCTCCCCTGCCGGCCCACGCTCTGCACCCTCCCCCCGCACTGCTCTTCCTGGCCTCAGTCAATCTGACCTCCCTGACCCACTCCTGGAATGCAGAGTGACTCACACTAACTCCCAAGCCCATGGGTTCCCCTCATCCTGGGGCTGGGGATGTTGCAGAGGTGTAAGCCTGCAGTGAGCGCCCGCATGTCTCTGCAGGCGGGACCACATACTGGCCATCCTGGCGCTGCGCCGACTGGGCTGCCGGCGGAACCAGCATCTCTTGCAGCACACCCAAGACTTGCTGAGAGCTGCAGCTGGGGTGGTGGGTGCGGAGGCTCCCCGGGGCCGTGTGCTCTTTGAGGAGATCAAGGTGCCCAGTGCCATAGCTGTGCGAATCACCTGTATCTAGTTCTCTCTGGCTCGAGAGGGGGCTAGCCGGTGGCAGGGGGCTGTGGTCAGTGGGGTTCAGCCAAGAGCCCAGGGAGTCACTCTGGGCCCTGCCCCCAACTCTGACACTGCAGTTAGGGAATTTTTGTCGTCAGCAGCCAAGCACAGCTGTCCGGCCAGAAGGAGCAGCCGTGCAGGAGGCATTTCAGGCATTGGTCGGGAGCGTTTTGGGGCCGCAGAGCTCTCAGTGCTGCCTGTCATGGAGAGCCTCCCACCCGACTGTCCGGCTTCCCCCTCCAGTCTGAAAGTGAAGAGCAGAGTATTTATTTAAAAAATAAATGTGAATTAAAATGGTGCCTCCCTAAGGAGTGGGCAGGGCATGGGGGGCCTGGGTCCCGGTGTGCTGAAGGACCAGGCCGGAGGCTCTCTGGTGACACCATTTGGTGGGTGGCCCTCTGGTGCCCGTGGAAGCCATGGGAAGACTGAGGCAGGTCCAGAGCCGGGAAGTGGCTGCCCCCACCACGGCACGGTCCACTGGCCTTGTGCCCGCTCAGCCTCGTCTCAGCCAAGGCAGAGTTGGGGCTTCCTGGGGACAAAAAGAGGCCAAGACTGGTTCTGCAGCTTGAAGAATTTGGGTTAGATGTGGGAGGGACTTCCCAGCAGTGAAAGTTGTCAAGTTACTGCAGGGGTTGTGTCACCCATGGAGTGTGTGTCCGGGAGTGACCATGAGATGTCAGCAATGGAGGCAAGCATGAGGCGACAGCTGCAGTGTGCACCTGCATCCCCGCTTCTCTCCGCAAAGCTGCCACTGAAACTTGAAGCCTGCGGGGCTGGGTTGCTGGGAAACCCGTTTGCATTGGCAGCCGGGCTTGCCGGGGAGGCTGGAAGTTGAGATAAGGAGATTTCCAGGGAGCAGCTGAGACAGGTGGTGACAGGTGCCCCTCCCAGCCCTCCACAGTGGGCCCCCATAGTGTCTCTGGGCCTGACCCCGACCCTGGCGGGAGTGGGGGGCAGGTGACCGCAGGTGGGCCAAGATTCCAAGAGCTCCACGAATTTGGGTCGCCTGAGGACAGGGTAAGGGGTCTGAAAGGCTCTGGTGCCAGGCAGACAGGGGGCGTGTCTCTCCCTGTTCCCTCCAGGCCCCCTCCCTGCACTGTGGACAGTCAGGGGGCAGTTCCCTGGGCAGACCTGCCCTGGTTCCTATGCCAGGGCTGGGACCTGGAGCCTGAGTCTTGCTGGGGCTAGAGCCTGGGGGTTGAGTGCCCAGGGCTTGTCTGTCTCTTCTGGGAGCAAGTGCTGGGGCAGTACCCTCCTCCATGGGGGCACCAGGGCTGGAGGCCAGGAGCAGGGCAGGCTGAGGCAAGGGAATATCCAGACGTCCCCTGGCAGGGTGGGGCAGGTGGGGCAGGAATGAGGAAGTTGGCGTTCCCCATCTCCAGGGTTGAGGTGGGGGCGGGTTTGTGATGCTAGTGCCAATAAGCAATTCCCGTCCCTGATGGGAAGACCGAGGCTGGCAGAGAACAGAGGTCGGCACTGCGTCATGCTGGGGATCTTCCCAGCCAGAGGCCAGAAGGGCATGTCTTTTCCTAGGGGAGGGGTCCAAGAGATGGCAAGTGATTGACAGATCAGCCTCTCCCTTGCTTGACCCCACCCCTGACCTGGTGGTGGCCATGAGTGTCCCAGGCAGGGTTCATCAGAGGGGAGAAGGGAGGGCTTGGCCTAGTCTGGTCCTGGTCAGGTTCTCCCCAAGGAGCTCCTGCCACTCCCTTCCCCACCGTTCTGTCTCAGACTCCTCACTGAGGAGCTGGAGCCGGAGGGTCCTGGGGCTGGGCTGTGGGGTTGGGGAGGGGGTTCTGTCCTGGCTCTGCCACTTCCCACCTGTGAGAATGCAGGCAGGTTCCTTTATCTCACTATGCCTCATTTTCTTCCAGCTGTGAAATGGGGGTGCTGTCGATGCCTCCTCCGCTGGGGAGGGTGAAGTCAGAGCCAGTCATAAGGCCAGGGCCCTGGCCTCCCTGTGACGCCATGTTCCCAGAGGCCCACCTACAGGAAGGCCCTGGGCACCCTGGGGTTGGGGTGGTGGGATGCTGAGGCTGGAGCAAAACCTGAGTTGAGTGGAAGTCACTGCAGGGGAGGCCCCAAGAGAGGCTGGGAAGAGGTGCTGAAGGCTGAGCAGCTGATGGCAGAGGGAGGGGCCCAGCTTAGACCCTGAGAGTGCCTAGGCCCGGATACAGGAAGTCAGGGTTTTCCTGGCAGGAACTGTGTGCGCATGTGTACCTGTATCTCCATTCCAGGAGGGTGTGTGTGCCATGTGTGCAGATCCTCGTGAGCTCAGTGGTGCCTGGGGCTGGGGCTGCAGGCTGGAACTTCCCAGGCCAAGCCAGGCTGAGCTGGGGTGGGATGGCAGCTCCTAGAGGATGCAGTCAGGGAAGCTGGGGTAGAGGCGGGGCTGAGACCAGGGCATCCTGGGTGCCTCAGTCCTGGGGTCTGGCCACTGGCCTTTCTGCCCCAGGGGTGGAGGCTGAGCCCACGAGACCTTGCAATGAGCCTGGAGTGCTTCCTTGGCCATCTGTTGTCCAGGCCAAGCCTGCAGGGTGCGGGCTGCCTCTTAGAGAGGTGCTTGGGTTCTCGTCGGTCGGGTCATCTGGTTGATAAGCAAGTGTGTGTGTGTCTGTGCACGTGCACCTATGTGCACCAGCCCCTGTCAGCACCCCAGGATGGAGGCCCTTGCCCAGTCTCCTCACTCCTCTCAGAAAGCAAGACAGCCTGGAACCATCCTACTTGCCCCAAGCTCAGCCCCAGGCCCTGCCTGCCGGCCCCTGGCCCCAGCCTCTGCCAGCCACCTGTTTCCTGCTGCATGGCCCAGTTCTCTTCCCTCTTCAGGGCTAGCTGGGCTTCCCCAGTGCCACCATGGCCTGAGGCTTCTGCATGTCCTGGGGTTCCCTCTGGTCTCTGTCCCTGAGCTTGAGGTCCTTGAGACTGAGTCTGCTCTGTGAATCTTCTGGGGCCCCATCCCAGGCCCAACTTGGGGGGCAGAGAGAAGATACAGGGAACCCACATGCCCCAGGCCCACATGCTCTGGTCTGCAGAGATGATCCACTGTGTGTGTGTGTGTATTTGTGTATATGTGTATGTATATATATGTGTGTATGTGTATGTGTGTACGTGTGTGTATGTGTGTGTGTGTGCTGCACGCTGGCCCAGGGACAGCGTGTGTAGGGTGAGAGGAGACTGGAGAGCTGCCCCCCACCCCAGCTCAGGCTGGGGCCCAGCAGCCCTCTGCGGCCATCTCTTCCTCCTGGTCTTCAGGTGTCTGGGCCTGTCCCCTGCTTGAGTGTGTCATGCGGGAGACACACGAGGCTGAGCCACGCAGGCCTGTGTTCCAGTCTCAGCTCTGCCCCTTCCAGCCGGGGGACCAATCCAGTCTTCTTGTTGGTAACGTGGGAGGGAATGCCCAGTAGGGAGCCAGTGAACCTGTCCACAGCGGTCCTGGCAAGAGGGCGTGCTGTGAGTGGTGGTCCGTGTGTCCCCTCCAGGCCTGCACAGCTCACCCTCTTCCTTCCTCGCCTGGTGACCCCAGCCCCTTCCTTCCTGGCTTCAGTACTCAGCAGGCCGCTGTACATGGTGGCAATATCCCCAGCGGCTGGAAGGTGACTGCAGGACCCCTCACCACTGCCCACATTGGGAGAGGGGGCTGCAGGGTCCCCAAGGCTACCCCCTTCCCCAATCAAACTTTCTTCCATTGCCACCACAAAGAAGCCCCAGGGCCGCCGTCGGTGCACACAGCTCACAGGCCATCATGAGGCCTGGGGGTGGCCAGGAGTGGCCTGCCTCATAACACTGCCTGTGCCCGCCCTTCCCTGTGGAAGACTGGTCAGTGGGCACCCGCCTGCCACCGTGCTGCAGTAAGACGGCCACTGCAGAGGGCGGGGTCCACAACGCCCCAGGTCATAGGACCAGAGCTCACTGGGAGCCACCCAAATCTCAGCCTGGCCTCCTGGGACCCTGGTCTTGGGAAACACTTGGAGGGAACTGAAACTTGGACAAGTCACACACACCCCTTGGTCCATCCTTTCCTGGACCCTGGGGGCCTGGGCCTCTCCAGGGACACCCTCACTTCTGTCTGCACATATGCCCACCCATCTATTAACAGCCTTAAAAATGTGTTAAATGCTTAATAATGTTTTGGGTAGCAATACATTCACATAGGTCAAAATGTAAAAGATATGCAAAGGGCATAAGGTAAAAAGTCTCCTTCTTATCTCTAGTCTTCCTGCTCCCATTCCCAGAAGTAACCAAGGTTCCTTGCAGGACACTTGAGTTGTTAAAAAGTGATTCTTGCCCAAGGAATTTATATGAATGGTGACATTCTGGGCATTGGTGAGGAAACTGTTTTTGCTGGAGGTGGTTGGGAGGATAGGGCAGTTGTTTCTTTTTTCCTTTTTCTTTTTTATTTTTGAGATGAAGTCTCACTCTGTCACCCAGGCTGCAGTGCAGCGGCATGATCTCAGCTCATTACAACCTCTGCCTCCCAGGTTCAAGTGATTCTGCTGCCTCAGCCTCCCAAGTAGTTGGGATTATAGGCACTCACCACCTTGCCTGGCTAATTTTTTTATTTTTAGTAGAGACAGGGTTTCACCATGTTGGTCAGGCTGGTCTCAACTCCTGACCTCAAATGATCCGCCCGCAGTCATAAGGCCAGGGCCCTGGCCTCCCTGTGACGCCATGTTCCCAGAGGCCCACCTACAGGAAGGCCCTGGGCACCCTGGGGTTGGGGTGGTGGGATGCTGAGGCTGGAGCAAAACCTGAGTTGAGTGGAAGTCACTGCAGGGGGAGGCCCCAAGAGAGGCTGGGAAGAGGTGCTGAAGGCTGAGCAGCTGATGGCAGAGGGAGGGGGCCCAGCTTAGACCCTGAGAGTGCCTAGGCCCGGATACAGGAAGTCAGGGTTTTCCTGGCAGGAACTGTGTGCGCATGTGTACCTGTATCTCCATTCCAGGAGGGTGTGTGTGCCATGTGTGCAGATCCTCGTGAGCTCAGTGGTGCCTGGGGCTGGGGGCTGCAGGCTGGAACTTCCCAGGCCAAGCCAGGCTGAGCTGGGGGTGGGATGGCAGCTCCTAGAGGATGCAGTCAGGGAAGCTGGGGGTAGAGGCGGGGCTGAGACCAGGGCATCCTGGGTGCCTCAGTCCTGGGGTCTGGCCACTGGCCTTTCTGCCCCAGGGGGTGGAGGCTGAGCCCACGAGACCTTGCAATGAGCCTGGAGTGCTTCCTTGGCCATCTGTTGTCCAGGCCAAGCCTGCAGGGTGCGGGCTGCCTCTTAGAGAGGTGCTTGGGTTCTCGTCGGTCGGGTCATCTGGTTGATAAGCAAGTGTGTGTGTGTCTGTGCACGTGCACCTATGTGCACCAGCCCCTGTCAGCACCCCCAGGATGGAGGCCCTTGCCCAGTCTCCTCACTCCTCTCAGAAAGCAAGACAGCCTGGAACCATCCTACTTGCCCCCAAGCTCAGCCCCAGGCCCTGCCTGCCGGCCCCTGGCCCCAGCCTCTGCCAGCCACCTGTTTCCTGCTGCATGGCCCAGTTCTCTTCCCTCTTCAGGGCTAGCTGGGCTTCCCCCAGTGCCACCATGGCCTGAGGCTTCTGCATGTCCTGGGGTTCCCTCTGGTCTCTGTCCCTGAGCTTGAGGTCCTTGAGACTGAGTCTGCTCTGTGAATCTTCTGGGGCCCCATCCCAGGCCCAACTTGGGGGGCAGAGAGAAGATACAGGGAACCCACATGCCCCAGGCCCACATGCTCTGGTCTGCAGAGATGATCCACTGTGTGTGTGTGTGTATTTGTGTATATGTGTATGTATATATATGTGTGTATGTGTATGTGTGTACGTGTGTGTATGTGTGTGTGTGTGTGCTGCACGCTGGCCCAGGGACAGCGTGTGTAGGGTGAGAGGAGACTGGAGAGCTGCCCCCCACCCCAGCTCAGGCTGGGGCCCAGCAGCCCTCTGCGGCCATCTCTTCCTCCTGGTCTTCAGGTGTCTGGGCCTGTCCCCTGCTTGAGTGTGTCATGCGGGAGACACACGAGGCTGAGCCACGCAGGCCTGTGTTCCAGTCTCAGCTCTGCCCCTTCCAGCCGGGGACCAATCCAGTCTTCTTGTTGGTAACGTGGGAGGGAATGCCCAGTAGGGAGCCAGTGAACCTGTCCACAGCGGTCCTGGCAAGAGGGCGTGCTGTGAGTGGTGGTCCGTGTGTCCCCTCCAGGCCTGCACAGCTCACCCTCTTCCTTCCTCGCCTGGTGACCCCAGCCCCTTCCTTCCTGGCTTCAGTACTCAGCAGGCCGCTGTACATGGTGGCAATATCCCCAGCGGCTGGAAGGTGACTGCAGGACCCCTCACCACTGCCCACATTGGGAGAGGGGCTGCAGGGTCCCCAAGGCTACCCCTTCCCCAATCAAACTTTCTTCCATTGCCACCACAAAGAAGCCCCAGGGCCGCCGTCGGTGCACACAGCTCACAGGCCATCATGAGGCCTGGGGTGGCCAGGAGTGGCCTGCCTCATAACACTGCCTGTGCCCGCCCTTCCCTGTGGAAGACTGGTCAGTGGGCACCCGCCTGCCACCGTGCTGCAGTAAGACGGCCACTGCAGAGGGCGGGGTCCACAACGCCCCAGGTCATAGGACCAGAGCTCACTGGGAGCCACCCAAATCTCAGCCTGGCCTCCTGGGACCCTGGTCTTGGGAAACACTTGGAGGGAACTGAAACTTGGACAAGTCACACACACCCCTTGGTCCATCCTTTCCTGGACCCTGGGGCCTGGGCCTCTCCAGGGACACCCTCACTTCTGTCTGCACATATGCCCACCCATCTATTAACAGCCTTAAAATGTGTTAAATGCTTAATAATGTTTTGGGTAGCAATACATTCACATAGGTCAAAATGTAAAAGATATGCAAAGGGCATAAGGTAAAAGTCTCCTTCTTATCTCTAGTCTTCCTGCTCCCATTCCCAGAAGTAACCAAGGTTCCTTGCAGGACACTTGAGTTGTTAAAAGTGATTCTTGCCCAAGGAATTTATATGAATGGTGACATTCTGGGCATTGGTGAGGAAACTGTTTTGCTGGAGGTGGTTGGGAGGATAGGGCAGTTGTTTCTTTTTTCCTTTTCTTTTTTATTTTGAGATGAAGTCTCACTCTGTCACCCAGGCTGCAGTGCAGCGGCATGATCTCAGCTCATTACAACCTCTGCCTCCCAGGTTCAAGTGATTCTGCTGCCTCAGCCTCCCAAGTAGTTGGGATTATAGGCACTCACCACCTTGCCTGGCTAATTTTTTTATTTTTAGTAGAGACAGGGTTTCACCATGTTGGTCAGGCTGGTCTCAACTCCTGACCTCAAATGATCCGCCCGCCTCAGCCTCCCAAAGTGCTGGGATCACAGGCGTGAGCCACTGCACCTGGCCTGGGCAGTCGTTCTTGATCCCTGTAAACATCAAATGAGGAACTCAAGGCTCTCAGATGGACAGAATCCTCCAATAATGGACTCAGGATCTTAGGGAAGAGAAAGGTCACCAGTAGAGGGTCGTGACTGCAAGTTGTCCAAGTTCTTGGCGTTTTGAACAAAGAATCAGACAAAATGCCCAGCAAAGCAAAGAAAGAATGAAGCAGCAAAAGAACGAAAGCAGAGATTTACTGAAAATGAAAGTACACTCCACAGTGTGGGAGTGGGCCGAGCAGTGGCTCAACAGTCCAAATACAGAATCTTCTTGAGTCCAAATATCCCCTAGAAGTTTCCTGTTGGCCACTTCATGCTCATCTCATGTAAATGAAGTGGTGGTCGGCAATCAGTCTGATTGGTTGCAGAGAGCAGCCAACCAGAGGCTGAAGTGAAGTTACAAAGGTCACACTCCTGTGCAAACATCTGATTAGTTGTAAAAAGCAACCAATCAGAGGCTAGGGTGAGGCTGGCACGGTGGCTCAAGCCTGTGATCCCAGCAGTTTGGGAGGCTGAGACGGGAGGATCACCTGAGATCAGGAGTTCAAGACCAGCCTGGCCAATATGGTGAAACCCCGTCTCTACTAAAAATACAAAAAAATTAGCTGGGCATGGTGGCGGGCACCTGTAATCTCAGCTATTCAGGAAACTGAGGCAGGAGAATCACTTGAACCCGGGGGCAGAGGTTGCAGTGAACGGAGATAGCACCATTGCACTCCAGCCTCCCTAGTAGGTGGGATTACAGGCGCCCACCACCACGCCCAGCTAATTTTTTGTATGCGTTTTCCTTTCAATATAGTTCTAGGAAGTTGGCATGAAACAGCCTTAGGTTCCCTGCCTCCAGACCCTATTCTCCTGCCTCATCATGAGAAGCCCTGCTGTTTGTGGGGTGCCCAGTGTGTGCCGGACTCTGCTTGGTGGCGTATGATGTTCCTGCTTTCCCTGGACTCAGGGCTAGCATTTCGAATCAGCTTCTGGACTCATACACCTCTGGGCTGGAATCCCAGCTCTGCACCTTCCTAGCTGTGTGTCCTTGTGTGAGTTACTCCACCTCTCTGGGTTGCGTCTCCCTGTGTAAACTTGGGAGCATTACACAAGAAAATGCAAGAGTTGGCTGGAGGAGGACCTGGCTTTCCGAGAGCATCCTCCTACCTGTGGCATTCATTGTTATTTACCTGCACTACCTCCTTTAAGCCATCCCTGCCAACCCTCTGAGTGTGCCAGCGCCGTCTCCAGGAGGTCCCAAGGAAATGTCACTGTCCCAAGCAACGTGTGGAGAGACACAGCTGCAAGCAATGCAGTGCCAGGGCCCAGGTAGTCTCCACGCCTGAGCCCACAGCGGGATGCCCTGCTTCTCCAAAGTCTGGCAGTCAGAGCTCCTGGCCGTCTGGCAAGAAGGGGGCTCCCAGAACCTGGGCTGGAGGCAATCACAGGGCCTGCCTGTTTTCTGAGCAGCCTCTGTTACAGTAGACCGACGTGAGCAGGGCAGGAGGGCACCTAGGAATGTCATGCCACCATCAGGGGAGAGGCAGTTGTTACACTGTCTCTCTAAAATAATAATTGGTCGAACCAGCACCAGGAAAAGGCAGTCTCCCAACACAGGTGTTTCTTCTACATAGAAGCACCCAAAAGTAGTGATCAGCAACTTCCCGGTAGGATCTCAGGAGTCGGGTGAGTGGGCTCCAGCATAAGCACTAACAGGCAAAATGGCAGAGCTTAACTGGTACATGACCTTCCTCGGGGAAACCCTCGACAGTAAGGGAAGAGCGCCTCAGATGAGCACGTGCACCACTTCAGTAAACACAGCGCGCATGCGGCCCCTCCCAGGTGCTGGTAGGTCACGGTGGTGCAGGTGGACAGCCCAGCCCAAGGGAAGAATCTGGAGAAGGAATGCAACCTCCCCCTACCCTGGGAAGTGGAAGCATGTCAATGCATAAAACCCCAAGTCAAAGGTCCCTTGAGTCACCTGCTTGGCCTTCCAGGTGTACTTTCCTTCCTTTCATTCCTGCCCTAAAATTTTTTTTTTTTTTTTTTTTCTGAGACAGAGTCTCACTCTGTCTCCCAGGCTGGAGTGCAGTGGCACAATCTCGGCTCACTGCAACCTCCGCCTCCTGGGTTCAAGCAATTCTCCTGCCTCAGCCTTCCAAGTAGCTGGGACCGCGTTTGACTAATTTTTTATTTTTAGTAGATTCAGCGTTTCAGCATGTTGGCCAGGCTGATTTTGAACTCCTGACCTCAGGTGATCTGCCCGCCTTGGCCTCCCAAAGTGCTGGGATTACAGGCGTGAGCCACTGTGCCTGGCCGTTTTTGTTGTTGTTGTTGTTGTTGTTGTTTGATAGGGTCTTGCTCTGTAGCCCAGCTGGAGTGCAGCTGCACAATCTGGGCTTACTGCAACCTCCACTTCCCGGGTTCAAGTGATCCTCTCACCTCAGCCTCCTGAGTAGCTGGGACCACAGGTGCCCACCACCATGCCGGCTAATTTTTGTGTTATTATTTTTATTATTTGGTAGAGGCAGGGTTTTGCCATGTTGCTCAGGCTCCTTCTCTAACGCTTTTAAATAAACTTTCACTTCTGCTTTGAAACTTGCCACGGTCTCTCACTTTGCCTTAGATCTCTCGGTTGAATTCTCTTTTCTGAGGAGGTAAGAACTGAGGTTGCTACAGACCCGTATGGATTTGCTGCTGCTAACATACTTTGGTGCTTCATGACTTGGATACAGTCCCTCCTGGTAACACCTCCCCTCCCCTCCTGTTCCCTCCCTTCCTCTTCCCTCCTCTCCCCTTCCCTTCCCTCCCCTCTCCTCCCTAACTCCCTTCCCTGAACAGCCCCATGAAGCAGCACTGGGCTTCCCAAGAGAGCTCCTGCCACGTGACTGGCCTCTGTCATTGGGAGAACCCTGCATAGACCGTGGCTCTGCAGCTGTTTTCCTGGAACTTATGCCGACTCTGAGAAGGGCCCATGTTCTATAGGAACCCTGGGCAGAAGGGACCGGAACTGAACTTGGGTATTTTGCATCACTACCAGAGAGCTGTGGTGAAAGACTAGAGTTTTAGGAGAGCTGAACTTGGGGAGGAGAGTGGCTGCTTGCAGCTGGCATAGAGAACTTCCTATGCCCATGAGTTCCACCAGGACCCACTCCTCCAGGAAGCCCTCCTACACCACAGTATTTGGAAGGCCACTGGGGTCGGGGTCCTGCTGCCCCATAGGCCCTGCTTTCTCTCCCTTCGCCCTTCTCAAGCAAGGACAGTGGGCCAGGCTCATGGAATAGCTGCAGAAGCCATACCTCATCAGGCCTCAGTTTCTCCATCTGCCAAATACGGAAAGGAATCCTTGGCCCGGCTTCCTCCTAGGAGGAAGGGGAGGGGCTGTCAACAAGTCAACGGTGTCCCGTGGGGCTGGGGTGGGGCACTGCCTGATGGTGCATGTCTGGGCTGCTGAGGGTCTTCATGTCCCCTCCTTTGCAGGAGGGGATATGCCGTGAGAGTGGCTCCTGGTCAGCTGTCCTGGCCATCCCACAGTCCCGGAGGAGGGCAGCAGACTTCAGCCAGGGTCTCACGAAGCTGCAGGTGACGCTGAGCGAGTCACTGCTCCTCTTGGGGAAGGCTGGGTGGCAGCAGGGATCCCAGCCTTAAGGCCTCAACCTCTGTGCCTGCTTCTTTGAGACTCAGTTTCTTCATCTGTCCACAGGGGACACAATGGCCCCACCCCATGCATTGAGTAGGGCATCCCCGGGGGAGCAAGAGGCCCCGGGAAGAGTCTCAGGGCTGGTGACAGCCTGAGAAGTGAAAGGGAGAAGCAGGGTGAGTGTTGGGGTCCTGGGAACCAGGGTTAGGGCAGCGGGAAGTGCAAGTCATCATGCAGAGGGAAGTGGTCCCGGGATGCTGGGGGAGGGGCTAGGTGACCCACCCTGAGGTCAGCAACGCTCTTGTGACCAAAGCTAGCAGCTGCAGCCACGCCTCTGGCCAGGCCCAGCCACCTATAGGCCCTCTGCCCCTCGTGATCACCCACCACCCTTGGGCCCTGCTTCAGGTTGCTCTCCCTCCTGCCTGCCTTCAAGGCCCTTTTCTTCTTCTTCTTTTTTTTTTTTTGGAAATGGAGTTTTACTCTTGTTGCCCAGGTTGGAGAGCAATGGCACGATCTTGGCTCACCGCAACCTCTGCCTCCCAGGTTCAAGTGATTCTCCTGCCTCAGGCTCCCGAGTAGCTGGGATTACAGGCATGCGCCACCACACCCGGCTAATTTTGTATTTTTAGTATTTTGTATTTTTAGTAGAGACAGGGTATCTCCATGTTGGTCAGGCTGGTCTTGAACTCCCAACCACAGGTGATCCACCTGCCTCGGCCTCCCAAAGTGCTGGGATTACAGGCGTGAGCCACCACGCCCGGCCTCAACTGCCTCTCTTCTAGAGAGCTTTCCTCTAGGTGCCCTCAAGAACGCAGAAAGAGGGCCAGCAACGCGCCTGCCTGTGTTATTCTCTGGTCCGTGCTAAATCGGCCTTTCCTGCTGCCCTACAGGGCGCAGGTGGAGGTGCAATTAATGGACTAAATGAGGTAATGAAAAAGATTGAGAAAATTTTTTTTCAAGATGAAAAAGGAGTGGAGGATAGTACCTCCCATTTCTGCATCTAAACTCCTTGGTCTGGAAGTCCTTTCTTGTGTCTGACTTAAATACATCAAGCTGAATTTCAGACGTTGAGCAATGCTGGAGGAGAAGCAAGATAGCACTGGGGCTTCAGCTTCACCACTGGCTGGCACATGACTGGACCTCTCTGTGCCTCAGTCTCCTCATCTGTGAAAAGAGGAGAGTTAGCACCCACTTCATGAGGGTGTCCGGTGAAATTGGCTAACGTATACAAAACGCTTAGGACAACGCCTGGCACTGGTGGAGATCGACAGGCGTCAGCAGTCTACCCGAAAGCACTGAAAGCAGGAACATGAACAGATATTTGCATACTCGTGTTCTTTTGTTTGTTTGTTTTTGTTTTGAGACAGGGTTTTACTCTGTTGCCCAGGCTGGAGTGCAGTGGTGCAATCATGGCTCACTGCAGCCTTAACCTGCCAGGCTCAGGTTGTTCTCCCACCTCAGCTTCCCAAGTAGCTGGGACTACAGGTGCACCCCACAATACCCGGCTAATTTTTTGTATTTTTGGTGGAGACAGGGTCTCACTATGTTGCCCAGGTTGGTCCTGAACTTCAGAGCTCAAGTGATCCACCTGCCTGGGCCTCCCAAAATGCTGGGATTATAGGCGTGAGCCACCACACCTGGTCTACACCCATGTTTTATAGCAGCACTATACACAGCAGCCAAGAGGTAGCAACAACCCCAGTGTGCACAGAGAGATGAATGGATGCACAGTGTAGGCCATCCATACAATGAAATATGATTCAGCTTTAAAAAGGAAGGGAATTCTGACGCCTGCTGCCACATGAATGCATCTTGAAGACATTATGCTGAGTGAAATAAACCAGACACAAAAGGACAAATGCTGTGTGACTCTATTTGCAGTACCGAGAATAGTCAAGACCACAGAGACAAAAGGTAGAGTGGTGGTTGCCAGGGCCCGGGGGAGAGGGAAGTGGTGTTAGTGCACAGTGGGTAGAGTTTCCGTTTTGCCAGGTGGAGATTTCTGCAGGTGGAGGGCGATGTTGGTTGCACAACCCTGTGAATACACTTAATGCCACTGAACTGTGCGCTTAAAAGATTATAAATTGCATTATGTATATTGTACCATAATAATTTTTAAAAAGTCAGCTGTCATTGCTCTGACAGAGGGAAGGGAGGGACAACCCATGTGTCCTGGCCTCTGAGGCCCTGGGTTGCGTGCGAGGAGCTGACGGGGGCTCCTGGCCAGGTGCTGGCACACTCGCCTTCTAGGCTAAATGGGGAGGTCACTGCCAGTCTGCTCCTGTCTGCTGCCCTCCCCGCCAGGCAGAGGCCCCCGCTTGCTGCCCCTGGCCTGTGCCCTGGGGAGCTGGGGAATGGGACAGCCGGGGGCCACTGGTCACAAACATCCCCACCCAGCATGCGATGCTGGCTTCCTGCTGGGGTGGAGCCCTAGGCTGGCCTTTGGCTCCCCTGGAAGTGCCTGGCCTCTTGGGAACTGTTTTCTGCATCTGCGAGAAGAGGGTAAGGACTGCTCCTGCCCTATGGGCCCCATTGGCTGTCATCCCTTGGCCCTCCATGCTGCCCCATTTTCAGAAGACTTTCCTTGTCTTGAGGACTTCACGCATGTGACCACTGACCCTCATGCCTGAGCTTAGAGAAGGGGAGTGACTAGTGCAGACACAAGTCCAAGGCAGCAGCCTCATTTCCCAATCCCCGGCCGGTGCTCTGGGTGGGCCACTGCTGTCAGTGGGGGACAAGGGTGGCAGCCCCTCCTCAGCCCTACAAAGCCTGTGCAGACCAGGGGCTGCCTCCGAGGGGACAGTAGGGCCTAAGGCCTGACAACGCCCTCCTGGCAGATACAGACTTCCAAGCAATTTCCCGATCTGCTTGGGGCTGGGAGGGGAGGTGGGATCGGGTGGGGTGGGGGAACAGAGTCTGGCAGGAGAGTCTTCTGGGGATTGCACAATGAGGCCACAGCAGCCAGCCATGAAGGCAGCCACCGGCCAGGGCCCCTCAGCCCGTATCCCCATTGCCCCTGTGTGGATGAATTCCATCTGTGCAGTGCGGATGGAAGGAACCTCCCAGCCCCGGGACACTGTGGCTCTGTGGACTCATCTGAAAAATGTCATCCCTGGAGCCCTAGGAGAGAAGGGGTGGGGTTGGCAGCCTTAACGCCCCATCCTGGCGGCCTCCTGCATCCGCTCCCCCACAGGTTCCCCAGAGACGGGATGGATGGCAATCCAAGTGCAAACCTGGCGCTTGGCCACCACCCTTGAAGAGGAAGTTCTCAGTGCCCAGGGCACCCTGAACCCACACCGCCCGCACTCCGCGGGCCCCCCTGGTCCTGGAAGACCTGTTGCTAGGCTGGAGAGGGAATGGCAGAGTGAGGGGGGGGGGGCGGGGAAAGAGGCCAAACAAAAGAGGGGAGGAGCAGAGGCCCCAGTGAGGCAGGAGGGAAGCCCGTGCCCAGCGGGAAATTCCTAAATGACGGGGCCTTTTCAGAGGGCAGAAATTCCTAGCGTGTGAAATAAGGAAGGAAGTTAATCTCCAGTGGGTTCCCTTCACAGCCCCCTTCCATCCTCCCCACATGCCCCACCTCCACATCTCCCAAGACAGACCCTGAGAAACAGAGTTTGGATGGGGAAACAGGCCTGGAAACGGAGGCCTGCGCTGAGTGGGTAAAGTCGGCTTGATGATTAAGACGAGGGCCTGGAGTCTGGGCCTTGGACCCCTCCCCTTCTGCCTGCTCCTGCAGCCTGTAGGTCCAGCCCTAGCCCTAGAGGGAGAAAGGCTCCAGTGGGAGTCCCATAGGCCTGGCTAGGAACCCCACTCCGCTACTTAAAGCGATGTGACCCGGGTCAGCCACTTCACCTTTCCGCATTTACGCATTTCAAGCAAGGCTTGACGACGGGAGGGGTTCAAGGCCCTGTGCACAGCCGCGCGGCCAGCACTCTGGCCAGCCGTGTAGCCCCCTTCCCCTTAGGGGGCCTCCTCCGGGAAGCCGCCGTCCCCTGTCTCCTTGTGGCCACGGTGATACCGGAACACTTTAGAGGGCCGGCTGGGGGAGTTGGAGTGGATGGGGCGCTCCGCAGCTGGAGCCGGTCTGTGACGCGGGAACGCGGCCAAGCGCTCCCCTTCCAGGCGGCCTATCAGGAGCCGTCGTCCGACAATGGCCCGGCGCCTGACAGCCCCGTCCTTCGGACTCCCGAACTCCACATACCATGCGACGTGCGGCCAGCCCCCCGCCCCTGCCCGGCTGCTGGGAGGAAGTGACCGCGCCCCGCATCCCCCGCTGGGCAGGCCCGGCGCGCCCGGCCCCCGGGACGCAGAGACACAGCCGGGCCGCGCTGGGCCTTGGCCTCCGCCCGCGGGTTTTCCGCGGTTGCGGGGGGCGGGGCAGGCGGGGCGGGGCAGAGTCTGCGACTATTTCAGGCCTTGCGGAACTGGGGCCAGGACAGCGGCGGCCAGGCCAGGACACGGTAAGTGACCTTCGCCTCCACGCGTCCATTCCCCGCCGCTCCGCGCGGCTCCTCGCCCGCCCCGACCCCATGCCCCGCTGGATTCCCCGAGGGAACAGCCTGTCGCGGCGGCGGGGACAGGACGGGACTGGACGCTCCCAGGGACCCTGGCCTGGGGCAGCCCCACTGCCAGGGAAACTGAGGCCCTGGCGCCCAACGTCCGCGCGTCCGGGCGCACAGGGGCCCGGGCTGGCGCTCGCGGCGGAGGGCCGGGTCCTGCCAGAGGCAGGGAGGGCGGGGCTGGGGCAGTCACAGGGATCTCCCCTCCATTAGCAGCAGGAAGGCCCCAGGTCCGGCGTTACTCTCCGACCGGGCGACACAGGCCAAGTCACTTCCTCGCCTGTGCCCGGGTGTCCTCATCGGGAGATGGGTCCGCCTTCCACATCCTGCCCAAGGCTGAAGGAGCCGGGCCCAGCGAGCTCCCGGGAGGCGCGTGGACATCAGGCGTGTGGCGGGGAAGGCGAGCCAGACCAGTGGGCCTGAGGACAGGCAGGGCAGCGGGAGGCTGGGGGGCGCTGTTGAGCCATTCCTGCCTCAGTGGGCCCAACCAGCGGCAAGGCTTAAAGGAACGCCCCTCCTCCCCTTCCCTCCTGGCTGCACCCACTCGCTGCCGCCTGCAGGACAGACTCAGGACACAGGAGACTCACCCCCACTGAGGCCCAGATAGGCGCCCAGCCCTTGGCCGCGCGGTTTGGCCACATCCCCTCAGCAGCACTGTGAGGTGGGGGTCCTCATCCCCATTTCAAAGACGGGGAAACTGAGGCTTGTGAAGGAAGGAGGTGTGCAGTGCACGCACTAGTGAGAGGTATGCTGAGCCTGCACCGAAACCGTTTCTTTCCACGGCACCAGCTGCCTCGGAGAGCGGAGACCTGGGATGAGGCCCAGAGGGCTGCAGCGGGACCTTCAGGCGCTCTGGGTTTTGTGTCACAGAGGGGAGAAGGTGGCGATGCTATGGGCGTCCTGCGGGAGCTGTGCCTGGAGGTGGGACAGAGCCTAGTACATGTGGGGTGGGACAGGGAAGGCTGAGGTGAGGCTGGCAGGGAGCATTGCTGGTAAGGGCCACCCTCCCCCACTCCAGGAGAATGGCAGAGGTGGGGCCTGGGCACCCAGGGTGGGGCTGAGTGGCCCTGCCAGACAGACCAGCTCCTGCGGGTGCTTGGCATGCACCTGAGAGGGGCTGGGAAGTGAGGTTGGGGCACTGGGTGGGGAGCAGAGGTGCCCCATGGCCTTGCCCCTGAGGCTCCCTGGAGCATGCCCCTCTTGGTCCTGGAGTGGAACGCTCAACCCAAATGGCACCAGGGAGGCCAGTGCCATCCAGGAGTGTGGGACTTTGCCCAGGGCATCGGGTGAGCATGGCAGGAGCTGGGGGTGGGAGGAGCCCAGGCTTCCTGTCCCTCAGGTGGCTCTGGCCAAGCCCTTCCAGGATGGGGACAGGGTAGTGGGGCTGGTGGAGGCAGCGGGGCCATGGGAAGAGTCTGATGGGCCCAATCTGAGCCCCCATGGCTGCTGTGCTTGGAGCAAACACCTCCTACTCAGCCTCAGTTTCTCCTTCTGGATGGTGGGTCATCCTGCCTGCCTTGCCGGGCTGTTTCAGGGGTCACTTGAAGTTACCGTGACACATGAGACAAGGCTGCATGCATTTCATTTTGGGGTGGGTCAGACAGGTGGCATCATGGTTACAGGTCACCCCAGTTCTCAGGGAGGCCCAGCCCCTGCCTGCTTCCCCCTTTCAGGTCAGTCATGGTCTTCTCCAGTGGACTTGGCCTTGCTTTGACAATGGTCAGGTGCTGGGCGGGGACTTAGGGGAGTCTTGGGTCTTGCCTCTCTGGATGTAGCTTGCAGGACAGATGGGGATGTGGAGGCAGGGGGAGAGCTGGGCTCTGGGACCAGGTGACCTGAGTTCCAAACCCAAGCTGTTCGCCATAGGGACGGTTTAAGCCAAAATAACACCCTTCCAGATGAGAGAAAAGAAGAGATGGGATGGGCACCCAGGAAGGCTGCAGAAAATGGAAGCTTTTGTGATGATGCTGTCATCCCATATGGGAGCGGGCAGAAAGGGTGGGAGCCAGGAAGCCTGGGTTCTGGACCCTAGTTGCTGTGTGACTTCAGGCAGCCCTGTGACTTGCTGAGCCCCTTGTCCCCAGTGATGTGTGAAAGGCTCTCTGAGGTCCCATCCACGGTGGCTTCTGTAGACCCCAGTCAGGCTCTGCAGGCTCCGGAGCAGCTGTGTTTCTGTGACCCCACCGCTGGATCAGAACTGGGCAAGATGGCAGAGGGGCTGGGTCTGGGCAGGGGGAGGCTGGTCTCAGGCCAACTTCTGGTGTTCTAGACCCCGGCATGTCCCTGACCTTTCTGGACCTCTGTTCCTGCTCTGTCCAAAGGGACAGAGCACATGCCCCGCCTCTTCCCTAGGGTCCCGTGGGATCCAGGGAGGTGTTCACTCCCTGCTTCCTGTCTAGAGAGTGGGCTGTCAGGGAAGGATTTGCCCAAATAAAGTGAAGGCCCCCCTCTGTGTGGCAGGCTTGGCATCCCCAGCCTCTTCCCTGCTTCTGGGGCTGTGAAGTATTGGAAGGGAAGCTGTGTGTGGTGAGATGCTTGTGGCCAGGGAGGGAGTATGGTTGTTGGTGCTCATCTGGGCCAGGAGATGAGCAGAGCCCTGGTGGTCTAATGGGTGAAACAGACTGAGTGCACTCAATGCAGCCAGCACAGCTGTGTGCTCCGGCCTGGGAGCCAGGGCTGGTCCATGGTGACCACTGATGCCTTCACCCCCACCCCACAGGAGCCTGCAGGCCTGAGCCAGGGTGATGCTGAAGATGATGACCTTCTTCCAAGGCCTCTCGGGCCATCAGCCTGTGCGGGACACCCTCGACTTCCCCAGAAGCCCCCAAAAGTTGCCGTCCACATCAGAGGCAGAGTCGGAGGCCTCCATGTCAGTGGCCTCCTCTGAGGACCTGGCGCCACCCCTGGAGGCTGGGACAGCCCTATATAGGGAGGAGGAAAAGACGGCGAAGAAGAAGAAGGAGAAGAAGAAGAAGTCCAAAGGCCTGGCCAATGTGTTCTGCGTCTTCACCAAAGGGAAGAAGAAGAAGGGTCAGCTCAGCTCAGCGGAGCCCGAGGGCGCAGCCAGGTCCAGGCAGGGGCTGGATGGCCCGCCCCCAACAGGTGCGCTGGGACCCTGGGCTAGAGCTAGTCTGGGGCCTGGACGGGGTTGGCGCTCATCCGCGTGAGTGAGCCACTTGCACAGTGGGCCGGCAAATGAGGTTGGAAGGCGCATCTGTTTCTCTGCTTTCACCTGTGCCCCAATCTGCGGGGCTGGGAGGGGGGAGACCAGGCCTTCAGCCCAGTCCGGGACACCGACATCACTCTTTAGGGTGTTGGCCGCCGGCCCTGTGCGCGTCTAGGGGAGGACGGTCCCGCCGGGCGCTGGCCGCCCCGCCCGGTGACCGGCGGGCTGGGGCCGGGGCTGACGCGACTTTCCCGGCGCAGTGGAGGAGCTGAAGGCGGCGCTGGAGCGCGGGCAGCTGGAGGCGGCTCGCTCCCCGCTGCTGGCTGCTGGAGCGGGACTGCGCGCGGCCGGCGGCGGGCGGTGCGAGGAGGAGGAGCCTGGTGCGGCGCCATGAGCAAGGTGGAAGGCGCTTGTACGATCTTGCTGCGCGACCCAGGTGCTAGGCGTGCTGCGGCGGCCGCTGGAGGTGGCTCCAGAGCGGCTGCGCCAGGCGCTGCCGTGGTGTCGGAGCAGGAGAGCGAGGACCGCCAGGCGGCGCGGCGGCGGCGGCAGAGCCGGGGACCTCGGGACTGGCGGTCACGCGCCCGCGGCGCTGGCTGCAGCTGTGGCGTCGCGGTGTGGCAGAGGCGGCCGAGGAGCGCATGGGCCAGCGGCCGGCCGCGGGCCCCGAGGTCCCCGAGAGCGTCTTTTTGCACTTGGGCCGCACCATGAAAGAGGACCTGGAGGCCGTGGTGGAGCGACTGAAGCCGCTGTTCCCCGCCGAGTTCGGCGTCGTGGCGGCCTACGCCGAGAGCTACCACCAGCACTTCGCGGCCCACCTGGCCGCCATGGCGCAGTTCGAGCTGTGCGAGCGCGACACCTACATGTTGCTGGTCTGGGTGCAGAACCTCTACCCCAAGTGAGCAGGCTCGGGGCTGGGCCCGGACCAGCAGAGAGGGTGTCCTCTGTAGGAGGGGTGTCGAGGTGTGCCGCCGGCAGCTCTTAGTGAGGCTGGTGCTTACAGAGTTTTGAGTCGGAGAATGCAGCGGTGGGACTTGGACTCCCTTCGGCAGAGCCTGGACAGGCAGAGACTGGGCCTGGACACAGGGATAAGGCTGGGGCTCGGTCAGCTTTGGCAGAATCCTTAATTTCTGACTGGGCCTCAGTCACATTCTGCTGTTAGGGAAACTGAGGCACAGAAAATGGTAGGGATTTCATTCATTCACGAGCGCCCAGTCTGAGGAGGGGGCAAAGCAATCAATAACCATCCAGAGCTGGAAGGGCTGTGGCAGCAGAGGCCAGGCCCCCTGCAGAGCAAGGGCCCAAAGCAGGCCTGGAGAAGTCAGGGAAGCCAGCCTGGAGGAGGTGAAAGCCAGCGGTCCTTCTCTGAGCCGGGGAATCAGGCCAGGAGGCAGGAGGAAGGGTGATAGGGCACACGGGGAAGAAGGTGAGAGGAAGGCCGGTGCTCCTGAGCGTGTCCTCTTCCAGGGCACTCTGGAGCTGAGCAGAGCTTGTCAGAATGTTTGGCTTTATTGGGGGCTATGCGGGCACCCCCAGGCAGCAGAGTTCAAAGGGGGTGGGCTAGGGCCATGTGTCTTGTTAGACCCCCATTGTATAGGGTTACCCTCTGAGCCCACGGCAGAACTGGAGCCCATCAGGTGGGAGGCTGGCTGTGCAGCTGGTACCCCTGCTGAGTACAGCCTCAGGCATCCCCTGACTCCGTGGATCCCTGGGCGTGCCTGTCATTCACACAGTCTGCATGGGGAGAGGCTTACTGCAGTGTGGAAAGGCCCAGGGCAGGGGAGTCCAGGGGCTGTTACTGTGGGGCTTGGCCACTGCTGGCCCCAGATGCTAGTGTGAAACTTTAGGAAAGAAGCTCAGAGGTGTGGACAGTGTGGGCAGTGTCTGCCGTCTCTGGGGCCTTTGGGGGTCCTATGGGCTCAGTCGCTGTTGAAGCGTCAGCCTCGGCAGAAGGATAGAGAAAGGGTCCAGTGGGGAGGGTGGGAGAGGGGTCAGCAGGGCATAGGGGAACTGGCACAGGGCAGGGACTGTGGGAGAGATAGCCCAGCCCAGAGCCAGTTCCCGCTTGCTCGTCCTGGCTCACCAGGAAATGCCAGGCACCCCTGCCTGCCAGTCTTCCTGTCCCAGTGACCTCGGGGTCTACTGGCCTGGGGTTAGCAACAGGCAACTAAAGCCAAGCTGGGCATGGAGCCCTGGTGAGAGGGTGTCCAGGGGGGCATCGTTGAAGCCTGTGTGCCAGAAATGTGGGGAATGGAGGGACACAGCTGCATCTGGATTGGGTGAGGGGCAGAGAGGTCATTTGTAAGCCTCTAGGCAGACAAAGGCCCCTTAGGAAGTGCTGGGGCTGGGCAGTCCCCTGGGAGCTCTTAGGAAGTGCTGGGGCTGGGCAGTCCCCTGGGAGCTCTGGGGCGCTGCAGAGGCGCCCGGAGAATGAGCCGAGATGCATCTGGGGAGCAGTTTGGGGCAGCCCTTCCTGCCCATTCTGGCCTACTCCTGGGATTGGGAGGTGGCTGGGGCTGTTGAGATGCCCAAGACCTGCAGGGTTGGAGCGCAGTGGGCTGGGAGTTGGCTGGACTCCAGGGCTGCTGTGACTAGGAGCAGGGTTTTATCTGGGTGACAGGTAGCCTGGGAGCAGGAAGAAGATCAGATCTTAAAGGTGGCTCTGGCTGCTGGGTAGAGAAGGAATTGTTGGAGGTGAGGGAAGGAGCAGAGAGGCCAGGAGGAGGCTTTTGCAGTGAGCCAGTGGGAAGCTGGTGGGAGCCAGCCAGAGCGCCAGAGTGGCGTGAGGCTGCTGATTTTGGGGGCTATTTTGGAGCAGGACCTAATGGGGATGGGTGAGAGGGTCAGAGGAGGCATGATGACTTCAGGGTTTCTGTTCCAAACCAAGCTAAGTAGTTGGAGGACCCATCATCTGAAATGGGAACGGGGGTGGGTGTGCGGGAGGGTGTGCTGGGCAGTCTGGGCCTGCCAGAGACCGAGGCTGAGGACCTGGGCTCTAGCTTGAGGGGTGGTGCTGATTGGGTATACCTGTCCTCATGCCAGCCTCCCCTGCCTGCAGTGACATCATCAATAGCCCCAAGCTGGCGGGTGAGCTGCAGGGTGTGGGGCTCGGGAGCCTCCTGCCCCCCAGACAGATCCGGCTGCTGGAGGCCACATTCCTGTCCAACGAGGCGGTGAGTCTCCACCTGGGCCAGGGAGGGGCAGGGAGGTGGCACAAGAGAGGCTCAGAGACAGGCAGGCCATGGGCAGGGAGGTTGACGGGTCTTCCAGGTGAGCGAGGTGATGGATAGTGCCCCAGTGACCTGCCCTCTTCCCCCAGGCCAATGTGAGGGAGCTGGTGGACCGAGCTCTGGAGCTAGAGGCACAGCACTGGGCTGAGGATGTGCCTCCCCAGAGGCTGGACGGCCACTGCCACAGTGAGCTGGCCATCGACATCATCCAGGTACTGCAATCTGCCCCAGGGCACACGTACCGCCCGTGCACGTGCACAGGAAGCGCCACGCACATTCCGTCCTGTGTGCATACCCATGCCCACCTCGGGGCACCCCCTCTGTTCCAGCCTGTTTCCTCCCTATCCCCTGCCCCCTTGTCCAGGTGAGCCCCTGCTCAGCTCACCCAACACCACCCCGCAGATCATCTCCCAGGCCCAGGCCAAGGCTGAGAGCATCACGCTG
This sequence comes from Rhinopithecus bieti, assembly GCF_001698545.2. Classification (NCBI taxonomy): domain Eukaryota; kingdom Metazoa; phylum Chordata; class Mammalia; order Primates; family Cercopithecidae; genus Rhinopithecus; species Rhinopithecus bieti. The sequence goes on from NW_016814622.1 coordinate 957,050, forward strand.
GACTTGGGCTCACAGATAAAGCAGGTGCTGCTGGCGGAGCTGCCTGCATTCCTGAGGAGGTGGGTGTGTGCCCAGGATGGGGTCCCTGTAGCCACCTCTCTCAGAGCCACGGCCCCTCCCTAGTGCCTCAGGTGGGGAGCTGAGCTGGCTCCCCGCCCTCCACCCCTGTCCCTGTCATTCTGAGCCAGGAGTTGTTTCCCACTCAGCCAGGGCACTGAGATCCTCAGGTGGTCTGACCTCCACCAGGATTCAGTGTGGGAACCTCCTGCGCCCACCCCATCAGCAAAGCTCTCAGCAGAGCAGCCTCTAGCTTCCAAGAAGATGCCTCGCGAGGGACTGAGACCCCGCCACTCCTTCACACAACAGTCCCAGTCTCCACCGCCCGAATTTTATCTGCTCTCTCCCTCTCAACCTCTGAGCGCTTCTCCAGCCAACCACACCCTCACTCCTACCTGGTCTCCCAATTCTAGAGAGGGCCTGGGAGAAGGGCTGGGGGCAGCAGAGATGGGCTGGTACCCTCTTCAGGAGCCCTGGCCTTAGCTTGTGAAGCCAGTTCCATGATGCCCAGGGACTAGTGGTCCCTCCCTGGGCTATGGGCAGCCAGACAGAAAAGTGAACCCCGGGAGCTGGCATGGAGGGCGGGGAGGCTGCTGCTGCCGTCCCAGCGTTTGGGCTGGTCCTGAATATGCCCCTTCTGGTTTCACCAGCTACCAGCGCGCCTTTAATGAATTTCTGGAGAGAGGCAAGCAGTTGAGGAATTACAAGGCCAATGTCATGGCCAATATCAACAACTGCCTGTCCTTCCGGTGAGAGTGTTGGGAGGGGCTTGCGGGAGTGGGAGTCACTCGGCAGGCAGGAGAGGGGAGCTGGGAGGCGGAGGGAGGAGGAGCTGCTTAGGTCAAGAAGTGGAATTCAAACCAGCAACATGTGTGAGGACGCAGGGGCCTGCAGCACCAGCAGCAAACATTTCCCAAGTGCTGGCTGGGGCAAGCACACAGGCAGATGTTTCAGCCATTATTTTATCCTTAAAGCAACCCTGTGAAGTAGGTGTAGTGATCTGTCTATTAGGCAGATGGGCAAATCACTGGAGGAGACTGACTTGCCCTCGGTTACAAGGGGATGTGGTGGAGGAGTGTCCTAAGGCATGGAGAACATGGATGGGAGGACTTGATCCCATAGAGAATGGGGAGCCATTGAGGGTTCTAGAGTGAAGAGAGGGGGCTGCCTGGCTCCCTGGGTATGGAGCTATAGGCTGAGCAGGGCTGGGGTGACCTCTCTGCCTCCACCTTCCAGGATGTCCATGGAGCAGAAGTGGCAGGTACCCCAAGACACCCTGAGCCTCCTGCTGGGCCCCCTGGGTGAGCTCAAGAGCCACGGCTTTGACACCCTGCTCCAGAACCTGCGTGAGGACCTGAAGGTACTGGGAACCTCTTGCCCTCAGGAGCCCAGTGTTGGGGGGCCCAGGGAGGGGCTGGGAGGTGCCCCTGGGGAGGAGTGGCAGAGGCAAAGATGTGGGGAAGACACGCTCCAGGCCTGTGGACGGCCCTGCGAGCCAGCTCTGGTGCAGCGGTAATGCCCGGTTGGGGACCCTGGCAGGCTCTGAACTCCGCCCATCATGCCCTGGGGCTTGGCCTGAGAGGGGCCACCTGGGGCTGGGAGGGCCTGGAAAAGTTTCACTGCCCCTCCCCAGTTCAGACCCAGCCCCGTCCCAAGCCTGCAGACATTTTTCCTCCAATCCCCGCAGCCCCTCCTGTCTACCCCTTCCCCGCCCCTGACTCCCAGCGACTGAGGCTCAGGGTTATCGGCAGCCAGGGTCACATCTGTTATGGGCCAAGAAATCCACAGAAAATGCTGTGAAAACAAGCAGATTCTTTAGCAGGGTGTAAAGTGGGGGTCTCTTGAAAGGAAGGGGAGAGGTTCTCTGCCTGGTGTCAGGGACTAGCGGCCATGAGTGGCCTGAGTGTGGTGGAAGCCCGAGCAGTGACCCCAGATCCCTTGGCACCGATCTCCCAGGCCCAGCCAAGCACAAGGTCTTGTTTATGAAGGAATTTATTTATTTAAGAGGCAGTGGACTTGGCCTCCGGGCCGGCAGATAGGCTCTCCTGGCTCCTGAGCCGCAGCTGGGTGACCTTGGAGAAGGGTGCACAGAGCCGGCTCCCACTTCCTGTCTGTGAGCAGGGACCTGGGGTTGGCCCCGTTTCCCTGGGAGTCCTTGAGTGCCCCCCTGCTCCGCCAGGCACAGGTGTTGGTGTGTGTCTGTGTCTGCGTGTCTGCGGCTGGCAGCCCTTCCTCTCCAGGGCGTGACCAGACATCCTGCCTCTCCTGTCTCAGCCGCTATTCAAGAGGTTCACGCACACCCGCTGGGCGGCCCCCATGGAGACCGTGGAAAAAATTATCACCACTGTGGACATGAGGCTGCCTGAGTTCTCAGAACTGCAGGACTGTTTCCGGGAGGTGAGGAGGCTCTGGGCTGGTGGCTGGGCCTCGGGGAATGGGGGCAGGCCGAACACGCACACT
>NW_016814622.1:961345-1005051 GCF_001698545.2 Rhinopithecus bieti
CATGCACCCACCCACCCATCCACCCATGCATCTACTCCATGTGCCCATCCCTCCACCCATCTAGCTCTCATCCATTTGCTTATCCACCCACCATCCATCTACCTATGCCACCAACAATTATAGAGAAGTCAGCTAGGTGTCAGCCTCTGTTCTAGTTACCAGGATGCAATGAAGTAACAAGAGAAGCCAGATCTCAATCCTTCCTTAAGTAGCTCACATTCTGTTGAGGGCCAGCAATAATAATGACATAATCAGGCAAAGAAAAGACAATTACAAATTGTAAATAGGGTTTAACCAAGGTTCTGAATAATAGGAGGTGCTGACTTTAGAGACAAGAAAACCTCTTGGGGGTGGACATCTTAGTGGAGACCTAAGGGGTGGGAAGAGGTGGTCATCGCAGGGCTTGGGAAGAGCATTGCAGGGGGAGCAGCCCGTGCAGAGGCCTGACACAGGCTGGGGCATGGCTGCTCTTGGGACCGTCAGGTGGAGTGCATGGGCGAGGGAGAGTGAAGTGCAGCCCCCTCGTGGGCTAGGCGTTGGCTGTGGGGCCCTGTGGCACTGGTCAGGAGTGCAGGGAGCTGGTGAACAGGGCTGTGGGTGACAGGCTGGGCTGACGGGATGCTCTCTTTGCCAGCAAAGGCCACCTGAGCGCCATCCTGGCCATCAAGGGGAACCTATCCAACAGTGAGGTCAAGAGCATCCGGAGCATCTTGGATGTCAGCACCGGGGCGCAGGAGCCCTCCAGGTCCCTATTTTCCCTTATAAAGGTTGGTTAGCTTTTTCTGTGGCCTGACCTGCTTGTGAGTGCCCAGCACACCCCGCCGGGAGCTGTTAAGAGCGGCACTGGCTCTCGGCTCCTCCCGGGTCTCCTGTGCTCTGATGCTGCTTCTGCCTAGCCGTGGCGGAGGTGCAGACCCTATCAGCTGGAACTGGACAGACCTTGGTTTGTTTACATGTCCGATGGGGGCAGGAGCTCCCATTACGGGCAGCCAACCAGGTAACACCAAGGACTCTTTGTAAACAATAGCTGATCGTGTACACGCAAGGAAAGAACCAGGAGGGAGAGTGTGGCCAGGCTCAGGGATCCCTGGCCACCTCTGTCCAGGGCCCCTCCACCATCAGCCTCATGACTGTCCTCCTGGTGGGTGGGGACGAGGGCCCTCTCCGGCTCCCTGGAGACAGGGGCCGAGCCTCACCCGTCTGCCCTCTGCAGCCCAGGGCCGCCGTGAGCTGGGTTCAGCAAGGCTGGAATGGAAGACAGAACTGGAAGAGAAAGAAGGAAAAGATGAACTCTTATCTGGCAGGGGCTTGTGGGGTCCTGTGTTGTGGCCACTGCCAGCATTAGACGTCATGTCCAGATGGCCCCACGGCCCCTACTGGCTGGCCCTGCAGTGGGGCCCTGAGCCCTCCCTCTTCATCCCCCAAGGCCTCAACCAGAGGGTGGTCCCCCAAGACCTTGGTGTCCACTACAGAAGGACCCAGGACCTCCTGGGTCATCTCAGGCTCCCGCTTCCCAGAGGCAAGGACAGGCCCTGGGGGTGTCTCTGTGGGCTCTGCTACCCAGAAGTCTAGCTGAGGTCTGGGCAGGGGCAGGGCAAGCTTGACCTCTCACCTGTGACCCTTTGGCCTCTGTATTTATTTCCTATTGCCGTGACAGGTTTCCACAAACTTTGTGGATCCAAACTTGGTCCTCCAGTTCTGCGGGTCAGAAGGCTGACCCGGGTCTGGAGTCTGGACGGCGGCAGGCCTGCGCTCCTGGAGGTCTAGGGGAGAACTGATTTCTGGCCTTTTCATTTTTCGAGGCTATCCATGCTTCTTGACTTCAGGCCCCTTCATCTTCAGAGCCAGCTGTGGGTAGTTGAATCTTTTTCCCATCACCTCATTGAGGCCTCCCCTCTCCTGCCTCCCTCTACCACTTTTTTTTTTTTTTGAGACAGGGTCTTGCTGTGTTGCCCAGGCTGGAGTGCAGTGGCCTGGTCATGGCATCAAGGCTCACTGCAGCCTGGACCTCTGGGTTCAAGTGATCCTCTTGTCTCAATCCCCTGAGACAATGCCCCACGCCCAGCTACATACTTTTTGTGGATACGGGATCTTATTCTGTTGCCTAGGATTGTCTGGAACTCCTGGGCTCAAGCGATCCTGTAGCCTTAGCCTCCTAAAGTGCTGGGACCATAGGCATGAGCCACTGCGCCCGGCCTGCTCTGCCACTTTTAAGGACGCTTGTGATCGCATTGCGCCTACCCAGAGAACCCAGGTCATCTTTCTATTTTAAGGTTAGCTGATTAGCCACCGTAGTTCCATCTGCAACTTTAATTCCCACTGGCTGTGTAACCTAACATGGTCACGGGCTCCGGGGACTGTCACATGGACATCTTTGGGAGGCCGTTCCTCTGCCCACCGCAGCCTCCGTTCATTCCCTGCCCTGCAGAGCACCTCGCTGTACCCCAGGAAAATGTGAGCTCGTTTTCCTGCTCGGCCTGTGCTACCCGTAAGGCCCTGCTCCTCCCTGGGCCTGAAAGTTCCTTCTCAGCCCGACAGGGGGCCCTTCAGACTCAGGCATGACTCAGCCCTGCTGATGCCTCTGCAGGGCTGAGTCTGGGTTTCCGGCTGGCTCTCTTGGGTCCGTCCCCTTTCCCCAGGTACTGGCTTACAAAGCTGTGGCCAGAAACTGGCCCGTATAGATGATGCCCAAGGTCTTTGTACATTTGTAGGAGTTAGTGTGTTTGATATTGTTAATATAATAATTATTTTTTATAGTACCGCTTTTGTATGTATGTTAAACAGGGTCCAGGTTTTTATAGCTTGATATAAAACACAATTCAAAAGCGACTGTGGAGTGGTTTATTTTGGGAGCTGAACAATGATGGGGGGCCTGGCCGGGCAGCCTTAGCAGCTTCGCGAGCCTCTTGGGGTCTGGGCAAACCCTGTCTACCTAGGCTGTATGTCAATCCCCAGCCTGTCCCGGCCCCCAGAGCAGCTCCTGTGGTCCAGGCAGGAGAGGGCCCGCCACCGCCTCACTGAGCAGGAGCTTTGGAAGTGTCTGCCTGTAGGGCATGGCCAGTCACTTCACCCTTCTGTGCCTCAGTTTCCTCATCTGTAAAAAGGGGACCATGACCTTTTGGGGTTTCCTTCACCATCTTTTACTGAGGAAGAGGGTGGGGTGGACACAGGGCAGCCATTTCAACCCCATGCAAGGGACACAGTGGGACCTTATTATGATTCTGGCATCGACCTGGAAGCTACAGCTGTGGACACAGGAGTTCTGGTTTGTGTTCAGAGACGGCCTCAGCTGCCAGGGAAGGGTAGGCCTCTCTGCTGCCAATCTGGCCCGGAATTTGGGAAGGAGCAGAGTCCCTGGAAGGAAAGAAGGGTACCTTGATGAAGGTTGCACAGAGGCTGGGGAGGCCCCGAGGGGAGCCGTGTGGGCCTGAGGAAGGGTGTGGGTCTCAGTAGGGCCTGGGACAGCAGGGAGCTAGGGTGGGAAGGGGAGGCCCTTTCCCGTGAGTTCCATTCTTGGGGCCAAAGCGGATGGCATGAGGCCACCGTACAGTGAGAGAAAAGGAGGGAAAGGAGGGTCAGGGGCAGTGCGGCTTGGTGTGGAGACCCTCTGCCTGGCTCCTGGACCGGCCAGTCCATGTGGCTGCCAGGTCCTGGCCTTGTTGAGCCACGTGGGGAGTGTGGGCCTTGGGCGGGCGAGTTCCCGCTCCTCTCCTCGGAGCACAGGGTAGGGGGAAGTGGGGGCAGCGCGACCCTCCCCTGCATGGGCCCACCCTGGGCAAGCGTGGAGAGAGACGGGCCCTGAGCCCCAGTGGAAGCTGTCAGCGGGCCCTGGCGCACATTCTCCCACGGGGGCGGACTTAGGTCCCAAAGCGACCCTCAGCCTCGCGGCGGCCAGGGCGGGCCGAGTCGTCCGAGCGCTGCGAGACCTGGGGCCAGGTGGGCGCCGCGGGCTACGCCCACCCCTGGCAGAGGAGCGGGTTCAAGGCGCGAGGCCCCGGGCGAGGAGGAAGAGGGTGCGGGCGGCGCCCTGGAGGTTCCTGCTGTTCTTGCTTTTCGGGGCGGGGGCCTTCCGGGTCACTGTCCCGCCAGCGCTTGGATCTGCACCAGTAACTTCCCCAGGAAAATCCTCCGGAGAGGAGGATCTGTCCGGCGGCGAGGAGCGAGTCCCCCAGTGCGGGGACAGGGCGGCCGGAGCGGGGCCTGGGCCAGCACCTGCTGCCTTTGTGCAAGGACGGACCCCGGGCCGCCCAGGTTCCTGTGAGCAGGGGTTGAGCCGGGAGGACGCAGCCCCAGCGGAACACCTGGCGCCCCTGGCCTCCAGCGGTGGGAAGCAGCCGGCCAGGGCCGGCTCCGGGGTTTGACGCTTCCTGCAGGAGCCAGGAGCAAGCAACAAGCAGCTTGGGTGCAGGCGCGGGGGACGGGCCAGGAGTGCCTGCGGGTGAAGGGGCGGCTCGAAGGGTCAGTAGCTGGAGGCCCGGTCTTGAGGAGGTGCCTGGAGCAGACTCGGGCTGGGCGCTGCAGGGGAGGGAGGAGCTTGCGGAGGCCGGCAGGCGGGAACTGGGAGGAATTTCAGGTTTTAGGCAAAGAAAGATGGCAGGGCTGGGGAAAAGGGATCCTGGACGGGAGACCCCGCAGGAGGAAGGAGGGGCTGGTAAGCGGGCTCCTTCCAGCTATGGCGGGGGATTGGAAGGGGCTGGAGACGTGATTTTCAACTCGTGGGATTTATGGCTTGGAAAGACCCCTCTGGCCTTCAGGGGCGCTGGGGTCCCCAGGGGAGAGATGAGGGCGGCAGCAAGGGCCCCCACTGCACAGTGAGATGGAGCGCGCTCTCGGTGGGCTGAAGGAAAGAGCAGCCGAGGGAGCCAGGCTGCGGTGGGGCTGCTTCCAGGAACAGGGAGAGCCTGGGAGGGGAGACAGGGCTGAGGAGGCGCTTGGTCAAGTTAAGGGGGAGAGGTCTGTCCGCACTCGCAGCTTTGCGCTGTGTCACCAAGATGTTGTTCCCAAAGTATTCTTTTTTATTTTTATTTTTTCCTTCTTTTCACAGGTGTTGACCCAAAGTATTTTCTGTCACGCCTGGCCACTCTGCCCTGGACCCTCAATCCAGCTGAATATGACACATCTCCAGAAACCCAGCAGGAGCAAGCTGGAAGGTTGGCCTTAAAATCCTGCTTAAACAGGAGACCCTGGAGGCCTGCTTCAGGGCAACCAGCCTAACCACCAGGGCTCATCAAAGAGGGGGCCTGGATGCGTTGGACCTAAGCAAGATCAGTAAAGGGTTATCCCAATTTCAGACTCACTCCCAGAAAGTCACTCTTGGGAGCTCTCTGTGGAATTGGGCCCCCCTTCTTCTGGTAGTATGTTTTCAAAACTGACAGGGGTATGAAAGAAAAACTTATCCAGGGCCAGGCGCGGTGGCTCACGCCTGTAATCCCAGCACTTTGGGAGGCCGAGACGGGAGGATCACAAGGTCAGGAGATCGAGACCATCCTGGCTAACACAGTGAAACCCCGTCTCTACTAAAAATACAAAAAATTAGCCAGGCGCGGTGGCGGGCGCCTGTAGTCCCAGCTACTCGGGAGGCTGAGGCAGGAGAATGGCCTGAACCCGGGAGGCAGAGCTTGCAGTGAGTGGAGATTGCGCCACTGCACTCCAGCCTGGGCGACAGAGCAAGACTCCGTCTCAAAAAAAAAAAAAAAAAGAAAAACTTATCCAGGAAAGAAAATTGGGTTGAACATTTATCATCTCATTTAAGTCTTGCAATGATGGCTATTTTTGCTAAATAAGTCTTCTAGGCCGGACACGGTGGCTCAAGCCTCTAATCCCAGCACTTTGGGAGGCCGAGACGGGCAGATCACGAGGTTAGGAGATCGAGACCATCCTGGCTAACACGGTGAAACCCCGTCTCTACTAAAATACAAAAAAACTAGCCGGGCGATGTGGCGGGGCCTGTAGTCCCAGTTACTCGGGAGGCTGAGGCAGGAGAATGGCGTAAACCCGGGAGGCAGAGCTTGCAGTGAGCCGAGATCGCGCCACTGCACTCCAGCCTGGGTGACAGAGCGAGACTCCGTCTCAAAAAAAATAAAATAATAATAAGTCTTCTATTAATTTTTTTTTAAAGTTTGAGATGTCTGCAGAATGGGCAGGTGGTTCATTAGAGTGGCCAATACCCCAGTGAGTGACAACACTTTGTGTGTGAGGCCGCTGGCCGCCAGGCCATCTCACTCACTGCTTTGGGGGCATCATTTTGCACAGCCCCTGCGGAGGGTGATTTGGGCTCCTGGGTCAGGCTCACAAATGCAGGAACCTGTGAGGCAGCCATTCTCCTTCCAGGAATGTACCGTATCCATGTTCTACCAGCTATGTAAAGCGACTTGAATGCCAGACTAGTCACTTCAGTTACTGTAGCAAAATACTGGAAACTCCCTAAATGTCCATCGGCAGACACCAGGAAGTCACTGCAGCACACCCAGACAATGGAGTACTATGTGGCAGTGAAAAAGAATAAGGAAGTTCTCTCTGTTCTGATGTTGACATTCAGGACACATAACGTTAAGCAGAAAAAAGCACACTGCAGAGCAGAGTTTGTGGTGTATATGTGTGTGTGTGTGTGTGTGTGTGTGTGTGTGTGTGTGTGCCTGCAGGGGGACAGGGTTGGATGGGGACAGAGGTTAGGAAGGAGCTGTTTGGCCGTATATCTTGTAACTTTTCATTATGAGCCATGTGAATGTGTTATATTATTAGCATTTTATAACTGAACATGTAACTGAGAAAATGAAAGTGGTGTTGCTGGAGACTGGGGGAGAGGGGAGGAAGATACTTTAGTGTCCGGAGGTAGGCTCGACCAGCCATGGCCAGCGCCTCCTTGAAGTGGGTTCATCAGCAACTTATGACTTGGCGTGAAGCCAAGTTCAGTGCCAAGGTGCAGGCTGTAGTAACAGGGCTGGGTTTAACCAAGACTCTGGTTTTGTCAGGTGATCACTCAGGAGGATGATAGCTGAGCTGCGGGAGGGGCTTGCCAGGGAGAAGTCATGCCGATGGGCTGTGGGGTCTCACTGCAGGGAGGGTGGGGGGCATGCACGAGGGGCTGAGGGACTGGAAGGCAGCACAGGGTCAGAGGATGGGGGTTCTGGGGGCAGCCAGGGACTGCTAGGTACAGCTACTGGAATCAGTGAATGCAGGGACGGGGACTCTGGTCACAGAGGAGGACCCTTGTAATTGAGGTTGTGGAGGCACTGCAGTTACTGGTGAGGACACAGTTGGAGTGTGACCCTGAGACTGTGTGCTGATATCGTTGGGAGCTAGGGGCTCAAGGAACTGGGAGGGGGCCTGTGGATGCTCATGGAGTGGTGGAGGGGGCAGTGGGCAGGGACTGATGTCCCCTGAGAGTGGACAGGAGAGGCCCAGAGGTGAGCAGATGACCACAATGATGAGAAAAGCGGAGATGGTTGAGACGTGGCCTGCCCTGCAGTGTGGGTAGTCACTGCTCTTAAGGCCTCAGCCTCACCTGCTAGCATCTGCCCCTGGCCTTAGGGAAGTGGACGGTCCCCAGATTTAGTGGCTGGATCAGGCTTGTGAGCTGCTGTGCCAGAGCCTCAGCTGGGAAGGCTGAGGCAGTGGTGACTCCAGGAGGAAAGGAGCCGGGGTGCTCTGATTCCCTGAGCCTTCCAGGTGGGTGATACAGCCACTGCCAGCAACGCCATTCAAAGAGGAAGGACGGAAGGCCATGCTAAAGTTCAGCTGCCTCATGTGACCAGGCCCCTCTCTGCTCCAGGAGAGGCGACTGTGCCTCCAGACAAGCCCAGGTGGGTGGTACAGATGGACACGCCCAGGTGGGTGGTACAGATGGACACGCCCAGGTGGGTGGTACAGACGAAACGCTCAGGTGGGTGGTAGAGACGGATGAGCCCAGGTGGGTGGTAGAGACGGATGAGCCCAGGTGGGTGGTACGGATGGATGCACCCAGGTGGGTGGTACAGACGTTGAACCTGCTTAAAGGACTGCCGTGAATCAGGAGGTCGCTCCTCTACAGACAGTCATTGTTCCTGCAGGCTCAGCCGGAGGGCCTGGGACAATGCAATGTCGGGAGGATGTAGGGACGTTGTCAGCCAAGACCTCCATCCAGGACTCCATTCCTTCTGGTTAGGGGGCGCATTGGAGAATTGCTCCGGATGCCCTGGAAGGCGGAACCCACAGGCTCTCTATCAGCTGCCCCTGGGCACACGGGTCTGGCAAGATCCCAGGGGAGGATCCTGGATGGTGGGAACTTTCAGGTTCAAGGGGGACCGCTGGAATAGTGGGTGTCCCATTTCCTAGGGCGCCAGCCTGGGTCGGGTCACATGGTGGTGGGAGAGGGCCGGCCTGGGGCACAAGTGCTTTTCGGGCTTCTGTTCATGTCACATTTGCTGATGTCCCATTGGTCAAAGCCAGTCATTCTACCAAGGTTCAAGGTTGGAGAAACTGGCTTCCTTGTGACGGGAGAAGCTGGAGTATAGTGTGACCCCCCACCCCTGCCCACTCACTGCAGCTGCCCTCTGATGGCAATTATTTACATCCCCCCATGAAAAATTTATTCCCCTCCCTCCCAAACCCCCCAGAGTCTCCTCCCATTATGGACGATAGTTGCCGTTCACTATACTGTGACCTTCCATGGGACTGGATGTGAATGGGAAGGACACACTCAACACAGGGGGACATGATGGGAACAGGACAGCCACTGCCAGCAATGCCATTCAAAGCGGAAGGATGAGAGGCCGTGCTAAAGTCCAGCCATTGCATGTGGCCAGGCCCCTCCCTGCTCCAGGAGAGGCAACTGCGCCTCCAGATGAGCCCAGCTCTGCCCCCGGGGGTGCTCTCTCATCATCCACCACTCTTGACAGCTCTTGGCTCCTCCACCTCTCCCCTGTGCTCCTGGCTCTGCCCTCTGAGGGGTCCTTTCTTTGCCATAACAAACAGTCCATGTTTGGAGCCAAACAACCTTCTCAGTCTTTGTGTCAGTCAGGGCCTAGTCAAGAGGTAGGAACCACACAGCAACTTGAACAGGGAGTGTTTACTATAAGGAGTTACTGACTGTAACAGGGGATTGGGGTTAACAAGGGACTGGCTACTGAGGAATAAAGAGAGCTCAAAAGAAAGGAATGGGAGATCCCCTAGGTCGAGGCAGAGCTCCACGGAAGGAGCAGATCTGGAAGGGTGCCCATCCCCAAAGGGTGCCCATCTCCGGGACGGGGATGCAGGCCTTGGTGGAGAGGATGCAGCCTTGGTGACTTCAGCAGGTGCTCTGGAAAACCCTGTGGGAAAGAACCAGCTGAACCTGCTGGAAAGTCGCCTCCTGAGATGCCAGGTAAGCCATGCACAGCCAGGTGCTGTGCCTCAAAACTTGCCGCAAAGCTACTTATGCAGAGCATGGGAAGCCGTCCTGGGAGGCTATGCAGGTGAGCAGCCAATGAACAAGTGAAAAGAAACCCCCCCTCCCTCCTTGATTGTCTCTCCAGCTCCCTCTACTCACAGTGCACAGCACCGTACCAGCAGGCGAGAGGATTCCAGAATCCTCAAGTAGGGTCGTGAAAGATGGGGTTGGGTCAGAGGCAGTAGACTGATAGCACGCAATTGCTTTCCATATGCACCCTTTTACATACATTTAACCTTTTCTAAAAATTCCAGCAAATGCAATACATGTGTCCTTCCCGCAAGTGAAGATGCACTCAGGCTGTCTCCAAAATGAGGAGACAGTGAGGACAAGGTACCAATGGTTACTGTAGCCACTGCTGGCTCTGTTAATGACACCACAAATTCAACCACAGTCCACTGAATATCTTGTTACCTGAAAATGGAATGGTAACACTAACCTCCAAAAAAGCGTGTATACAATACAGATGCCAGCTAGAGAAAACAGGAAAATGGTTGGCATGTGCAAACAAACACGTACAGAAAACAAGCAAAGAAGACTAAGCAAAGATACCACAGTCCTTGCTTCTGCAACAGCCAAGACTTGATGCCCATGGTTCCTTCTCCCATCACTCACCCTGGACTTTCCCTACCCTCAGCTGGGGCCTCAGCTAGTTGGTGATCTTTACTTGATGAAACACCCTAAACTTTCATTTCAGAAGGTTCTGAGTCCCCCATTCTCCTGCCTTTCCATGGCTGGGGTAGTTTTCCATGAACCTTTTCTATTGGCCATGGAAGTAGTCAGAAGTGCCGCAGAGAATGGATGTCCTGATTTCCAGACATAGTAGCAGCTGCCTGGTCTCCCAGGAGAATCAGAATCTATCACTGCAGTCAAGAGAGCAATCATTTTTTAGGTCTTTTGGTGACATGACAGAATGAGCCCCAGATGGCCAGGTGGCAGCATCACCTTTCAATTTAAGGAAACCACTGCTGCGTCCCCTGATTGAAGGATGTTCCTCTCTGGGACGAAGACCTTCACATTAGCAGAGTTCACAGTTGCTGCGACAGGAAGCAAAAATCCCGCCAGTTGGTTGTTACTAGGTGTCATGGTGAGTGGATCCCCCTCACATCAGCTGGTTGCATGGAGTTCTAATCAGGGAAAAGGAGTCAGGCTGTGGGGAACAGGAAAAACAAAACAAACAAAAAACAGGTAAGCTATAAGTCTGCCTTTCTCATGGCCCAGGACACACAGAGCCCTCCTATGCAAATAACTCACAATCATCCTGTGCCCAGCTTATCACCAGATCCTCGGCTGATAGACAACTGTAAGTTAGCTAACTGCAACCTTGGCATTATCCGTACTGCTCGGGGCCCTCTCCAGCACAAGCACCATTCTATAAAATCCCCCACAAGTCTTTGTCTCCTTGCAGTCAGCTCCCCTCTTGCTGATCTGCCCATTGCTTTCTTGCCATGTATTTTCCTACATTCTCTAATAACCCTGCCTCTCTTTACCTACAACTATCTTGATAAATTCCTTTATTGCATGCACCACTGGTCCTAGTTAGTCACTACCTGTGACAGCTTGGTTCCTGGAGCTATGCATTTTGGCTATAAGGGAAATAGAACATGTGGTGGTCCCTGATTCATAGCGTATATGGAATCCTGTAAAATAGAGTCCATCCTTTCTGGGTACTGCCACTCAGTCTTTTGCTGAGGCTAGCTCCTTCTGGGTGATAGAGTAAGCGGTAAGACCAGTGGATTCCACGGCCACGAGCCACTGTGGCATTTCCTTGGCAGTGAAATGGGTTCCTTGGTCAGAAGCAGCCCTGCGTGGAAGCCATGATGGTGGAAGGCATCACGTGAGGCTGTGAGCAGCAGTGCTGCAGAAACACTCTGGGCAAGGGAGGCAAAGTGTGTCCCTTCCAGGAAGGTTAGTCTGTGTCCCCTCCATGATGGAAGAGACCAGGATCCACCTGCTACCAGATGCTGGCTGCTTTCTGTGGGGGAAGGTGCCACTGGGCACTCAGTGCCGCTCTCTGGGGCTGTGAGAGGGGGTTGCCAGCAGTGAGATTAGTCAGACCAGCCTGAAGAGACGAGCCCGTGTTGCTGGGCCCATGCATAGCCTCCATCTTGGTCACCATAAATACACTGTTTCTGGGTTCATGGAAAAAGCACTGGTGTGGCTAGGGAATTATGTCCCCCCAAATTCATCTTAAAGTTGTAACTCCCAGTACCGAGGAGTGTGGTCCTATTTGGAGCTAGGGTGTTCACAGAGGTAGTCAGGTTACAGTGAGGGCATTGTGTGGCTCTAATCCAATATGACTGGTGTCCTAAAAGGGGGAAATTTGGAGACCGACCCAGGGAGAATGCCGTGTGAGGATGGAGACAGAGATCAGGGTGCTGCTCCTGTCAGAGGCATTCGAACCAGAGTGACTCCATCTTGAATAGGGGCTGGGAAAAATGAGGCTGGGGCCTGCTGGGCTGCATTCCCAGGAAGTTAGGGATTGTTAGTCACAACAGTTTACGGTTGAGGGAGCAGATTAATAATGTTTACTAACAGACCCGGAATGTCCTGATGTCCCAATATCTTGAGAACGCAAGCATTCCTAGTTTAAGAAGTTTTGTTTTAAAGATAATAATATCGGGCCGGGCGTGGTGGCTCACGCCTGTAATCCCAGCACTTTGGGAGGCCGAGGCGGGCAGATCACGAGGTCAGGAGATCGAGACCGTCCTGGCTAACACAGTGAAACCCCGTCTCTACTGAAAATACAAAAAATTAGTCAGGCGTGGTGGCGGGCGCCTGTAATCCCAGCTGCTGGGGAGGCTGAGACAGCAGAATAGCGTGAACCCGGGAGGCGGAGCTTGCAGTGAGCCGAGATCATGCCACTGCACTCCAGCCTGGGTGACAGAGCAAGACTGCATCTCAAAAAAAAAAAAAAGATAATAATATCGATTATTGTGAAATATGGTAATTACAAAGACTAACCCTTTATCACAAACCCTTGTAGTAAAGCACTTCTCATGTGATTTTCCTGTCTTAAACAAGCATCGTACTTAGGCTGGACGTGGTCCTCCTTTTACTTTAAGGAATGCCCTACTCTGTCTATGGAGTAGTTGTTAAGACACAGTCTCACTCTGTTGCTCAGGCTTGAGTGCAGTGGCATGATCTTGGCTCACTGCAACCTTTGCCTCCCAGGTTCAAGCAATTCTTGCCTCCACCTCGCAAGTAGCTGGGACTCCAGGCAAACACCACCACACCCTGCTAATTTTTGTACTTTTAGTAGAGATGGGGTTTCACCATGTTGGCCAGGCTGGTCTTGAACTCCTGACCTCAGGTGATCTGTCTGCCTTGGCTTCCCAAAGTGCTGGGATTACAGGCGTGAGCCACCGGGCCTGGTCAAAAAACAAAAACAAAAACAAAACAAAACAAATATATATAAATATAAACAGGCATGAGCCACTGGGCCTGGTCAAACATATACATATATATATATTTTATAGCGACAGGGTCTTACTATGTTGTCCAGGGTAGTCTCAAACTCCTGGGCTCAAGCAATCCTCCTGCCTTAGCCTCCCAACATGCTGGAATTACAGGCATGAGCCACCATGCCCATCCAGGAGTAGCTATTCTTTCATTCCTTTACTCTCTTAATAAATCTGCAGCTAGGTGTGGTGGCTCACACCTGTAATCCCAGCACTTTGGAAGGTCGAGGTGGGTAGATTGCGTGAGTCCAGGAGTTTGAGACCAGCCTGGGCAACATGGTGAAACTTGTCTCTGTGAAAAATTTAAAAAAAATTAGCCAAGCATGGTGGTGTGTGCCTGTAGTCTCAGAGGAGGTGGGAGGATCACCTGAGCCTGGGAGGTGGAGGTTGCAGTGAGCTGAGATCACGCCACTGCACTCCAGCCTGGGTGACAGAGTGACAGAGTGAGACCCTATCTCAAAAGATAAAATAAATAAAATAATTTATTTTTTTAAAAAAACTTGCTTTCACTTTGCACCTTCTAACTGACATATGTTTTATTAAAGCTTCTAGAGGATATGCTGTTTCTTATCAAATCCAATTAGTTTTACGTCACCAATGCAGGGGGCCAGTATAGTGGTGTGTGGAATGTTAAATAATAAAAATCAGTTTGGCTGGGCATGGTGGCTCACGACTGTAATCCCAGCATTTTGGGAGGCCAAGGTGGGCGGATCACCTGAGGTCAGGAGTTTGAGAACAGCCTGGCCAACATGGTGAAACCCCGTCTCTACTAAAAATACAAAAATTAGCCAGGTGTGGTGGCCAAGCCTGTAATCCCAGCTACTCGGGAGGCTGAGACAGGAGGATCACTTGAACCCAGGAGGTGGAGGCTGTAGTGAGCCAAGATCCCACCACTGCACTCCAGCTTGGGTGATAGAATGAGACTCTGTAAATAAATAAAAAAAAGATCAAGTCATAGAGATGGAAAGTAGAATGGGTTTGCCGAGGGTTGGGGACAATGGGAATTTCTTGTATGATGGGTGCAGAGCTCTAGTTTTGCAAGGTGAAAGGAATTCTGAAGAGGAGTGGTGGTGATGGTTGCATGACAATGTGAGTGTGCTGAATGCCACTGAAGTGTAGACCTAAAAATGGTTAAAATCATGAGTTTTATGTTCTGTATGTTTCACCACTGAAGTGTAGACCTAAAAGTGTTTAAAATTGTGAGTTTTATGTTCTATCTGTTTCACCACAATTTAATAAATAAATACAAAGTATAAAGGAAAAAAGGAACTGAAGCCTAGATTAAAACAAAGGATTTTCGTGTTATTTGACCACATTTTAGAAAGCAGTGTATTAGGACCTTGATACTGTAAGAATGGTTAAGATATTAGCCACAAGTGCACCGCCTAGAAAGGTTTTAGAAAGTCAGAATGCCTGCCTCAGCTGGGTGTGGTAGCTCAGGCCTGTAATCTCAGCACCTTGTGAGACCAAGGCAGGCAAGTTGCTTGAGTCCAGGAGTTCGAGATCAGCCTGGGAAACACAGTGAGATCTCATCTCTACAAAAAATTAAAAAGTTGGCCAGGCATGGTGGTGTGTACCTGTAGTCTCAGCTACTTGGGAGGCTGACATGGGAGGATCACTTGAGCCCAGGAAGTGGAGGCTGCAGTGAGCTGAGATGGTGCCACTGCGCTCTAGCCTGGGTGGCAGAGTGAGACCCTGTCTCAATCAATCAATCAATAAAAAGAATGCCTTCCTCAGACCTACGATATCAGAGTTTGCAATTGTACCATCCCCAGGTGACTCATACAAATTCAATAGTTCTCTGAGCTTTTTCTGAAGTATAAGGTACAAACAATAAAACTTACTTAAATACAGAAATAAAAGATCACAAAGCCCTCTCAGCCGGAACCGCCATTTTCCAAAAGTTCGCCAAAATGACGAATGCAAAGGGAAAGAGGAGAGGCACCCGATACACGTTCTCCAGGCCTTTTGGAAAACGTAGAATTGTTCCTTTGGCCATGTATATGTGAATCTGTAAGAAAGGTGACACTGTAGACATCAAGGGAATGGGAACTGTTCAAAAAGGAAGCCCCACAAGTGTCACCATGGCAAAGCTGGAGGAGTCTACAGTGTTCCCCAGCATGCGGCTGGCATTGCTGTAGACAACCAAGTTAAGGGCAAGACTCCTGCCAAGAGAACTAATGTGCATATTGAGCAGATTAAGCACTCTAAGAGCCGAGATAGCTTCCTGAAACGCGTGAGGAAAATGATCAGAAAAAGAAAGAAGCCACAGAGAAAGGTACCTGGGCCGGGCGAGGTGGCTTGCTTGCGCCTGTAATCCCAGCACTTTGGGAGGCTGAGGTGGGTGGATCACCTGAGGTCAGGAGTTCAAGACTGGCCTGGCTAACATGGTGAAACCCCGTCTCTACTAAAAATACAAAAAATTAGCTTGGCGTGGTGGCATGCACCTGTAATCCCAGCTACTCAGGAGGCTGAGGCAGGAGAATCACTTGAACCCGGGAGGTGGAGGTTGCAGTGGGCTGAGATCATGCCATTGCATTCCAGCCTGGGCAACAAGAGGGAAACTCCATCTCAAAAAAAAAAAAAAAAAAAAAAAAAGAAAAGAAAAGAAAAGAGAAAGGTACCTGGGTTCAACTAAGCCACAGGCTGCTCCACCCAGAGAAGCACACTTTGTGAGAACCAGCGGGAAGGAGCCTGAGCTGCTGGAACCTCTGCCCTATGAATTCATGGCATAATAGGTGTTAAAAAAAATAAAAGACCTTTGCACTGTAAAACAAAATAAAATAAAAAATAAAAAACCAAAGGTCTCTGTGGACTATATTATAGCAGAGGCCAGGATTCATGTAGTTAAGACACGAAAGTGTACTGTTGACCCTGCCAGGTAAAAGCAAATTGTTTTTGCAAATTAGTGTGGAAAGAAGACATTAGCTAGGCCAAGAGCTGCATACCAAGTGCCAGGGACCAGGTGGATTTGCACCAGTAAAAGTGCTACATCTGGGACAGCAGCCGTGAGTGGAGTCGGCCACCTGATCACATTTATTACAGGTCAGTCATTCTCCAAGGTTTGTCCAGCATCTGCACAGGTTGAGCTGGTGGGTTTATGGTATGGGAATGTGATAGCCACATCTCTGCTTCTGTCAAGGCTTTAGTGGTGGCATTAATCTCTGCAATTACCTAGGGATGCAGTCAAGGCCAGGATGAGAGGGAAGCTAGTGAGGCACCAGGGCACAGCATGGAAGGATCTCAGGATGATGCCAGAGCTGAGCCTGCACTTACATTCTGTGCCCAAGAGGCCTTACTGTTTTTTGTTTGTTTGTTTGTTTGTTTTTGTTTTTTTGAGACAGTCTCACTCTGTCGCCCAGGCTGGAGTGCAGTGATGCAATCATAGTTCACTGTAACTGTGAACTCCTGGGCTCAACAATCCTCCCTCCTCAATCTCCAGAGTAGCTAGGACTACAGGCCTGTGCCTCATTGCCCAGCTAATTAAAAAAATTATTGTAGAAATGGGGTCTTGCCATATGGCCCTGGCTGGTCTCAAACGCCTGGCCTCAAACAATCTTCCTGCTTCAGTCTCCCAAAGCACTGGGATTATGGGTATGAGCCACCATGCCAGGCCAACGTGTTACTCCTAAGGAGACCCTCACTCCAAGGCTGTGTAAGTGCAGTGTTGGAATCTGACACATGAATTCACCGTTGGTGGGACTGTAACCTAGCACAAACTTTACAGAAGGCATTTGATTGTTTATTTAAAAAAAATTAATTCCGGCTGGGCACGGTGGCTCACGCCTGTAATCCCAGCACTTTGGGAGGCCGAGGCGGGTGGATCACAAGGTCAGGAGTTTGACACTAGTCTGACCAACATGGTGAAACCCCGTCTCTACTAAAAATACAAAAATTAGCTGGGTGTGGTGGCGGGTGCCTATAATCCCAGCTGTTCGGGAGGCTGAGGCAGGAGAATTATTTGAATCCAGAGGCAGAGATTGCAGTGAGCCGAGATTGTGCCATTGCACTCTAGCCTGGGTGACAGGGTGAGACTCCATCTCAAAAAAAAAAAAAAATTAATTCCAAGGTTTCAAATTGTCACTTCTCACACATTTGTTTTTTTCTGTGAATTTTAAATTTTGATTTACATTTTGCCAGAGTAGTACATCAACATAGTTTCAAAAATCAAATAACAGCTCTAGAACTTATATTACAATGTCCATCCTGCACCCCCTGCCACCACCACCCCAGGCCGCCCCTTTCACCTCTACCCGTGTCTCTGGTCCTTCTTGAGTTTTAGTTTTGAATGCTCTGTATTGAGTTGTTACTATGTAGGTCTTGAACAATTCTTTTAAAACATATCAACAGAGCTTTTCATAGTTTTAGGCAATATCGTGAATCAGACCCTTTCCCCCTAAAAATTATCTAACTAGGTTCTCAGTGTAAAATGTAAACCTACTGAGTTTTTCATATTTCTATTATAATCAGTGACATTTCCAGATTGTGGTATTTGTTCTAGGAGACTTTTGGTGTAGTCTCTGATTTTCTGGGTGAACAATCCTGTCATTTGGGAGATTATACATTCATATACGCACTGTGTCATGTCTGCATAAGACACATGTACCCTGTCTAATGGCACATATAAGATGTGTATAAACTGCTGGTATACAATCGTTTGTTAGGGGTGCCAACAAATGACCTACCGAGGCACAACCTGAGGGAGGCAGGCAGGCGAAGATCAAATATAATCGTCATTCCTGAAAACACCACTGTGAAGAATGTGGCTGCCATCTGCAGGCCACGGCTGCCCCATGTGAGCGCCACCAGCGACAGGCAGATGCTTTGACCCAGATGTGGGCAGCAGCACTTCCCCCAGGGAGACGTAAGAAGGAGAAACACTGAATAAGTTTAACAAGTTAAAGCACAGAGAAATGGGCTTAATACCTTCACCCGTCTGCCAGTCAGATGAGTTCCCCTTCGCCTGGGATGGGGTTGGAAAGGGAGAGAGAGAGGAGGCCAGGTCACGGATCTGGCGGATCCTACACAGGGACAAAGCTTGCCGCCACCCGCTCTGCCCATGGGCTTCCCCTCCACATGGCATCTTGGAGCAATTCCTGTTTTTCTTTCTCTGTCTCTTTTTTGTTTTTGAAAGCAGGTTACAGTACTCCATTGTTTGGGTGCCCTGCGATGATTTCCCTGCTGTCTGCTCATGGGCATTCAGGGAGTTTCCAGTATTTTGCTACTACAATAGAAATGACTTAGCCCGGCACTGAAGTCACTTTGTGGGTTTTTCCTGCGTGTGTGTTTTGTGCTTTGTGGGTTTTTTTTGAGTTGGAGTCTTGCTCTGTCGCCCAGGCTGGAGTGCAATGGTGCGATCTCAGCTCACTGCAACCTCTGCCCTCTGGGTTCAAGCGATTTTCCTGCCTCAGCCTCTTGAGTAGCTGGGACTACAGGTGCCCGCCACCACGCCCGGCTAATTTTTGTATTTTTAGTAGAGATGGGGTTTTACCATGTTGGCCAGGCTGGTCTCAAACTCTTGGCCTTAAGTGATCCGCCTGCCTTGGCCTCCCAAAGTGCTGGGATTACAGGCATGAGCCACTGCACCCGGCCATTTTGCATAGCTGTTAGAGAATGAAATAAGATACATTCCTGGAAGGGGAATGGCTGACTCACAGGTTCTTGCATTTGTCAGCCTGACCCATGAGCCCAAATCACCCTCTGCAGGGACTGTGCAAAATTATGTTCCCAAAGCAGTGAGTGAGATGGCCTGGCGGGCGACAGTCTTCCCATTATAAATGTTAACTATTCAACTAAGATCAGATGGTACCTGGAGATGGGGGAGCAGGGAAGGATGAGAGGGATGGGTCACCCAGGGGCACGGCGAATCCTTTGGTGGTGGTAGATATGCTCATTATGCTGATTGTTGTGATACTCTCACAAGTATATACACATATGCAAATTAATTAAACACATACTTTAAATATGTGCAGCTTATTGCATGTCAGTTATATCTCAATAAAGCTGTTTAAAAATCATAAAACATTAGTTTTTTGGTCCCCATCAGATTGTCAAAAATATAAACAAACAAGGTTGATTGCCTCTAGTCCTGACAACGTGTAAGGAAGCCAGCTCCCTATCCGTGAAAGAATGAATTGGCATATGTTTCTTGGAATTAATTTTTGAACTCTTCATTTGAAAAGTGTTTCTGTTCTTTGTGGAAGAAAAATTGCATTGCTCCTCCTTCAGCTGTTAGAACTAAGATCCTATTAACGCATTTCATTTTTGACTGGGTAAAGCCGAGTTCCATGCGTTTGCTTTCTGCTTCTCAGGCAACTAATGAATTTTCAGATCCTGTCCTTAAAAATGAAAATGTGCATCAACGAAAAAAATCTAAGACAGGGTTAAAGATTTCTCCTTTCCCCTGAAATCATGGAGGAGAGATATTCTAAATGATAAAGGCTGATCAGATAATTTGATTGGATAAGGTGTGGAATTAAGACCATTTACAAGAGTATAAATCTTGTTTTCCTGTGGGAAATTAGGACTTGTGTGAAACTTTGTAATTGTTACCAACTTTCCAGTTTCTCGATTACCATGAACTGTTATTGAAACAGAAGAGCTTTGTAATGTTTCTAAAGCTTTAGAATTTGAGGCCACGGTTTTTGAAAATAACTTCAAATAAAAACCTGGAATTCTGGCTGGGTGTGGTGGCTCACACCTGTAATCCCAGCACTTTGGGAGGCCAAGACAGGTGGATCACCTGAGGTGAGGAGTTTGAGAAACCCCAAACTCCTTTAGTAGAGAAACCCCATCTCTACTAAAAATACAAAATTAGCTGGGTGCGGTGGCAGGCGCCTGTAATCCCAGCTACTCGGGAGGCTGAGACAGGAGAATCACTTGAACCCAGAAGGCAGAGGCTGCAATGAGCCAAGATCACGCTGTGGCACTCCAGCCTGGGCAAGACAAAACGAGACTCTGTCTCAAAACAAATAAATAAACAAACAAACAAACAAAAAAACCCCTGGGATTCTGTTTGGTTGTCTTGATAACCTGCTGCCTTAGTAGCCCTGTTATAATTACATTTCTGGATTCTTAAGCCATACAGGTCCCTGGGGGAGTCCTCAGACAAACGAGATGGTTTACATCTCTGCTAAAATTTTTTTACCTTAGTAAAGAGATTTCTTATCCTAGGCCGGATGCGGTGGCTCACGCCTGTAATCCCAGCACTTTGGGAGGCCGAGGTGGGGGGGATCACCTGAGGCCAGGAGTTCGAGACCAGCCTGACCAACATGGAGAAATCCCATCTCTACTAAAAATACAAAATTAGCCACGCATGGTGGTGCATGCCTGTAATTCAGGAAAATCGCTTGAACCCAGGAGGCTGTGGTGAGCTGAGATTGTGCCATTGCACTCCAGCCTAGGCAGCAAGAGCAAAACTCTATCTCAAAAAAAAAAAAAAAAAAAAAAAGATTTCGTATCTTAATAAAGAGATATTGAACAGGATCTTTGAGGTAATAATTCTACTTGTAGGGAATGTATGTTATCAGAAATATTAGGACAAACCTGTCATTATTCATACAAGGATTCTCATTGTAGGGAAAACTAGAAACTCCCAAACTATCCAGCAAGAGGGAAAGAGGAAAACAACTATACTACACAATGCAGTGTGGCTATTCAAACAAGGAGGCAGATCTGTTTCCATTGATCTGGAAGAGCGTTCATGACATGATATTAGTGAAGAATGCAGATTTGTAGAACAGTATCTGTGCAGAATGGTTGTGCTAGTATAGACGTGTTGGCACCAAAATGTTCAAGGGGAAGGGGAAGGTGGCAGGATCCAATCTGCATTTCACGTAATCCCTTAAAATGTGTGGGATGGTGGGTGACTCTTCTCTGTTCAGATTTTTGCACACAAGATGGTATTTTGCATAAGTATAGCGGGGAAAGGCATCGAAGACATATTCATGTTTGTAGTGCTTGAATAATTTAAAATTTCTTATTTTGATATTTAGTTTGAACATTTTCTATAAGAAGTGCTTTTAAAACTAGAAACAATTTTTAAGAGTCTGTATAATAAATTCCTACAGCTTTACTTGAATAAGGGTGCCTAGAATTTTTCTTGAATATGAACCTGTCACACGGCTGGTTGTGTGTTGAGGCCAGAGGGTGGGAGCATCCCTGAGGGCCGGGCTGGGACATCTCCCCATGAGATTGGTCAGTCCTTCTGCCAGCTCATCCGTGAAGACTTCAACCCAGGTCAGGGCCTGGGGCCTGGGAGGCTGGAGGCTTAGCGTGGTGGGTCCTTCCCTTTTCAAGGGCAAGCACTGTCAGGCACTTTGGCCCAGACTCCAGGCCTGCAGAGGCACAGAGTGCACCAAGGGGGGGCAGTGGGAGGGGCCAGGGTGCGACCCCAGGACAGGCTCCGACCCCAGGACAGGCTGGGCTCAGGCTGCCCTTGTCCTGTGTCCTCTGGGTTGCTCTGTTGTTCCACCACCCCTAATCCCACAGTAAAATCTGTCACCCTCACTGCCTGGTCTCCGCCCTGTTGGGGGTGAATGAGCAGCTTGTCCTGCGTTTGGTGCAGAGGCCTGAAGGAGGAGCCTGAGCTGGGGGCAGCCATTTGGGGACGGGGCAGGTTTGGTCAGCAGAGGGGCTCCCCTACCTGGAGGGCAGCTGATTCTCAGGGCTGCGCAAAGTCTGGAACTTCAAGGGCAGGAACCGTGTCCTAGGACCAACTCTGCCCACCCTCCCACACCCTCCCATGGCCATGACCTTGGCCCCATTCTCGGTCAAATAGAGAGCCTGGCCCTCAGGTGTGCAGGAGCCCTGGGGTCCTTCCTGAGCCCAGACAGGGGCTGGAGAGTCCACATTTTTGCAGTGAAGGGCTCTGCCTAGCTTCGCCCCAAGCAGACCTGGGCAGGGGCAGCTCTGTCAGGTGCCCTCTGTCCCCAGGTCTTTCCCCAGAAAGCAGCCAGCATCTCAGTCCCTCCCACTGCATGGGTGGGTGGAGTTCAGAAGAGTGGGAGAAGAAGGGGAATGCTTACTTTTTCCAAAATGATCCAAGGATTGTTCTGGAATTGTTTGCCAAGGGCTGTGTGGCCATGTGTTTTTCTAGACTGACTTAAAGAAAAAACGGTGTTGGTGTCCCCAAGGAAACAGGGGCATCCAGGCTGGAAGGACAAAAGCCAGGTGGGCTGAGGGGCTGGCGGGGCCACATCTGCCACGAGGGAAGGGAAACTGAGGCCTGGCCATGCAGGACCCCTCTGCCCCTTTGCACTGAGGGGAGGGAAGGTCTGAGTCCCCGGGAAGCAGAGCCAAGGCCAGCTGGGCAGGGGACAGAAGCTGGGTCACCCCTGGGACACCCAAGCAGAGCGATGCAGCCCCTGGGACGGGCTTGGCTGGGTCTCTCCTCGGCTCTTTTCTCTCCTGTAAGACGGGAACACGGAAAGTCCTTCCCCACGAGGGGGATGGCCCAGCACACTCCCCCATAGCTGGTGGCAATGCCCTGGAAATCCCGGCTGTCACGGCTCTGGCTGCCCCTTTCAGATGCTGTCTCGATGACACGTGTCCAGGTCCGGCCTGTTCACCAAGCTTCAGCCCTCCCATCCCTCACCCTGGGGACTAAGGGACAGCTCCGGACTAGCCCAGTCTTTCCCGAGTGCTCACATGCTTCCAGCTTCCTCCAAAGGCCGGCAGTCCCAGCAAAGTCCTGGGAAAGGCAGGCCAGCCTCAGGCAGCTCCAGTGAAGGCTGTGACCACCACAGGGAGTGCCTCTGCCAGCTGGTGGCCCCAGGGACGGCCCAGGACTGTGGAACACTCAGCTTCCCAGGGGGAAGGACCCTGGCCCACTGTGGGCAGCAGAAACTGTGGCTGTAGAGGAAGCTCTGGGGAGCTATGGGAGCCCCTAGCCCAGGGGACGCGGGAACTTGGCTGGGTCCAGGCCTTGCTCCCTGCGGAGTCGCAGAGGAGCAGTTTCCCTTCCGCAGAGCTGCTTTCTCACCCTTGTGGTGGGACAAGCCCTCTCCTGCCCCTTCACCCAGATTTTTACCCAGATCCTGAGTACTTCTGAGCCACAGGTGGGCAATTTGACCCACTTCTTACTACAGAGGAGCCAGGGCAGCTCACCAATGCCAAGTGATGGAGAAAATCAGTGGGAGGGAAGCACAGACTCCAACGTTTTTTGCCAAAGTGCTGGTTGGAACACTTTTGAATTCTGGGAAGTCTTGTAATTGTGTCAACATATAACCTTCTTTTAAAAAAGCACAAGTGTAGTGGTATGGGCCTGTAGTCCCAGCTACTCAGGAGATTGAGGTGGGAGGATCGCTTGAGCCTTGGAGCTTGAGGCTGCAGTGAGCCACAGTTGCGCCACTGCTCTCCAGCCTGGGTGACAGAGCGAGACCCTGGCTCTGAAAAAAATTGAAAATCATGGAGCTTCCATCAGATGATCCCCTGAGATCAAGGCACCAAGTTACTTTTTCCAAGCTACTTGGAAATATTGTCCTTTTGGGTCTTGCATGACAGGTCCATTAGATGAGACCCAGAAGTCTGGGCAATTCAAGGGAAAATGGGCGGCCGGGCACCATGGCTGACACCTGTAACCCCAGCACTTTGGGAAGCTGAGGTGGACAGATCACCTGAGGTCAGGAGTTTGAGACCAGCCTGGCCAACATGGCAAAACCCCGTCTCTGTTAGAAATACAAAAATTAGCCGGGTATGGTGGTGCACACCTGTAATCCCAACTACTCGGGAGGCTGAGGTAGGAGAATTGCTTGAACTCAGGAAGTGGAGGTTCCTCAGCGTGAGCTGAGATCACGCCACTGCACTCCAGCCTGGGGGACAGAGTAAGACTTTGTCTAAAAACAAAACAAAACAAAACAAAAAAACAAAAAACTTGGCCAAGCCACAACTGCCATACTGGTCTGGGTCAACCTTAAGTTCTCCTTTTTTAACCAGAAACAATATTCCCTGAAACCAGAAGTTAGGAAAGGACTACAAGCCATCGTTGATAACTTAAGGTTGCAGGCCTTCCTCAAACTCTGCAACAGCCATTGTCATACCCAATATTGGGGGTACAAAAACCCAACAAGGAATGGAGACTAACTAATTCGAGACCTCCGTTATTCACCCAGTGGTTCCCAATCCATATACCCTGCTAGCTCAAATACCTGAAGGAACTAAATGGTTTACAGTCCTGGACCTAAAGAATGCCTTCTTCTGGACATTGTATACCCTGACTTTCAGTATTTGTTTGCATTTGAGGAGCCCTCTAACTAAACCACCCAGTTGACTTGGACAGTGTTACCTCAGGGGTTCTGAGACAGCCCCCACTTGTGTGGGCAGGCATTATCAAGAGACCTCTCCAAGTTCCTTTATCCTCAGGTTACAGTTTTACAATTCATAGGTGACATTCTCCTCTGTGCTCCAACTGAGGAAATCTCTCAGGAGGATAGAAAGGCTCTTCTTAATTTTTTGGCTAACAGAAGATATAAGGTTTCAAAATCTACACCCCAGCTCTGTCAGACTTTGGTGAAGTACCTAGGCCTGGTCTTGTCAGAGGGGACCAGAGCATTGGGTGAAAAGAGGACTAAATCCATCTCCTTCTTTCCCCTCCCCCAAACCCTCAAGGAACTAAGGGGATTCTTAGGCATTACTGGATTCATAACTGGGTACAGTGAAATAGCTTGTCCCTTATATCACCTAACAAAGGAGACCCAGGCAGATAAAACTCACTGTGCAATTTGGGAACCAGAGGCTTTGGACCAACTAAACAAGCCCTGCTTAAGGCACTGGTCTTTAGTTTCCCCATAGGGAAGACATTTAATCTTTATGTGTCAGAAAGAAAGGGAATGGCCCTGGGAGTTCTAACACAGGCCACAGTCCAGCCCAGCAGCCTGTAGACTACCTAACTAAGGAGCTTGATTTGATAGCTGAAGGATGGCCAGCCTGCCTCCGGTCAGCTGCAGCAGTAGCCTCGCTGGTACTGGAAGCTACTAAGTTAGCCATGGGGAATAATGTAACCATTTCTACCCCACATAATGTGGAAGGACTGCTGTCTTCTAAGGGGAGTCTCTGGCTAACAGACAACTGCTTCCTCTGATATGAAGCTCTGTTATTAGAGGAATCTGCAGTCAAATTAAGAACGTGTCCCTTCCTAAATCCAGCCACCTTCCTCCCAGAGGAAGCTGGGGAACTTGAACATGACTGTGAACAGATAGTAGTGCAAACCTATGCAGCCAGGGAGTACCACAAGGAAACCGCCTTAGAGAACCCTCACTCTTTATGGATGGAAGTTCTTTTGTAGAGCAAGGGATCCACAAAGCAAGGTATGCAACAGTTATTCTGAATGATATTGCTGAGAATGCATCTCTCTCCTTGGGCATAAGTGCTCAACTAGCTGAGCTAATCACCCTGATGAGGGCACTAGAATTAAGCAAAGGGAAAGCAGTTAACATTTATACTGATTCTAAGTACACTTTCCTAGTCCTCCATGTCCAAGCCGTTATCTGGAAAGAGAGGAACTTCTTCACAGCTAATGAGTCTCTCATTAAATACCATCAGGAAATTACTAGACTATTATCCTGTTTTCCTTCCACAGGAAGTGGCAGTAATACAGTGTAAAGGCCATCAAAAAGGGACGGATGAAGTAGGCGAGGGAAATAGGTTTGTGGACCATGCAGCTAAATCAGCACGAGAGTGCCTCTGATTTCTGATACACTTGAAGCCCCACTGATCTGGGAGGGCCCCATAAGAGAAATAAAACCTCTATATTCTCCTACAGAAATAGACCGGGCCATCTCTCGAGGATATATCTTTCAGCCCTCAGGATGGCCACAGTGTTGGTAGAAGAGCTGAGGTAGGACTGGCTTGTCTGTCATAATATAAAAGAGTCTTGGAAGATGTTCAGGATCCAGGGTCTAAAATCCCTCGTGGCCTTTGGAACACCAAGCTCTGTGCCAAAGGTGGAAGGCTGCCCTGCTGTACCACAAATCTAAGCCCATGGCTTGGATGGAATTCAGGGCGCAGGGCACAAAACCCCTCACAGCCTCTGGAACGTGCACAGACTTGTTGGTTTCTCTCCCAGGCTAGTAAACATGTTCTCCATTATCTCAAGCAGCAGAGCATATTCTATATGCGTCAAGGAAAATGCTAAACTGTCACAGCTATGCTTGATGCACCCCTACCTTTCTACCCCTACGTCTTCACCTGTTTACCACCACATCCGTGCATCCTCACCACCTGGTTTTTTGTGTGATCACCAAGAAAGAGTGTGGCCTCCCAGAGCTCAGGGCCTTCACAGCCTCCATACCAGCGTTGGCCCCCTGGACCCACCTTATGCACTCTTAACTTGTCTCTTCTCATTCCTTTGACTCCGCCAGACTTTGTAGCCCCCACGGCCTGGTGTTGAGTCTGATAACCCCAACATTTCTGGTGCCCAAAGTGGGGCTATGAAGACCCCTGTGAAGAAACACCAGAGTGTGCGGAAGCAGAGGATGCATTGTCAGAGGACACCCGAGGGTGACTGAAAGAAGCTTGGCGGGAAAGCTGAGTGCTCAGAAGAACCAGGGTAACAATGGGACAAAATGAAAGCAAACATTCTACTTATTTAAATTTCTCAAGGCAGTTATTACGGAGAGGGAGAGTGAAGGTTAGTACTCAGAATTTATTAACACTCTTTCGTACAGTAGAGCAGTTTTATCCATGGTTCCCAGAACAAGGGACAATGGAGTTAGATGAATGGGAAAGAATTGGCAGAGATTTTTTAAAGGCCCATAAAGGAGACGCCAGAATTCTAGTTTCTGTTTGGTCAGTGTGGGTGTTGATAAAGGCAGTTCTTGAGCCATTTCAAACAGATGATGAGGCAGATTCAGACGAGAAAGAGGTAGACGAGTGTAAAAAAATAACTTCAGATTCTGAATATGAAGAACAGCAACTGGAAGAAATTAAAGAAAAGAAAGGGAAGCTGAAAAAGGTATATTTTACTAGCCTGTTGGTTCCACCTGCTGAATTACGTGAATGGCCACCTCCTCCCTCTCCCCTTAATGGGCAAGAAGATGAATTAGCTGCAAAACTTACTGCTTCTGTAGTGGCAACATTAAATATGGGGAGCAATTGGTGGTGCTACACAAAATTCTATTCAGAAGGCTAGAGCTGAAGAAGAGCTAGAAGCATGGCAATTTCCAGTTTCTATAATTCAGCAAGGAGGACAAAACATAGTTACTTGAGCCACTTTTCCTTTTCAGATGTTAAAGGAATTTAAGCAAGCCATTAGTCAATATGGGCCAAATTCTCCTTTTGTACAAACTTTACTAAAAAATGTGGCTCTTGATAATAGATTAATACCATATGACTGGGATACTTTAACAAAGTCTGTTCTCACTCCATCTCAGTACTTGCAGTTTAAAACTTCGTGGACTGATGAAGCTCAAACTCAGACAAGAGAAAATGCACAAGCACAGCCGCCTGTGCCTATTTCCTTTGAACAGTTAACGGGGTTGGGCCCTAATTGGGGCCAATTAGACAATCAAGCAGTAATGAAAAATGTTGCCATTGTTCAGTTATGCACTGTGTGCTTACGGGCATGGAAAAAAATAAATGTTACAGGGAAAAAATATCCTTCCTTCATTAGACCTATGAGAGGGAAGGCTCATTTGGCTGAATATATTAAGACTTGCGATGACATTGGAGGTAACTTACATAAGGCTACTCTTTTAGCTCAAGCAATGGCTGAATTAAAAGTGGGGAAAAATATGCCTTGTTTCTCAGGCTCTTGTTTTAATTGTGAGCAGTTTGGACACACAAAAAAGGAATGTTAAAAGGGAAATCAATAGGCAAGGGCTACTACCAGTAAGCAACAAAAAAGTCCTGGTATCTGCCCCTGATGTAAGAAGGGCAATCACTGGGCAAATCAGTGTCTTTCTAAATTTAGCAAAGATGGGCAACCTCTTTCAGGAAATGGGAAGAGGGACTGGCCTCGGATCCCCTCAACAACCCAAGGCATATGCAGCACTGTCAGTGTCCCTACAAATGTACAGCCATTGTCCCCTGCCACAGCAGGCAGTGCTGCTGTAGATCTCTGCAGCACAATTCCTGTTTCCTAACTTCCTGGAGAGCCACCAAAGAAGGTCCCCATGGGAGTTAGAGGCCCTTTACCCTCAGGAACAGTTGGTCTATCGCTTGGAAGATCTAGTTTAAATTTAAGAGGTGCCACTGTACATACAGGAATAATTGATTCTGATTATACTGGAGAGATTCAATTAGTTATCAGTTCCTCAATTCCATGGTCTGCTTCCCCAGGAGAAAGAATTGCTCAGTTGTTACTGTTATCTTACGCAAAACTGGGAAGAAGCACAGTAAAAAGAATAGGAGGCTTTGGTAGTGTGAATCCAGCAGGAAAAGCTATATGTTGGGTTAATCAAGTGTCTAACAAAAGACCTATTTGTACAGTAACCATTCGAGGCAAAGATTTTGAGGGGCTGGTAGATACTGGAGTTGATGTTTCTATTATTGGTTTAAATCAACAGCCCTGGCATTGGCCAAAACAAAAGGCATCCATCGGTATTGTTGGAGTAGGGGCTGCCTCAGAAGTTTTTCAAAGTTCTTTAATTTTGCCGTGCTAAGGGCTAGATGGCCAAGAAGGGACAATTTAACCTATTATTATACCTAGTCCTGTCAATCTATGGGGTAGAGACTTACTACAACAATGGGGTTCTGAAATATCAATTCCTATGGCTCAGTGTAGTAATAATAGTAAACAAATGATGAGAAAAATGGGATATCTCCCAGAAAAGGGACAGAGAAAAATGAAAGTGGCCAACCAGAATCTTTAGAACTAAAAGGGCAAATGGATCGAACTGGATTAGGGTATCATTTTTAGGAGCAGCCATTGCTGAGCCTCCAACTCCCATTCCTCTTGTTTGATTAACTGCCAAACCAGTTTGGATGGAGCAATGGCTGCTGAAACAGGAAAAACTAGAGACTTTAAAAAATTGGCACAGAAACAATTGCAAAAGGGACACATGGAGCCTACTTTCTCTCCTTGGAATTCTCCTGTTTGTTGTTAAGAAAAAATCAAGGAAATGGAGAATGTTAACAGACTTGAGGGCCGTTAATGCTGTGATTCAACCCATGGGCACACTGCAACCAGGGCTGCCCCCTCCAACAATGATCCCCAAATACTGGCCTCTCATAGTAATAGATTTAAAAGGTTGCATTTTTTTACCATTCCTTTAGCTACTGAAGATTATGAAAGATTTGCTTTTACTGTTCCCGCTATAAATAACAAAGAACCAGTGGACGGATACCATTGGAAAGTACTGTCACAAGGCAGGTTAAATAGTCCCACTATTTGTCAAACTTATGTCAGAAAAGCTATTAAACCAGTTAGAGAACAATTCAAAAACTGCTATATTCTCCATTAAATGGATGATATTTTACATTCAACTGAAACTAGAGAAGAATTAATGCTATTCTACAAACAATTGGAAAACACTGTAACTGCAGTGGGATTAATCATAGCCCCTAATAAAAATCCAAACTTCTGCTCCCTTTCAGTATTTAGGAATGAAAGTAGAACAAAGTACTATTAAGCCTCAAAAGGTTCAAATTAGAAGAGATAATTTAAAACTCTAAATGATTTTCAAAATTATAAGGAAACATTAATTGGATTCATCTCACTTCAGGCATTCCTACTTATGCTATGTCTCATAATTTTTCTACCTTATAAGGTGATTCGAACCTTAACAGCAAATACTCTCTATCCAAAGAAGCATTAGAGAAACTTCAATTAATTGAAAAAAAAAATTTCAACAAGCACAAGTAACTCGAATTAACCCTATGCAGCCATTACAGTTTTTAGTTTTTCCTACTAAACATTCACCTACAGGAGTTATTGTTCAACAGAATGATCTGGTTGAGTGGCTTTTTCTACCTCACAATATGGCTAAAATGCTCACTCTGTACTTAGATCAAATTACTGTACTAGCAGGACAAGCAAGGCTGTGCACAACAAAGTTAATGGGATATAATCCAAATCAAATTATAGTTCCATTAAACAAACAACAAATTCAGCAGGCTTATATTAATTCCCAGGAATGGCAAGTTAATTTGGCAGGTTTTACTGGTGTTCTTGATAATCATTATTCTAAATCCAGAATATTCCAATTTCTTAAATTAACATCATGGATATTGCCTTCCATTACTCAAAAAGCCCCTATTGAAGGGGCCATTACTGTTTTCACTGATGGATCTAGTAATGGAAAAGCCTCATTTGCAGGACCTCAACAGCAAGTTTTCAAACTGACTTTGCTTCTGCTCAAAGGGCTGAACTTATGGCTGTAATAAAAGTATTAAAAATTTTTAAACAGCCAGTAAACATTGTTTCTGATTCAGCCTATATAGTGCAAGCCATGCAAAATATTGAATGTGCCTTAATTCAAAATGTGACTGATGACCAACTTAATCTTCTATTTCATTCTTTACAGCAATCAGTACATAAAGCCATTCCCCTTTCTATGTCATTCATATTAGAGCACATACTAACCTCCCTGGCCCTTTAACTAAACTTAATCAAAGGGCGGATAATTACATGGGGAAGAGGATTTGCTTTTGTTTCTCCAGGTGATAATCAGGTGCCTGTGTGGGTGCCCACCAAACATCTGAAGATCTATCATGAGCTACAGCAGGAAGAGAGGACTCTGGGAAGAGCCAGATATGAGTGATGGTGCAAATAAACATCTCAGAGATGAAGGAGAAAACTGATCTCCCCAAAACAACACCCCCTGTCAGCAAGAAGTAGCTAAGATCAATCATTGTTCATATTCTAACAGCAGTTAGATGTGCCTCTTCCAAGGTAGGGAATGATAGGGACAGGAGGCAAGGAAATTCTGGGCAGAAAAGGGCAGGTCCCCAGTGAAGGCCCGAACCTGAAGACTGGAACCATGGCCCAAAGTGAGAACATGCCTTCCTGTTTTCCTGCTCAAATGTTGCCTTTTCCAAAACCACCCATGGCCTGCCCCCACCCCCCATCCTGTGCCTATAAAAACCCCAGGTTCCACTGGCAGAGAGCAGAGAAGAGGAGAAGCATCTGGACATCAGAGAGTACAGCTGGATGTTGGAGAGAAGCAGCTTGACTTCAGAGAGATGGCTTGATGGCATTGCTCCAAGGGAAGATCACCTTCCTGCTCCATCCCCTTTCCAACTCCTTTTCCCGATGAGGGCTGCTTTCATCGGCAATAAAATCCCCCACATTCACCACCCTTCAATTTGTGTGACCTGGACGCCAAACAAGAGCTGAGGTACCATGGGTGCAGATGCAAAAGGCTGTCACACTGACCCCCTGTCCTCACTGGTGGAAAGCAGCCACCTCATGAGAAAAGGCAGAGGACCCACTGAGCTGTTAACACTTAAGCCATCTGTGGATGGCAGAACTAAAAGAGCACTGACTGTAACATTCCTTCTGGGGCTTTGGGGGTCACGGGTACTTCTCCCAGATGCTGCTGCAGGGCCCACGCAGTTCTGCCCCAGCTAACACTTGAAAGCACTCACCCTGGCTGCTGCAACTGCTCACCTGCCTGTTCCCTCCCACAAGGGTTGAACACAAGGGGTTTGGGTGAGTGGAGTTTTCCCCTGCTGGTGCCGAAGCTGCCAGCTAGCTCCAGTGCCTGCACTTCAGTTCCTGCCCACGAAGGGGTCAGGGGAAATTTCCTGCTTCAATGGCTGCAATATTCTGAGGCCTGCAAGGTGGGCACCTTCCCCAGAGGCTGCGCATGTGCTTCTGCCAGGCCCTGGCTGGAGTCAGTTTATTACACCTAGCAGTGAAGGAAATAATGTATACAGTGGTCCATTTCCAAGACAATGGGCCTTGAATCAGCTTAGGTCAGCAAACTACAGAAGAAACAAGATATACTAGGCCCCTGCTTGGATGGCTGATGCCTGCTTTTCAGCCTCCCCCTGCCCCCTCTCCTGTTTCCTTCTTAGTTGCCCTCATCCAAACCAAAAACGTTTAGTCTAAAATGAAAGTTTACTAGCCTGCAAAATAGCTTGCTTTGTCTGTTCTTAACAGCCTGCCCAGCTACTTAGGTCATAAGTCAAATACTTGAAGAGCCCCTGAGCTAACTAGAATTGCAATGCACTGTGGGCTGCAACAAAATGCAACAAGATAACCCTAAAGAAAACACCTAAAGCCCCTGCCCAACAGCCAATAGGCGATGTCCAGGAAGATTGTGATCCCATAGTCCTCAGCCTGTGAGGAACAGGGGAGGGACCTACACACTAGGGCATAAATTGCTTGTTGAAACTGTGCTGGGTGTGCCAGCCCATCAGACACCCAATCTTGCAAGACCGTCATTAAAAGTCTCATTTTTGGGCCAGGCACAGTGGCTCAAGTCTATAATCCCAGCACTTTGGGAGGCTCAGGAAGGTGGATCACGTGGTCAGGGGTTCAAGAACAGCCTGGCCAAGATGGTGAAACCCCGTCTCTACTAAAAATACAAAAATTAGCCAGGCGTGGTGGCGGGTGCCTGTAGTCCCAGTTACTTGGGAGGCTGAGGCAGGGGAATCACTTGAACCTGGGTGGCAGAGGTTGCAGTGAGCTGAGATTGCACCACTAAGCTCCAGCCTGGGCGATAGAGTGAGACATCCGGGAAGATTGTGATCCCACAGTACTCAGCCTATGAGGAACTGGGAGAGGGACCTGCGCAGTAGGGGATAAATTGCTTGTTGAAACTGTGCTGGGTGTGCCAGCTCATCAGACACCTGATCTTGCAAGACCGTCATTAAAAGTCTCATTTTCAGGCCGGGCACGAAAATCTCAAAAACAAAAAACAAAAAACTCTCACTTTTGTTGTTCTGTGGGTCTCTGAGTCCACTCTTTGGGTTTGGACAGATTAGTTTATTTCTCACAGTAGGAAATGTGAGTTCCGGGGGAGCATTTGCCAAGCGTGGGTTCACTCTGCGTGACCCAACTGTGACTGTGAGACCCTTTGTGCACCCAGTACCATGTGGAGGGGACTTCCTTGGGGACATTCCACGTGGGCACACAGGGGTTTGTGTTCTGTTTCCCCTCCCCTGGAGCCCATGGCAATCAGTGTTCTCATCCACCCCCTAAACTCTCCTGGACTGACCCCACAGAGCCCTGTCTCCCTTCCCTAGGGCCTGATTACCTTGCCAGCTCTCCAGTCTTTTAAAAAGACACGTTTTAAAACACCGAGTCCACCGTATGATCTGGTTTCAGTGGGAGCATTGGTCTGACCACACGGGTCCTCCCACCTACTCTCCTCCCACTCCTGTATCTGTGGCCCAAGCCCACTTCCTGGCTTATTCTCCTAAGAGGCTGAAATCTGAAGCAGAAAGGAGCTGGGCCCAGGAAATTAACTCGGGGCATTTTTTTAATGCTACGCCCAAATGTTCCCGTGTGACCAGTTACTGGAACCTGCACAGATGTGGCCAGGGGAGGGCCTTTCCCGCTGCCAGGGGGATGCCACCACATGCGAGCAAGGGCAAGGGTCCCGCCCCTCCCTGCCCCCAGGAGGCCTTCCAGAATCGACCCAGGGTTGCAGTGGCGGGTGCAGTAGAGACTAGGAGAATCAAACATGGGTGGGGCTGGGTGTGGAACCCCAGGATTCTGGCCCTGAGCTGCAGTGGGCAGGGTGGGAAGAGGGCACAGTGTGAGGACCCCGCCCACCTCATGGGGTCCCTAGAGGGAGCCGGTGCCAGGAGTCCTGGGATACAGGAGGCTCCACCCCAGGGAAGGAGGCCCCATGGCTCCCTCAGCACCCAGGGCCTCACGTGTGTGCTGGAAAATGGGGCCAGGGTCACTTTTAAATATTTTCAATGATTTCCTCAATTATTCAACTGGAGTGACTCAGTATTCAAATTGTGATTACCTAATGATTTTAAAAGTTTTGTATTAATACTTTGGAAAAGTATAGACTCACAGGAAGTTACCAAAATAGTAGAGTCCTGTACTCTCCCCAGTCCCCTCAATGGTGACATCTCACTAAGAATCGAAACCAGGAATCTGTGCTCTTTTTATTTTTTTATTTTATTATTTTTTTGACACAGAGTCTCACTGTATCACCCAGCCTGGAGTGTATTGGCGTGATAGCTCACTGCAACATCTGCCTCCCAGGTTCAAGCAATTCTCCTGCCTCGGTCTCCCAAGTAGCTGGGATTACAGGCGCCTGCCACCAGGCCCGGCTAATTTTTGTATTTTTAGTAGAAACGGGGTTTGAACACGTTGGCCAGGCTGGTCCTGAACTCCTGACCTCAGGTGATCTGCCTGCCTTAGCTTCCCAAAGTGTTGGATTGAGGGCGTGCGCCACTGCACCCGGCCTCGTGCTCTTTTCAAATAACACCTTATTCAAATATAATTCACGCAGAGTGCACAATTTCCTGGCTTTTATATATCCATAGGGCCGGATGTCACTTTTAAAGAAAGTCAAAATGGAGAACGGGCTGTGCCTCTTTCTGGCCAGGGGTTCCATGAGTGCACGGTGGGGTTTCCTGGTCTCCTGGAATGGTATCTGGAGGCCTCTCCCCTCTGTTGCCCCATGGCAGGGCTGCCTGAGCACCACAGACCATGCTGCCGTGGGTGGGCAGAACAGGCCCCTCCCGCAGGGGCACTGAGTGCTGTGATTTGTGCAGACTGTGTTCTGAGAGTTACTTTTGCTATTTGAAAGGCTATTTAGCCAATTTGACACAGAATTCCACCAGATTTGCATGTTTTAAGTCACTTATAGCACTGTATGTAATAGTAACATTTAATTTCCATGTAGTTCTAAATATATTTATGACCTACTTACCAAAGTTTTTTAAATAAGAGATAGTGTTTCCTGGGTAACTTAATTTTATATAGAAACAGAGGGAGCTCAGCTCAGTCAGTCTGCATTATAATTGACATAATTAACATATGCACTTGAAAACTGAGTGCAAATAGTTTAAAAACGTCCTGGGGCCTCTTATTGGATTCTCCTTCTTGGGCAGGTCCTGGCTGTCAAATGCTGTCCCCAGCACCCCCAAATCTACAAAGTAGAAGCTTAAGATCTGCAGAGATGGGTACAAAGCCTCAGTAAGACAGCTAGGTTGACCAGCTTGTTCCAGCTCACCTGGGATCCTGCCAGCTTTGAAGTGGAAACCCTGAGGTCTGACAGCACCCTCAGTTCCAGGCAAACCAGATTGTTGGTTGTCCTTCCGGCAGCATGCCTGCTTGACTTTGATGCAAACATTTCTTAACGCACACATGCTTCTTCCTGTCAACACTCCAGCTAAAGGCCACTGGACCCACTTGTGGCTGAGCAGTTTGAGCTCCTTATGCACCACAGAGAGGAAGAGCAGGCACCACAGGAAGCGCCAGACATGCACTCAGAGGGGTTAGAAAGAACTTGTACCCACAATGAGCCGGAACTGCGGGCTTGGGGGAGGCTGTGAAGAATCAGAGGTTCCCTGTAGTGTGGATGCTGTCAGAACTCAGGCTGGTTCTGTGATCAGGCGTCTCAACAAAACTCCTCGGCAGTGGGCAGAGAAGAATGGAGAACCCGTAAAGCAGCTGCTGCCACTCATTTTTGCCAACAGAGGGGCTGGCTGGGAATTTGAGGGTGGCACAGTGACCTTGCTTTTGTCTGTGTTCGGACAAAGTTTAAAGTGGCCCTGTCTTGTCTAATTCTGTCGCCGTCTCAGAGACACCCCGTCTGATATTGGTGTTCTGTGAGGTGGCTCCTGTCCGACAGAATAACTCAGCCCAGTTGTGTTGCCACCAGCTTCTGGGGACATGGCTGCTCCTTTTTTCTCCTCCCACAAAGCAGGGAAAGGTAAGGAGAATACTGTTAAAATGGGCCAGGCACGGTGGCTCATGCCTGTAATCCCAACACTTTGAGAGGCTGAGGTGGGTGGATCACTTGAGCCCACGAGTTCAAGACCAGCCTGGGCAATATGATGAAACCCCGTCTCTACAAAAAATACAAAAATTAGCCAGGTATGGTGGTGTGCACCTGCAGTCCCAGCTACTTGGGAGACTGAGGTTAGAGCATCATTTGAGCTCAGGAGGTTGAGGCAGCAGTGAGAGGAGATTGTGCTATTAAACTCAGCATGGGTGACAGAGTGAGGCCCTGTCTGAAAAAAAAAGAAAGAAAGAAAGAGAGAGAGAGAAAGAAAGAAAGAAAGAAAGAAAGAAAGGAAGGAAGGAAGGAAGGAAGGAAGGAAGGAAGGAAGGAAGGAAGGAAGGAAGAATACAGCTAAAATGAAAACCTGTGTTCCTCAAAGTCACTAATGTCAAATGACAAAATACAACAAATTCAGTTAAGATTGAATAGGTTTTCATTTGCAATTCTAGACTTGGACAACCCCTCATTCTTAGGAAACAGAAGGAACATTTGGATGAGCTGAGCAGGAAAGGTTGGCTTTGTAGGCAGGAAAGGGTGGAAGAAAGAAGAAAGCAGAAACAGAGACCAAAAAGCAGATTGATCATCTCAAAGTTACTTTCCTTGTCGTGGTTACAGCACAGCGGACTTCCCTCATCACCCCGACTAAAACTGGCCTATCTGGGAATTTGGGGTCTCTCTCTCCCTCCCTCCCTCTCTCTGTCTCCTGAAAGAGGGTCAGATAAACAACTTAGCGTCTGCTCAGTGGTGTGAAACTCCCTGCATGAGTAGCTGCATTTTGGCTTGGTCTGTTGGTCCTAGTGCAGAAGCTCAGTCCAAACCAACGGCATCCTCT
The DNA here is from genome assembly GCF_001698545.2 of Rhinopithecus bieti. Taxonomy (NCBI): domain Eukaryota; kingdom Metazoa; phylum Chordata; class Mammalia; order Primates; family Cercopithecidae; genus Rhinopithecus; species Rhinopithecus bieti. The sequence continues at coordinate 997,904 of NW_016814622.1, forward strand.
CTATTTATTTAACACCAGCCACAAAGTAAAAAGGGAGGTTGCACAATTCCAGAAGATACCTTAATACGTGTATCTGAAAAATACTAGTGTCCAGAAAACACAAAGCACTCCTACAAATCAATCATACCAAGACAGGGACCCAGTAGAAAAATTGGCTTCTTAAGATTGAAATGGGAATGTCAAAAACGTGCACTTCCAAATGGCTAATAATGTGGGGAAAAGAACGAGAGATCAGCCTGTTACCATGTCTATATAGAAGGAAGTAGACATAAAAGACTCCATTTTGTTCTGTATTTGAGATGCTGTTAATCTGTGACCTTACCTTCAACTTTGTCCTTGCAAGAGACATGTGCTGTCGTGACTTAAGGTTAAAAGGATTTTGGGCGGTGCAGAATGTGCTTTGTTAAACAAGTGCCTAAAGGCTGCTTATGGTTAAAGGTCATCACCATTCTCTTTAATCTCAAGAAAGAGAAAAACATTTGTCTCCTGCCCCTCCCTGGGCAATGGAACATCTCCAGGTAATACCCATTGTGTGCCTTGTTTACTGAGTGAGGAGAAACCGCCTTTAGGAATAAGGTGGGACTTGCTGGAGCAATACTGCTAAAAGGTTTATGGAGATGTCGCATATACATCTCAAGGCACAGCATTTTCCTTTAAACTTATTCATGTTACAAGGATTTTTTGTTCATATGTCTTACTGCTGATTTCCTCCCTACAATAATCCTATTGTCCGGCCACTCCCTTATCCTTTTAATGACTAAGATAATTCTCAATAAATACTAAGGGAACTCAGAGGCCGGTGCCGGCGTGGGTCCTCTGTAAGCTGAGCGCCGGTCCCCTGGGCCCTGCTTTTCTTTCTCTACACTTTGTCTCTGTGTTTTATTCCTTTTCTCAAGTCTTTCGTTTCCACCTAACGAGAAACACCCACAGGTGTGGAGGGGCAGGCCACCCCTTCATAATAAGAGTATGAAAAAGTGTTTGACTTCCTCAGTCATCAAGGAAATGTCACGTAAAATCAAAATTTGATGCAATTATGCACCCACCACTGGCTAAAATGGAAACAACCGAGAATATCAAGTGTCGGCCAGGATGGCACCCAGAGGCATCACGCTTTGTTAGTGGGAGTGCACTTTGTACAAACACCTGAGAAAACTGTCTAGAAGTGTCTACTAAAGCGGAACCTACCCAAACCCTGTGACCCAGCAACTTGCTCCATGCACAACAGAACCTGTATATATCTTTACCAGAATACATGGACAAGAATGGCTGGCCATGGTGGCTCACGCCTGTAATCCCAGCACTTTGGGAGGCTGAGGCGGGTGGATCACGAGGTCAGGAGATTGAGACCATCCTGGCTAACACAGTGAAATCCCGTCTCTACTAAAAAATAAAAAATACAAAAAATTACCCAGGTGTGGTAGCGGGCACCTGTAGTCCCAGCTACTTGGGAGGCTGAGGCAGGAGAATGGCGTGAACCCAGGAGGCGGAGCTTGCAGTGAGCCAAGATTGTGCCACTGCACTCCAGCCTGGGTGATGGAGCGAGACTCCATCCCCCTCCCCCCCCCAAAAAAGAAGAAGACATGGACAAGAATGTGCACAAGGGCACTGGTCAGAAGAGCCAGCCTCAAACTGGAGACAACCCAAGATCCATCAACAGTAGAATGGATGAAGAAGGTGCAGTATATTCATAAAATGGAATATGATTCAGCAAAGACAATGAATGAACTACAACTATGCACAACTGCCTGGAAGACTCTCACAAGCATGACTCAGGATGAGTAAGCCAGACACAAATGTATGTGGTGTGGGCATTCTTGTTAAGAAAGTTCAAGAACAGGTAAAACTGATTCATGGTGTTAGAAGTCAAGGTAGCAGTTACCCTGGGGAGGGGAAGTTGGGAAGGGGTAGGAAGTGGGCTTCAGGGATATTGATTCTATAAGTGGGCTCACTTTGTGAACATGTTTCCAGTTGTACATTTATGTTTTGTGTATATTTCTGCATGTATGTCATGCTCCAATTTTAAAACCTTGACATTTTAAGGAAGTGGCTGCTTAGAAATTGCCCATGGATGCTGGCAGGGCCTGAGGCTCAGACCACCCCATCTCACCCATAGCACAGGTGAGAGCAAGCGAGACTCTTGCAGCAAGAATTGGTAAGTTTTGGCCAGGCATGGTGGATCACATCTGTAACCCCAGCACTTTGGGAGGCCGAGGTGGGCAGATCACGAGATCAGGAGATCGAGACCATCCTGGCTAACATGGTGAAACCCCATCTCTACTAAAAAAATACAAAAAAAATTAGCCGGGCATGGTGGCAGGTGCCTGTAGTCCCAGCCACTCGGGAGGCTGAGGCAGGAGAATGGCAAGAACCCAGAAGGCAGAGCTTGCAGTGAGCAGAGATGGCGCCACTGCACTCCAGCCTGGACGACAGAGTGAGACTCCATTTCAAAAAGAAAAAAAAAAGGTAAGTTTGGGGGGCTGATGTGAAATTGGATCATTCTTGTTATACCCAATTAAAATAGCCTCCAGAAGCCAGGACAAAAAAGCAGCAAGGACACATAATTTGTTCCAAGAACGTAAGCATGCAAGAAGCCTGACTGCTGACACTGCCTACTGTTTAGTAGCCATTAGATAAAGTCCAGTTTTATCTAGCAGCTACTAAAACAACCTGCTGCAAATCTAAGACTCGTTTTACCCACCACTGTCACTCACCAATCAGCGCTTTCCAAACTCCCCAAAACTTTACTAGTGCCAATGAGCTGTCTCAAAGAGCAATACGTAACATTTATTTTATAAAACCTCTAACCTTCTTTTTGTTCTTCAGACATACTGAAAACTGGTCTGCATGTATGCCACAAGTTACAATTTTTTCTTCTCAAATAACACATTTTAATTTCACAGTCTCATCTCTAAATTATTTTACTTTGATATGATTGGTGTCAGAAGTGGGATTCCAATGCTAACTCACTTCAAAGAGAATCACCAGCCCTTGGACCTACAGCATGAGGTACTCACACTGGGTCCCTTTGAGACGCTTGCTTCTGTAAGTCACCTCTTTTCCCCTTGGTGAGTCTCTCTTGAACCTAACTCCTGATTTTGGTTATGTTTTATTTGGGAATTGGTTGGGGAGGAGTCTTTTCATTTTGGTTCAGACATCTGTTTGGGAGGACTCTTCTCATCCTGGCAGACCTTGGCTATGAGGTCTTAGTGAAGAGACTTTTCCCTTCGGGTTGAGGCCTTGATAAATATTTTTCCTTTTCCATTTCATTGGAGAAGATAACTTAAGTATGTACTTTATTTTCCATCTGCTCTTGGGTATTTTTGGCCTTTGTGTATTTGGCATTTGTGTTTCCTTGGCTTTTTTGTATTTGTCATTAAACCAGAACACCCACAAAATGGGCTCTTAAGTTCAAAGGCATGCCAAGATGCTTTCTGGGAGGTCAGTTGGTAACAAGTTTAAACATTATGGGATCATTCAAACAGTCTGTTGTTCTTAAAATTAAACTAAAAGACTATAGCTATAAAATCATACACTCCAAATAAGATATACATATCTCATTGATATCTTGAGGCTAAAAAACCCCCAAATAACCATCAAAGACTAAAAGATTGTCTTGCCACAAAATACTGTCTCTGCTATTTTGAGGAGCCATTCTGAGGAGTTTTAAAGTAGAACATTTAAAATCAACACTTATAAAAGAATTGTTGACTTTTATGTTGTTTCTTAAAAGCAAAAGATAACATTCCCACATAAAAGACACCTTTCCTGTACTAAAAGAAATGACGGCCAGGCACGGTAGCTCATACCTGTAATCCCAGTACTTTGGGAGGCTGAGGCGGGCAGATCACGAGGTCAGGAGTTCAAGACCAGCCTGGCCACCATGGTGAAACCCCACCTCTACTAAAAATACAAAAATTAGCCGGGCATGGTGGTGGGTGCCTGTAATACCAGCTACCTGGGAGACTGAGGCAGGAGAATCACTTGAATCCAGTGAGCAGAGGTTGCAGTGAGCCGAGATCGCACCATTGCACTCCAGCCTGGGCGACAAGAGTGAAACTCTGTCTCAAAAAAAAAAAAAGATCCAACTAGTTTTTAAAAACCAGTAAGTTTACATGTTTTACTATCTCATGACTATAATTCTAAAATAAAAGTTGCAATATCTCTATTTATCTATATATAATATATTTAGATGTGCTTACACATACATACATATTTTACACGCAGCCGGCCCGCCCGCCGCCATATTTTTCCGCGTTCTCGCCTACCCGCGCGCTCTCAGACAGTGCAGCCATCAACCCTCTTGTCAACCGGCCGCGCGCAACAACTCATCACACTTCCTTCCTCTAATTTCAACTGGGCTTAAATACCAATGAGAGGCTCATATACAGAATATATATTAGACGCCGCCGGCCACGGGCGCCCGGCCGCAGCATGCTTCGCTTCTGCCGCTCTGTCACGATGATTGGCAAATCTCTAATAAATTAATTGGTTTTAAAATTGTTAATAAAATAAAATGTAAAATGTCTTTAAAATTGTTAACATACGTTTTTGCCTGGGTTTACTGGTCAGACAATTTTACATTTGCCTCTGCTAAATGTTTTAAGTTTATAAAATGATAAATCCAGGCTAAAACAAAATAATCTTTTTTAAATACAATTCTTTGATAAATGAAATTAATTTAATATTGCTAATTATTTTTTAAGACAGAGTCTTGCTCTATCACCAGACTGGAGTGCAGTGGTGCGATCTCAGCTCATTGCAACCTCCACTTCTCAGGTTCAAGCAATTCTTGTGCCTCAGCCTTCCATGTAGCTAGGATTACAGGCATGCACCACCACACCCAGCTAATTTTTGTATTTTTAGTAGAGATGAAGTTTCGCCATGTTGGCCAGGCTGATCTCTAGCTCCTGGCCTCAAGTGATCTGCCTGCTTCAGCCTCCCAAAGTGCTGGATTACAGGCATGAGACACCACACCCAGCCTAATATTGTTAATTTAATAAAAACAGCTGTATATTCTGAGTTATCAACAAAACACCCATGTTTTCAGCTTTAAGGTCTTAAGTGAATATCTGATATTAACAGGTTATAAAATTAATTAAAAATTAACTTAATGAGTAATATCTCAACTTTATAAGTATCTAAATATTATTACTTAAAAATAAATTAGATAATTATAAATAAAATAAACCTAAGTAAACTTTTTATGTAATTTAAAATCTTTGGCCAGGCACAGTGGCTCATGCCTGTAATCCCAGCACTGTGGGAGGCCAAGGCGGGCGGATCACAAGGTCAGATCGAGATCATCCTGGCTAACACAGTGAAACCCTGTCTCCACTAAAAATACAAAAAATTAGCCAGGCATCGTGGCAGGCACCTGTAGTCCCAGCTACTCGGGAGGCTGAGGCGGGAGAATGGCATGAACCCAGGAGGCAGAACTTGCAGTGAGCCAAGATCACGTCACTGCACTCCAGCCCAGGTGACAGAGTGAGACTCCATCTCAAAAAGAAAAAAGAAAAGAAAAGAAAATCTTTAAATTATGCTATGTTAAATAATACTCATTAAATGTCTAGGTTATATCCAAATAACATAAAAAATTGAAACAAAATTACCAAATAAATACGTTTATTCTTGACTTCTTAAAAAAAAATTTTTTTTGAGACAGGGTCTCACTCTGTCACCCAGGCTGCAACCAGGAGTGCAGTGGTGTGACCTCGGTTCACTGTAACTTCCGCCTCCTGGGTTCAAGCAATTCTCTTGCCTCAGCCTCCCAAGTAGCTGGAATTACAGGCACATGCCACCACATTTGGCTAATTTTCAAATTTTTGTTAGAGACAGGGTTTCACCATCTTGGCCAGGCTGGTCTTGAACTCCTGACCTCAAGTGATCCACCTGCCTTAGCCTCCCAAAGTGCTGGGATTACAGGTGTGAGCCACTGCCCCCAGCCATGTTAAATTAAATAATAGATACTCATTAAATGTCTAGGTCATATCCAAATAAAATAAAAAATTGAAACAAATTACCAAATATGTTTATTCTTGACTCCTTAAATTTTATAAAAAGACTCAATATATTTAGGTGTATTTATCAAAATATAAATTTAAAATATAATTTTATATTTAAAAAATCTTACATGGTAGGTTTTTTTTTTTCTTCTTTTTTTTCATGGTAGGTTTTTGTTCTAAAATAAAATAATTGGTTGTTCTCAAAATAATAATAATAACAATAATAATAGAACTAAGACTGGGGGTTGGAGAAAATGATAAAAGGTCTAAACAAGTCAAAGAAGATTTATAAAAGATGAGCCTCATAAAAAATGTTTTGTGTGTGATTGGGTTGGCTGGGATTTTAAAAAAATCGTTTATGTATTTTTCTAAAAATTAAACACTGATGTCAGAGGCACAGCTGATACAAGACCAGAGTGTGGTCCCCTATATTTAAAACAACAAGATTTTCTTGAAATACTGATCTGCTCTTAATAAAATTGCAGGAGATTGTGATTTTTAATTCTAAAATCTGTTTCTTTAACAGTTGTCTTCTTACTGAAATCTCTTTAATTTCCCTAGTTTCAGGATAAAAATGTTACCCTCTTCATTTAAAATGATCATTTCACTTCTTGAGGTCAAGTTTTACTTTAAAAATTTCTCAGATATGGCCAGGTGTGGTGGATCACGTGTGTAATCCAAGCACTTTGGGAGGCCGAGGCGGACAGATCATGAGGACAGGAGATTGAGACCATCCTGGCTAACACGATGAAACCCCGTCTCTACTAAAAAAAATAAAAAATAAAAAAATTAGCTGGGCGTGGTGGCAGGCGCCTGTAGTCCCAGCTACTTGAGAGGCTGAGGCAGGACAATGGCGGGAACCCGGGAGGCGGAGCTTGCAGTGAGCTGAGATCCGGCCACTGCACTCCAGCCTGGGTGACAGAGCGAGACTCCGTCTCAAAAAAAAAAAAATACAAAAAACTAGCCGAGCAAGGTGGTGGGTGCCTGTAGTCCCAGCTATTCGGGAGGCTGAGGCAGGAGAATGGCGGGAACCCGGGAGGCGGAGCTTGCAGTGAGCCGAGATCGCGCCACTGCACTCCAGCCTGGGTGAGAGTGAAACTCTGTCTCAAAAAAAAAAAAAAAAAAAAAAAAAAAAAGGATTAAAAG
>NW_016814622.1:1007156-1016346 GCF_001698545.2 Rhinopithecus bieti
AAAAAAAAAAAATTCTTCTCTTTTAAGCTATCTATAATTAACTACAATTTGATAAAATAAATTTTTATAAATAAAGATAAAAAATTTGTGTTTTATCTCCTCACTTGATTCCTCCAAACTGTGAAAACTATATGTGAGTATACTTATGAAAATATGGTTATTTATATAAGTCCAATAAAATATGCTCTCTTTATAACAAAATACAATGAGAAACATTGGTTTTATTACCAAGACTGACTAAAATGTCATATTTTAAAATACACATAAAATATCTGACTTCAAGGGTCCTCAGCCTTACAGTAAGTTAATAAAAACTGTCATTTTCTGGCAGGCCCAAGAACCTTAGGACTATGAGTAAAATCTAAAGTCTTACTTGGTTTGACTTTCTAGCCTCAAGAGATTTTTCATCTGAAATTCCTATATGATCAAGGTAAAAAAAAAGTTATATTCCTTAAAAAAAAAAAAAAAAAAAGCTATAATGCACCTGTTATTAGATTTTAACTCTATGCACTATTTTTGAGTTCTTATCTAATTTAGACTCAACTAAATCCTAAATTCTTCTAGGTACCTCCAATCCAACTTTCTTCCATAAAATTACCAAAATGAAAACTGCTCTGTTCCTGAAGCCCACTAAACTAAAACTAAACAGATATTACAAAACAAAGTCCAAGGCGGGAGGATCGCTTGAAGCCAGGAGTTTGAGACCAGCCTGGGCAACAAAGTGAGACCCCTTCTCTGCAAATAATAAAATAAAATGAATTAGCCAGGTGCTATGGCATATATTAATACCTGCAGTCTCAGGTACTTGGGAGGCTGAGGTGGGAGAATCACTTGAGCCCAGGAGTTAGAGGCTGCAGTGAGCTATGATTGTGTCACTGCACGCCAGCCTGGGCAACATAGCGAGACCCCTGTCTCTACAAAAAATAAATTAGCTGGGTGTGGTGGCACACGCCTATAGTCCCAGCTACTTCAAGCCTGCAGTGAATTTGGATTGCCCCACTGCACCTCCAGCCTGGCAACAGAGCGAGACCCTGTCTCTAGAAAAACAAAAACAAAAAAACAGTGACCAAAGCGCAGCATGGGGATCCTCTGCACCCCTCCCTATAAACATGGCACTGAGTGGCGCAGTGTGTGTGGGCTGTGGTCTGCAGCTTGAGCGGGCCCTTGGCACCTGCCATGCCTCACTGGCCGAGGTCTTGGTGGCTGGGGGTGGGCACGGTTTGCGCACGGAACCTGCTCTGCTCTCAGTGCATGAATTCACAAGGAAACATGATTGGAGAACAACAGGAAATGGTATGGGAACAGTGTGAATCAGGCATTTTGCACCGGAAGCATTGGGAGATGTTTTTACTGTGGTCTGCCTGAAGCTGGGACAAAATTGAACAAACAGGATGAATTTGGTGCTTTGGAAAGTGTGAAAGCTGTTGGTGAACTCCATTCTCCTTTATCAGGAGAAGTAACTGAAATTAATGAAGCTCTTGTAGAAAATACAGAACTTATCAAAAAATTTTGTTATAAAGATGTTTGGCTGATCGCAATGACACCGAGTAACTCTTCAGAACTAGATGAACTTGGCCAGGCGTGGTGGCTGACACCTGTAATCCCAGCACTTTGGGAGGCTGAGGTAGGTGGATCATCTGAGGTTAGGAGTTTGAGACCAGCCTGGCCAATGTGGCGAAACCCTGTCTCTACTAAAATACAAAAATTAGCTGGGCGTGGTGGCAGGCGCCTATAATCCCAGCTACTCAGGAGGCTGAGGCAAGAGAATCACTTGAACCCAGGAGGCAGAGGTTGCAGTGAGCCAAGATCATACCGTTGCACTCCAGCCTGGGCGACAAGAGCAAAACTGTCTCAAAAAAAAAAAAAAAAAAAAAAAGAACTAGATGAACTTATGAGTAAAGAAGCTTATAAAAAATATGGAAAAATCTATTAAGGATGAAAATGGAACCCCTAAATAAACTAGTATGAAATAATTTAAAATATAAAAATAAAAAACAAAATTAATGAAGTAAAAAACAAGTCTTACGCCTGATATATGAACCACACCAAAAGTTCACCAAATTGCATGATGCTGTAATCAGAGACAACCAAACCACAAACCAAGAGGAGAAGCTGATGTTTTCCCTGCTACAAACAGCTTTTCCAGCAGGCATGGTGCCTGTAGTCCCAGCTGCTTGGAAGGCTGAGGCCGGAGGAGTTAAACTTCAGCCTGGGCAACATGATGAGACCCCACTACTGTAAAACAAAAGTTGAAAATAAACCTAAAAAAATGAGTTTTCTAGGGCGTTGTTATAAGGCTCCACATAATAATGAGACTCTCACCCTCTCAATGCCACTATTTCACTTGGCAGGATAACGCTATAATTAAAATTTCACAATAAGTAACTGCTATAGGTAACTTGAGAAAACCTGACCTAAAAAAAACAATCCTTTTAGCCCACCTAGTGGGCACATTTGGCATTTTCCCTAACACAATTTTTTGTTCAAATTGTGCTGGTGGTCCCTTTTATAAAGCTGGCGTTCACTAGTTTAATTCGATCCTATATGAAATACTACAGAGTGGCTATCACAGGCCTTTTGTTTAATTTGCTGCCCTTAGGCTTGGGCCGTTAGTTCAAAAACCATTTCTAGGAACTAAGTTTATTATATTGTTGCCAATTTTTTCATTATAATTTTTAAATGTTGTTCTTACTGCCTGTCTAATCTCAACGAAGCCAACTTTCCTAACAGGATAATACTTGCTCAACACTTCCAGTAATGACTAATGCCTATAAAGCAGATGAAATCAAACTTAATACTAGACTCCAGATGAAACTGCTTTGAGGCCAGGAGCGGTGGCTCACACCTGTAATCCCAGCACTTTGGGAGGCCGAGGCGGGCAGATCACCTAAGGTCAGGAGTTCGAGATCAGCCTGGCCGACATGGTGAAACCCTGTCTCTACAAAAAAGAAAGAAGGAAGGAAGGAAGGAAGGAAGGAAGGAAGGAAGGAAGGAAGGAAAGAAAGAAAGAAAATCAGCCGGGCGTGGTGGCACATGCCTGTAATCCCAGCTATTCAGGAGGCTGAGGCAGAAGAATTGCTTGAAACCAGGAGACAGAAGTTGCAGTGAGCCAAGATAGTGCCATTGCACTCCAGCCTGGACTGTAAGAGCAAAACTACATCTCAAAAAAAAACAGAAACTGCTTTGAGACATTTTTCCTTCTGGCCTTGTTATTACACAAATGTGGCCCAGGTTGCTGACATAGACCCCGCCATGTTCCCTGCAATGTGGGACAGAGACAGCTGGCACAGGCCCGTCACAGTACCAGGGACAGATAAGCCTGGCTGCAGAACAGCTGGTTAGCGATGCTTTCAGAGAAATATCTTGATTGAAAGAGAAAAACGTAAAGCTAATCACACAAACTGGGTCATTCTTGTCCTACCCAATCGAGGGTCAAGAGGCCAGGGGAAGGAGCACTCGGGGCACATAGAATTTCTGCTAGAATGGCATTCTCTGTAAGCCGACTGCTGAAACTGCTGCCGCCACCTGAGCCCAGTTTACCTCACGCCTACTAAACAACCCGCTGACACAACTCTCACTAGCTTTACCCTCTGCCCTTGGGACAGGACCAGCCAATCGGAGCTTGCCAGCTCCCCAAACTCAGCAGTGCCAATGAGCTTCCTCAAAGAGCAGTAGTAATATTTCTTCTCTTTATAAAACCTCCAGCCTTTCTTCATTCTTTGGACATGCTAAACCACCCAGGCTACAGATATCCACAAATTACACTCCTTTCCCCAAATAAAACATTTTAATTTCAAGGATTCATCTCTGTATTTAACTTCAACACTGATAACAGGGAAATATGCAGCTAAGAGACCTCCATCCCCCAGGAGTTCCCTTCTAAGCACCCCCTTAGTCAGCCCAGACTTCCTAGGGGTGGGGAATGGCTGGGCAGCTCCATCCGTGACAGTGGACTCTGCCCTGTCCCTGATCGAAATGACTGACAGCAAGCGCTCGTTCAGGCCCGCCCTCCCCGGAGTTCTCACTTAGCAAATGGCTTTCTAAGGAGAGCACAGTACTTTGTCTCTATGTGTGGACTGACAGTGAATAAAAGAAGCAGAAATCCATGGTGGACTTTATCTCAGCGAATAGAGGACAAAGATCAACAAGAGCTCCTGTAGGATTCGGGACACTGGTCACCCACGTAGGCACGGAAAGGGGAAAACGGAATCCACCTTTCTGGGGCCAACCTGACAATTTGTGTGCAAAGCACAGGAATTCCACACAAGGAATTTGGCCTAATAAAAGTAATTAGGGCTCGCGTGCTGCCTCAGCCTGTAATTCCAGCACTTTGGGAAGCTGATGCAGGAGGACTGCTTGAGCCTAGGAGTTGAAGACCAGCCTGGGTACCAGAGCAAGGCCCTATCTCTACCAAAACAAAACAAAATAAAACAATACAAAAATTAGCTGGGTGTAGTAACATGCACCTGTCTAAAAAGAAATGTAATTAGTAACAGGAATGCTCCAAACTCAGAAGAAAAGAAAACAAAACAATATTTTAAACTGCTCAGAAGACCAAAAGTATTTCGAAACCATGAGGTAAAATGACTTCAATGGTATATGAAAAATCAAACTTTCAGCCAGGCATAGTGGCTCCCACCTATAATCCCAGCATTTTGGGAGGCTGAGGCTGGGGGATTGCTTGACCCCAGGAGGTTGAGACCAGCCTGGGCAACATAGTTAAACCCCATCTCTACAAAACTAAAAACCTCAGCCAGGTGTGGTGGTGCAGACCTGTAGTCCCAAGTACTTGGGAGGCTGAGATAGGAGGATCCCTTGAGCTCAAAGGGCTTCTCAGACCTCGTGGTGAACCAAATCATCCATGAGCTAATACAATCTACAGGCTGGATCTGTGTTTTCCCAGGCACCCCAAGCAATTCTGATGCCCCCACACTTGAGACCACTCCCAAAGCTGGAGGAAGATTTCCAGGGAAATACCATCTGTAGCCACGAGAAACGTCATGGCAGTGACGGGTATCACTTCGCTCTGTAAACACATTGAACGTATAGAGAAAAAGAGCAGGGAGAGAACCTCCTACTGAAAGCATCAGTTATCCTGGAAGGAAACAGGGATTTTATATCATCCTTCAGTTCACCTGAGACATCAGTTCCATTCATGATTAGACAAATATTTAACACGGCCAGGCCTGGGTCACAGGCCCCTGGGGTTGGCAGAGCATTGCTACTTCAGGATCAGAGACACCCCCGTCTCTGAGAGCCTGTTAGTAAAGGCAGCACCTCAGCCTCACCCAGGACACAGGACACTTTGAGGAAAAGGAAAGAGCCTGGCCTGGCAGGACCTTGGGTCTCCAGGAGCCACAGTGCAGGTCAGACAGGATCAGGGAGGTCTCTATGACAGAGGCATCCTTTTGCTGGAGCTGCACACAGACAGTCTGTCAGCACAGGAGGCCCTAGAATGACAGCACTGGGGGGCCTGGTGAAAGTGGTAGGGCCCTGGATCCAGCCCTACCTGAAGCTCTCCTGGGATGTTCATCTAAATGCACCACTAAGATGCCCCACTATGTCTTCTTTCTCTTAAGACCTTTTAACGTTGGATCATCTAGCACAGGCAACCAAAAGATTTTACCTAAAGCACTATCATCCTAGAAGTGGGATTACTGCATCAACGGAGTCTGTAAGGTCCCTTTGAGCAAGTGTGCGTCACAGGAGCCTCCTGGAGCCGCAGAGGGGAGCCGGCCGCACGTGCTCTTCTACCGCGCAGGGAGTCTGGAGAGAGTGGGCCGGGCTGCTGGGGCGTCGGCTGCCAGCTCGGAACTCAAGACCCAAGCCAGGTCCTTGGCCTCTCAGCCTCGGCTCCTCTCTTCTGAGCAATGTGAGTCGTAACATTGCTGCTCCAGGGGGTGCAGGTGGGGGGAAGGGGGAGGCTCTGGGCAGGCTGGGCACAGGGCCAGGACACCCACTGTGCTCAATCCAGGGCCCAACTGTGATGCTGACAGTAGGGGAAGCTCAGCGGATCCTGCCGCACTCTGGGCCTCAGTTCCTTCTGATCAGGGGAACACGGTCGCAAGGGGTCAGCACCTGAGGTCCCGTCAGTGGAGAGGGATATGGAGTCTCTGAGTGTGGCCACACAAAGCAAGATTTTAGGAGGCTGCTGTTGGGGAGGCTGGAGGTTCAGGAGTGAAGGCACTTGAAGGGAGGGGCCTGGGGTGTGGCCTGTCCCGGGATGGTCCCCACTGGCCCCAACCTCACCAAGCCTTGGTGCCTATGGGAGGGGCTGCCCATGCACCTGCTGCTCCCACTGGGCCTGGGACAGGCACGGGCCCCTGGAGCTGGCTGCCCTCCCAGCCTTGCCCTCCTGCCTCCCAGCCCTGCCCTCCTGCTGCCCAGCCCCTCCCTCTGGCCTCCCAGCCCTCCCAGCTGGACTCAGGCCAGCAGGTGAGCCCTGCAGGACCCAATCCTGGCTGGGGGAGGGGCATAAGGAGCGAGGCCCGAGGGTCTGGCTGGGCTCCTTGACGGTGCCTCAGTGGGTCCTACTCTTGGTCTTGCTGCCCAAATGCACTGCGGAGACCCAGGCCAAGGAGCCTGCTCCTCTCCAAACTTAAAGCAGTCCTGGGCCTTGGCCTCATCCCCTGGGAGGCTCCCAGAAAACCCAGCATATGGAGGGTGGAGCCCCTCCCCACCCAGAGGCCTCTGAGCCCACGACAGCCCAAGGCCTCCCTGATGACTCTTGGATGCTTCCCACGCCTGGGCCAGGGCCAGTGGCTTGGGGGGCTGTTTACCTGACACGGTGCCTGTCTCCTCACCCGAGGACGGGGACTCCTCAGTCTCTCCAGCCTCCTACCGCCTGGACACCCGTAGTCTCAGTCCAGGGCCGGAGCACAGGGCAGTTACTGGGATGTTTCCTGGTCCATTCCTGTATCTGGGGGTCCTGCTTTGGTCTTCAGGACGTGTGTCCGGGATAGGGGACTGTTTATCTTCTGAGGATTTCTCCTGCAGGCGCCCAAGTCTGCAGATCTGTGGGCGCTGGTCCTGGCTCCATCTTCCTGGGCCGTCCGGGTCTGGGTCCGGGTCCGGGTCCGGGTCGGGGTCGGGGTCCGGGTCGGGGTCGGGGTCGGGGTCCGTGGCTGGAGCCCCCCAGGTGATTGTCCTGCGCCGTCATCCCCGGGCCGGGTGGGCAGAGGCGCTGCCTGCTCTCAGGTGTTCTCTCTCAGCCTGGTTCCATCGCAGCCATCTTCTTCTGATTACTGCCCCCACTCTGGCCCTCCTCCGGAACCTGCCCAGGTGCCCCTCGCTAGTTCCCAGCTCCCCTGTCTACCCTGGGCCTGTGCTGTCCCTCCCTGCGGGATTCTCAGTTGCCCCTCCCGTGGGTCAGGTCAGGAGAGAGGACAGGCATGGGACTCGGTCTCTCCCTCTGGGGCTCTCAGGTATGTGAAGAATGTCTGATGTGTCCAGACCCCTGCCAGGGAGCCCACCACAGCCAGCGCCCCTCCAGCTGGGAAGCTCAGACCCCTGCCAGGGAGCCCACTGCAGCCAGGGACCCTCCAACTGGGAGCTCAGACCCCTGCCAGGGAACCCATCACAGCGAGGGCCCCTCCAGCTGGGAGCGCATTCCTCAGTCCTGGTGAAGGGAAGATATGGGATGACCTTGTCGGCTGTGGCTGTGACCTGGGGCTCAGGCCAGCCAGAGCGGGGATGGTGGCTCCCCGATTCTGGAGCTCTGCCTGGGGGACACAGACTCCCCTGGGGCTGGTCCATAGCACAGTTGTCCTCCTGGGACAGGGACCGGCTCTGGGCTGCGGTGGCAGGAGAGTCCTTGTGGTCTCCTGTGAGGCTCTCTCCACCTCTCTCCTTCCTTCCTGTGCCCTCCATGGCTCCTACCCCTTCCTGATGGCTGTGGCCTTCAGCAAACATCTGCCTCTCTCTAAGCCTCAGTGTCTCCATCTGTCATGGCAGGTGGACTGGCTAGGGGGCCCCTGCTCCCAGCAACAGCTCCAGGAACCCCTGTTGTGGGCACAGACCTGACTCTGCCTCTCCTGTCCTGACCTGGTTGCGCCCAGGGCTCTGGTCACCCTTCTCCGCTCCATGACCATTCACACGCCTTATGGTCTACAGGGCCGGCCACTCCATGGCAGCAGCCATCATCTGCAGGAGAGGCCTCAGGGACCCCGGGTCTCCATCCTGCCTGTACCCCCAGACCTAGTGGACCCCAGGCCTGCAGCCCTCTCCCCCTCTGACCTCGGAGGTGCTCACGACTTGTTCCATTCGGGCCCCATCTAGGTTCATCCCTACTCAGTCCTGCAAGCCATGGCAGCCTTGTATGTCCCATGTCCCTGCCCATGGGGCCGCCTGCCCCCCTGCCCCTGTACCCTCTAGAAGGTTCCCCCTCCCTCTGTGCCCTCTAGAAGTTCCCCTTCTCCTCCCCTCCCCCACCACCCCTGTGCCCTCTAGAAGTTCCCCCCTCCCCTCCCCTCACCATAGGGCCTCATTCCCGCCTCCTGCTCACAAACACTCAGCACTTTGAGCAAGGATTTGTCCGGGGTTGACCAGTCACATTTCAACTTGTAGCAGCGTAGAGTCCCATGTCCCTGCCCAAGGAGCCCCTGGGCCCTGCCACCCCTGCACCTGCTAGACGGTCCCCCTCCCCTCCCTGTTAGGACTCTGTCCCATCCCTTCCACAAATGCTGAGGATTTAAGTCTAACGATTCCTCTGGGCCCTCTCTTGGGGCCCTTCCCTCCATCTCCTGGAGACCCCAGGCCCTCCCACCAGTGCTTCTGGATCCTTCCAGGTGAGTCAGCGGAGGGGCAGGTGTGGGAGGGAAGGTCTTCCAGGCAGCCCCTCCACCCAGGGACCAGATGGCCTGTCCTGGTCTCACATTTCTTGCTGGGTTGGGGGGCATGGCCACACCCCCTCTGCTGGCCTAGAGACTTAGGGTCCCCTATAATGAACCTGAAGGGACAGAGCTGGAAGTCAACTGTGTGTGCAAGCCTGGGCTTGTGGGCCAGGATGGAGCGCAGGCACGCCCTGGCCCTGCTTGAAGGCTGAGGGGCTCTCAGGAGTAGGCAGAGGTGACCCTGTTCCTGGGGTCTGGTCACCATGGGAAGATGAGAGAAGGGGGTCCTGTGTGGACTGTGGGCCTCAGACAGGGGCACTGTGGTCGCCCAGGTAGGGTGTGAGGGAGGGAGGGAGGGA
>NW_016814622.1:1016409-1032355 GCF_001698545.2 Rhinopithecus bieti
GGAGGGAGGGAGGGAGGGAGGGAGGGAGGGGAGTGGAACCTGGATCCCCTGGCCCTCTGTCTCTTAGAAGACACTGCCCCTTGGAGGGCACCACAGTGGGACTTGGCCCAGGCAGGTCAGAGTTGCTTGACCCCAGGGCCTCCTGACCCCCTGACCCCAGGGAGGGACACTGAGGCTCAGAGCCCTGATATCTTGCTCAGGGTCACAACCTGGGGCAGCGCTGGGTCCCACACCCCTCCCACCCCTGGACTCAGTAACTGTCTGGGTCTCCCATGGCCTCGGGAGGCCCAGAAGGATGGAGTGGGCCCGGGATATCTGCCCAGGCAGGCTCCACCCTGACCCAAGCACATGTCTGCCTGCTGGGGACACAGAGGCCTCAAGTCCAGCTAGCAGCAGGCCTGGGTGACCACGGAACAGGGACCCCACTGTCCCCTTGCCCCCTGGCTGCTGGCGGAGGGGCTGTGTCAGACCCGGCTTCATGTGGAGCTTAGGAGGTTGGGGAGGTTGGGTCTCCTGTCCTGAGGCTCTGGTGAGTGAGAGGGACTGTCCCTGGCCCTGGCCCCTGGTCACAGTCCCCATTGGACACTGCCGCCGCCAGGCTCTTCCCTCCCTCCCTCCCACTCCCTCCTCTGCATCCAGGGTCCTGCCTCAATTGGGTCTCGCCTCTCTGCCGACTCCTGTCTTTCCCCCAACCTCCCTGTGGTGGCCACAGTGGCTCCTGCAATCAGGCCTCAGTGGTGCTGGGGGCTGCCTGTGGCTCCCTCCCTCTGGATCAATTCCCAGCCTCCTGTCTGCCCTTTGCCCTCTCTGCTCCTCAGGGATTCCTGTCATGGGTGCCACCTCCTCCAGGAAGTCCTCAGCCGTGTGGTTCCCTCTGTCCAAAATCTCCAGCACCCTTAGTGCAGACTCCTCCCCTCCTTTGTTCCTTCTGTTTGCCCATTCTGTCTCCTGGGCCCCTGCTGTGTCCCTGTTGTCCGGTTGTCGCTCTTTGGTGTCCAGGCCTCTGTCCCTGCAGCTCTGGTTCCCCTGTCTGTGAGCGTCCACTCATCCCTGCAAAGGCAGTATCTTAGGGCAGTGGTTCCGGCTCTGCCAGCGGTCTCTGCCCTCTGCCTGGGGCTGCCTCCGTATCAACAACTCCTTCTCATGTGTGTGGTGGGGTGACCCCAGCTGGCCTGCTCTGCTCAGGGGGAGGGGAAGTTTGGGGACCAGCACACAGGCTTTGCATCAGCCATGCCCATCAGGCCCCTGCGGCCAATGCCCTCCAGGTGGTGGCTGTGTTCAGGGCCCGGCGCTGAGTCATTGTCCGCCTGGGTCCCGGGGCACTTTCTTTCCTTTTTATTATCAATAAGTATATTTGTATAGACTTATGGGGCACACATGATGTTCTGTTCTGTGTATGAAATGTGTAATGATTGGCCGGGCACTGTGGCTCACGCCTGTAATCCCAGCACTTTTGGAGGCCGGGGTGGGTGGATCACCTGAGGCCAGGAGTTTGAGACCAGCCTGGTCAACATGGTGAAACCCCATCTCTACTAAAAATACAATTTAGCCAGACATGGTGGCAGGTGCCTATAATCCCAGCTAATCGGGAGCCTGAGGCAGGAGGATCGCTTGAGCCTGGAAGGTGGAGTTTGCAGTGAGCCGAGATCGTGCCACTGCACTTCAGCCTGGACAACAAGAGCAAAACTCTGTCTCAAAAAAAAAAAAAAAAAAAAATGTGTAATGATCAAGTCAGAATGTTCAGGACACGCTGACCGGGAGCACTCGTCATCCCTACATGGTGGGAACACTGCAATCTTTTCTTCTGGCTATCTTGGAGAAGGCGGTAAATACAGCTGTTCCATGGCAGCCCGTGACTGCAGTTAACGTGAGGCTGTTCCCTGTACCCGTGTGTACCATTGAGCATCCTCTCCATCTGCTCCCCCTAACCCACATGCCCTCCCAGCCTCACATCAGTATCACTCTCTACCTCCCTGAGAGCCACGTTAGCCCCCTGTGAGTGTGAGGACCTGCGTGTTGTCTTTCTGTGCCTGGCTGATTTCACTTCATGTCCTGACCTCCAGCTCCATCCATGTGGCCGCATGAGAGGATTCCCTTCTCTTGATGGCTGAGTGGTACTGCATCGTGTGCACCATGTTTCTTATCTATTCTGCCATTGACGCCTATTTAGGTGGATTTCAGCAGCTGAGCAGCGCTGCAGTGAACTGGGGGTGCAGGCGTCCCTGTGTGCTGACTTGTTTCCTTTGATAACTGCTCGGTACTGGGACTGCTGGATCCTCTGGGAGTCCTATGTATGTAGTTTTGTTTCCTCTGGACACTCTGAGCTCTCCAGGGAGCAGGCCCTTCCTGTGGCTCCAGCCCCAAGGGGGACTCTCCTGCAGGGGTGGGCTGGGCAGAGCTCTGGGGGAGGTACCAGGGTGCAGCCGGAGGCCCCAGATCCTGCTTCAACTTGGGCTGGCCCTGGAGGAAGTGTAACTGCTGTAGCCCTGGGAGCTCAGGACCAGCAGCTGAGAGGCTGCCCAGGGCAAGGGGAGTGTGTATGTATATGGCGGTGGTGGGGCTGGCTTTCTCTCCAGAGTGGCCTGAAATCCCATCTGACACAGGCCTGCTCCTGAATCGCCTGACTGCTTATGAGCTGTGCGCTCAGGGAGAATACCTGCCCATCTCACCAGGTGCCCAGATGCCCCCAATGAGCCCACCCCACAGCTTTCCACCTGGTCACCCCAAGCCCCAGGTGACACTGAACAATGTGCCTCACTAGGGAGGCTTCCGGGCTGGAGTGGAGCAGCCCCGGGTGGCGCTCAGGCCTGCAGGTGAGTGTGCAGACCCAGGTGTGTGTGGGACAGAGCCAGCCCCTCTTGGTGACAGGGATGTAGGTACAGGTGACAATGGGAGGCTTAGCCCAGCCTCAGGTGCCTGAATAACTTCAAAATCCTTGTCGTCCCTGAGGCTTTGGACTGATGTGTAACTAGCAACCTAAGAACATTCTGCAGATGCCCGCTGGACAGCCTGAGAGTGGGAAACTCTGGGTCACCACCTGGCAGGACCCCGCCTCCCCAGGTAGGGCTGAGTGGCCGTGGCTGCACGGGACGTTCAAGGTTGTTCAGTGCACTGTGCTGTCAGGGTAGTCTTAGTTTTGAAGAAATGGGGCAAATGAAGGGGTGTTTATGTGATAACAAGTGTGCTCTGGGAATAACCAAAAGAGAATAAGCTCGTCCTCAAGGCTGGGCCTGAAGGAAGAGAGGACAGGTTGGGGGATCCGGGAGCTCAGTCAGGCAGTAGTTCTCAAGGGAAGTGACTTGTATCTGCCTGGGCCTTCAGTTCCTGCAGAGAAGTTTGACAAGAGCAAAAAACAGTGTTAATATCACACAAGCTGCTCAGCGTGGATGCGTTTGAGATGTTACAGGCTCATGAATCCCTCAGAGCAAAAGGTTTCCTTTGACAGAAAACAAAAAGCCAGTGGTTTTTTTTTTGTTTTGTTTTGTTTTGTTTTGTTTCTGTTTTGGGACAGAGTCTCGCTCTGTTGCCCAAGCTGGAGTGCAGTAGTGTGATCTCTGCTCACTGCAATATCCGCCTCCCGAGTTCAAATGATTCTCCTGCCTCAGCCTCCCGAGTAGCTGGGATTACAAGCACCTGTCACCACACTCAGCTAATTTTTGTATTTTTAGTAGAGATGGGGTTTTGCCATGTTGGCCAGGCTGCTCTTGAACTCCTGGCCTCAAGTAATCCACCTGCCTCAGCCTCCCAGAGGCTTGGGATTATATGTGTGAGCCACCAAGCCCACTGGGAGAAAATACAAAGCGAGTTTTATCTTTTCTATCCGTCACTGTGACAGATCTTGGAGTTGGTCTCTTAGAACAGAGGGAAGATATTTGTCCTTAGTTACATTCTTGAGTCCTTTTAAGTCTGACTTTGAAAAAGCCAAGTTTGTAGTTGTATGTTTATTTATAGTTAGAGTAAACAGAGCTATTCCTTGGTCACGGACTCTAAGTGTGTGTGCGCAATTCTCTCGTCATCGCTGCTCTGATCTTGTCTGTCCCACATTCAAGGCAAAAAGAGAGACAGAAACAGTTCTTCGAGGCCAGTCTCTTTCTGGGAACTCCTGGGTGGCCACTGGACTACATCAAGGATTTATTCTCTCATTGTAGGAAACAAAGGCTGCTTTTAAGTAACTGGATGTGCTTTGTGTTCTCCAGGCTTTAGTGCTTTGGGGAATTGCCCCACGGCTGATAAGGAAGGAATTTGGCCAGTATAACTAACAGTAATAGTTAACAGTTATAGTTCTGGGTTTAACATGCCTATCACCTGGTGACGATGAGACCAGCTCTGTGGGAGAATCTATCTATCAGTTCTTCCAGTGTCCCCTCCCAGGGGCGTCACCGAGGAAGCGCTGAGGCTGACGCTGTGTCTCCGGGCCTGTCCTCATTCCTGCCAACGTTGGGGGCTCCGACTGTAACTCATGACTTGGGTGCCCATCATCAACAGGTGGTCTCTGCTTTTCCCTCGAGTTTACCCTGAGGACCTGCACTTGAAGCTACAGATCGAAAGCAGAATCTTTCAGCACGAAATGAGTGAGGAGCCTTGAAGGACTGCGTCCTCAGCCACTGAGATATGGGGAGTGGGCTTGGGACACAGGCTGCCCAGGGTCCTCTGCCCCCATCACCACAAAGGGACGCAGCGGACTGAGCCACGCCTTCCTGGATTCTCAGCCCAGACATAGTTCTGAACAACAGAACTAAGGACAGCCTCATCAGACTAAGCCACTAAGCAGACCAAACACACTGAACTCACACTGACTTCAGTGTTCTGTTTGGGCTTGTGGGGCTGGGAGGATCGTCTGTGGGTGTTCTGTTGGTTTTGGTTCTTCTGTTTTTTGTTCTGGAGACAGGGTCTCACTCTGTCCCCAGGCCTGGTGTGCAGTGGTGCCATCTTGGCTCCTTGTATCTTCTGCCTACTGGGCTCAAGTGATCCTCCCACTGTGGCTCCACCACGCCTGGCTAATTTTTCCTTTTCCTTTTTTTTTTTTTGGTAGAGCTGGGGTTTCGCCATGTTGTCCAGGCTGCTCTCGAACTCCTGGACTCGAGGAATTTTCCTGCCTCTGCCTCCCCAAGTGCTGGGATTATAGGCGTGAGTCACCCTGCCCAGCCTCAATATTCTATTTGTTGTGAGCTTGCAGTCAGCCTCTTCTTAGTCTTAAATCCATGGCTGAAAGGTCCTGCTTGTAGAAACTGGTTAAAATAAAATATTTCAAAATGGTTTTGTGTCCCAGCAGGTCCTCAGAATTCCAAAACACCCCACCAGAATTTCAAAATGGTTTTGTGTCCCAGCAGGCCCTCAGAATTCCAAAACACCCCACCAGATTCTCAGATTGTCACGCAGATCAACAGCCAATTCACAGCCTAAAAGTTAAGGATGATTCCGTGACAAATCCGTTTAAATTGGCCTTGGCAAAATTACCCCAAGCTATGAACATTGGTAATATCACGGTACCTTCATGAAATCTGCTTAACCCCTAACTAAGCTCGTGGAGAGTAAACCAACTCTCCTCCTTACTCTGAGAGTGACCTAAATCCAGCCTGCAAACCATGAGAGCAAAAGAAACCTTCGGTCAGGTCTGACAAGCGCACGATAGAGGGACAAAGATTTTGTGTCCTGTGTGGAGATGCGGCCCGAGGTTCTCCTGGGAGCCTGGCCTGACTCTCCTCTGCGCTCTGAAGCCCCAGCCTAGAGGGTGGGGGCATCCCAGACAGCAGGGGCCCCTGTGGTTTGGGTGCAAGCACCACAGGTGGAGATGGATCCTGGGTGGGCAACTGGACCCTCCTCTGTTGCTCGTCACTGCTATGGGCTGGAGCACAGGTGCCCAGATCACCGCTCTGGGCGTGGCACCACTCCCAGGCTCAGCTCTGAGGTCACAGAGTCCTCCCAACCACGTTGTCTCCTGAAAGGGAATGGATGCAGACTACTGGGAACAAATGCATCTGGGGAGATTTTTCTCTCTCTTTTTTTTTTTTTTTTTTTTTGAGATGGAGTTTTGCTCTTGTTGCCCAGGCTGGAGTACAATGGCATAATCTCGTCTCACCACACTTCCTGAAACCTCCACCTCCTTGGGTTCAAGCAATTCTCCTGCCTTAGCCTCCTGAGTAGCTGGGATTACAGGCATGTGCCACCACGTCCAGCTAATTTTTTTTTTTTTTTTTTTTGAGACACAGTCTTGCTCTGCCACCCAGGCTGGAGTGCAGTGGCGTGATCTCAGCTCACTGCAGTCTCCCTCCACCTCCCGGATTCAAGCGATTCTCACGCCTCAGGCTTCCGAGTAGCTGGGATTACAGGCGTGCACCAGCATGCTAGGCTAATTTTTTTTTGTTTGTATTTTTAGTAGAGATGGGGTTTCACCATGTTGCCCAGACTGGTCTTATATTCCTGAGCTCAGGCAATCCACCTGCCTCGGCCTCCCAAAGGGTTTGGATTATAGGTGTGAGCCACCAGGCCCAGCCTGAGATTTCCCATTCTTGAGGGATGGAAGTTTCTAGACTGGCAGAGGGAAGCCACTGCCCAGCTTAGTGAAGGAAAAAGATGAACTGTTCTCTCTAAAGGTTTGTCCTGTGGGTTTTGTTTTTTCTGTCCATAAGATTATCTTCCAAAAAAACAGGATTTTTTCCCTCCCCCTTCAATCCTTACCCCACAATTTTTGCAAGGAGCTCTAATACTGTGGGAAATAATGGGACCAGTGTGGCATCTTCTCTCTACCCTCTTTTGTTGTTCTATTTACCTGTCTATAACATTTGCTGTTCTAACTATTCTTAGATATATTCTAAGGCACAAAGAACTGCAAATTACAAAGGTCATTTCAGAGTTGATTTAATAATTTTGACACAAATCTGAAACTCATGGATATAAGATAGATAAAAATACTACGACTTTAAGTTGTCAGCAAATAAGGTAACAGAACTATGAAAGAAGTAAAAATGTTAGATTTTGGCCAGGTGAGGATCACACCTATAGTCCCAGCACTTTGGGAGTCGGAGGTGGGAGGATTTCTCCAGCCCAGCCTGGGTAACATAGCAAGAACCCCCATTTCTTTTCTTTTTTTGGACACAGGGTCTTCTCCCGTGGCCCAAGCTGAAGTGCAGTGGTCACAACTCACTGCAGCCTCGACCCTCAACCTCCCAGGCTCAAGGGGTTCCTCCACATCCCTCCTGCCCCACCTCGGCCTCACAAGCATCTGGGACTACCGGCATGCATCACCACACTGGCTAAGTTTATTTTTTGTAGAGACGGGGTCTCCCTATGTTGCTCAGGCTGGTCTCAGACTCCTGGGCTCAATCTATCCTCCTGCCTCAGGCTCCCAATGTGCTGAAGTTACAGGCCTGAGCCACCGCACCTGGCCTGCCTCTACATATTAAAAAGAAAAGTTTATAATGCCATTCCTAATGAAAACCTGACACTGACATACCAAAACAAGTCTGTACTTTCCAATTCTGTCCACTACATGGCCTAGAAGCCTCAAGCCCTCGGGTAGGCCAAGCACAGCCGCCTGCAGCGACTGGTTTCGGAAGACGTTTCCTGCTGCACGATCTCGGGGAAAGTCACCAAGGAGCTGGGGCTGCTGCGTTGCCCAGACGCCAAGGCGGTGCCTGCAGACTCAGGAGGGCAGGTTACAGGGAGCCAGAATTCACTCCGAAGGCTCTGCTGGTCACATTCAGGGACAGTGTCAAAACATGACTGTGGCTCAGTGAAACACATGGAAAAAAAGCAAAAATTCCCGTCTCTAGAGACACAAACGAGAGGCTGAGTCTAGAAAGAGACAACAGTCAGAGCTGGAGACCGGAATCCCCAACCACACCCTCCCAGCTGCTACTGAGGAGTGGTCAGGGCTTGGGCAAGGATGACACCTCCCCAATCTGTGGCCCTGCCTCAGTGGGACCAAATTACACAAACCAGGAAAGCAGACCAAGTTCCCCAAGCACAGCACCTAGGAGGCCCCTCACCCAGGCCCACCACCTCTATCAGAGCCTGCCTGAGCCTCCCTGGTTTCCACTCTAAAGCCCTCCCACCTGGCCCGCCTGCCAGCCTCTGCCACACCCAAGGGAGGGGTCCAGGCCACTGCTCCACAGGCCCTGAATTAAGAGCTCCGTGGTCCTCATTTGGGTGGTCTTCACAATTTCCATATGGAAAGACAGAAAAAAGTAGGACCTGCACAAAAGCTGTCTTCAGTCAGCAGGGAAATGCAAACAAAGTCCAGAGGGACAACGCCCAGGCCCTTGGCCATGGTTAAAAGAAACATCACCTAGGCCCCCGTCCGTGGTCAGAAGGGACATCACCCAGGCCCCCGTCCGTGGTCAGAAGGGACATCACCCAGGGCCCCGGACATAGTTAGAAGGGACGTCACCCAGGGCCCCAGCTATGGTTAGAAGGAACGTCACCCAGGGCGTCAGCCATGGTTAGAGGGAAAAGAGACGCCATCCACCAGGACTCTCGCTGCTGGGAGTGTCCAGGGACACCACATAGGTAACGCTGAATTTAAGTAAAACCACGACGGAAACGGGACTGTGGTTACCCCTCCACCCTGTGTGCTCCATCCCGTCGTCCAGAGGCACACCCTAAATAAACACAATTTCTATCCATCAATTACACCGCAATAAAGCTGGGGCACCATTTTTAAAAAACTACCTCTTGCATATAGCGATTGATAAGAACTGGCAAAGCTGAGAAGGCACCGATTTAAAACTCGCGCCAGCGCGGCTGCGGGCCTTGTCCTCCGCCCAGGGACCCTGGGGGCCACGGCCTTGCCCAGCTCCTGCTTCAGCACTGGACGCACCGCAGGCTGCACCTGGCGCCCCGCTGAGGGCTCCTGGACCCCGCGGCCTCACTCCCAGCCGCGACCTCCAAGGCACGGCGCCACCCCCACGGCCCCGCCGAGGCCGATGCCCTCGCCACGCCCTGGTACCCCGAGGAGTCGCTGGTTCCCGCGCGCAGAGCTCCCCCAAGCCTGGGCGGGCGCCTGGACAGCGCGACCGACACGGACCCGCACTGGGGCTTGGCAGAGACTCGCCGGACTCCGCGGGGGCACCTCCCTCCTGGCGGGTGGGGCAGGAAACGCGCCGCCAGGCTGCGGGGGGCGAGGGGACGGAAAGGACGAAGGAACCTCAGCCTCCCCACCCCAGCCCCACCCCCCGGGCCCAGCTCCGCCCCCGATGCGTCCCTGGGGCCTGGGTCCCAGGGGCTCGCCCGGAGTCGCCGCGTCCAGATCTTGTCACCGGCCCGGGACCACCTCGCGGGCCAGGCGGGGTGAAGGGCGCCGTTAGGAAGGACGGTCCCAGGGCATGGGGCGCCGGGGAACGAGAAGAGGACGGACTGGGCAGAGCAGAGGCCGCAGAGGGTCGGCCGGGGAGCGCGGGGGTCCCTCCCCCAGCTCCCCGTCCCCGCTTCCCATGCGGCTCCCATCGGACCCCAGGCCAGATGGGGACGAAGAAGGGAATCGGGTCGTGGCCATGGGCCTTCCTCCCCTCCAGCCGGGCCATCTCCAGGGCTTCAGGTTGGGTAAGGGGCTCCTGTGGCCTCCTGACCTCGGGCTTCGCAAGTATCTGCCCTGGGGTAGGCACTGAATTAGTGTGGACTGATTAATTGACAGGAAGAAGGAAGGCGCTCTAGGAACTGCCCGCTCTTCCACTCGGGCCTGGGTTTCAACTCAGTCCCCTCCCACCACCTTTTCCATGTGTCTTCAACGCCCTCTCTTTGCTCGGGGGTGACCTGATCTGTCCAGAGGGCTTGCAGTCTTCAGGGACGCAGTTTCCACTTTCTGGGCCCCCATCTGGACTCTCCCCTGAAGCCCGACTCCCCTTCCCCTGGGAGCAGGGGGCCTGCAGGTTCTCCCACCGCTCACCTTGCACTCGCTTCCTCCACCTGTCCAGGGAAAGACCCACCGGGCTCATCCTAAAGGCCCAGGGCCACGTGGTGAAGAACCCCAAGGGGGACAATAAAAAGACCTCTACAACTTGGTTTAGAATAGACAAAGCTTCCCTTAAGCAAGTCACCACAAATCCAGGCAGGGCTTCTGTCTTTTTCCCTCCAGCCCCATAGCTCATTTAAGAACAAACTTAGAGTTAGAAACTGGATACCGTAGTTCATATGGAACCAAAAAAGAGCCCGCATTGCCAAGACAATCCTAAGCAAAAAGAACAAAGCTGGAGGCATCACGCTACCTGACTTCAAACTATACTACAAGGCTACAATAACCAAAACAGCATGGTACTGTTAGCAAAACAGAGATACAGACCAATGGAACAGAACAGAGCCCTCAGAAATAATACCACACATCTACAACCATCTGATCTTTGACAAACCTGACAAAACAAGAAATGGGGAAAGGATTCCTTATTTAATAAATGGTGCTGGGAAAACTGGCTAGCCATAAGTAGAAAGCTGAAACTGGATCCCTTCCTTACACCTTATACAAAAACTTTAAAGTAGTTTTTTCCAATTCTGTGAAGAAAGTCATTGGTAGCTTAATGGGGATGGCATTGAATCTATAAATTACCTTGGGCAGTATGACCATTTTCATGATATTGATTCTTCCTATCCATGAGCATGGCGGTGTCACCTTACACCTCAAGTGATGACCTTCTTCAGTGCCATAAGGGGTGGTTGAGGGGGAAAAAAATGATTTTTTCACCCCTCCCTGTAGTCCTGCCTTCCCAAGTGGCCCTGGAGGCTCCAGGTCTGCTGCTGTTGGAGGGGGAAGTGGGGTGGAGTGTGGAGACACATCCACGCCTCAATAGTGAATCTGTGTCCCAAAGCTGTCCCCTGCCCTGCTGTTCTCTGACAGGCGTTGGGCTCTCAGGAAAAAGGCCGGGGATTCCCATGGGACCAGCAGTGTCCTGGGCTCCCTTGCTGGCCTGGGTCTTGGCCTCTCTGCATGTCAGATCTCGACTGGGGAAAATGCACCAACTCCCTGCGTGAGCCATTTCTCCACAGCCCGCCCCACTCCCACACCCACCCCTGAACCCAACTGTGCCTACAGGACCCAGGCCCACCTCCCCTAGCCCCCGACCCCCCTCCGGTCTCCCTGCAGCCACAGATCCTGCTCTTTCTCTCTCCGTGTGCTTTGTACGCAGTCCCCCCAAGTGGCCCCAAACTCCCCTCTGGAGTTGAGACTGGCTTAACAAATTGACTCTGGAAGTTATGCTCAGGCCAGGCCCAGAACCGACTCCTCCAACACTTCCAGTAGCTTTGTAAGCCCCGGTTACATCTTGTAAATATTACATCTCATAAATTGGCCCTGCTTAAATTCCCTGCTTAAATTCCCTGCAGGGGTTATGCCATCTGCACCCCGACTGCCACAGCATTGTCTTCCAGAAACAAGCGGCCTCAGCACCAGGCAGCAGGCTGGGGCCGGGCCAGCACCTGCATCTAAAGACCCCCAGGTTGGGCCAGGCATGGTGGTTCATGCCTTAATCCCAGCACTTTGGGAGGCCGAGGCAGGCGGATCACGAGGTCAGGAGATCGAGACCATCCTGGCTAACACAGTGAAACCTCGTCTCTACTAAAAATAAAAAATAAAAAATAAATTAACCAGGCACGGTGGCGGGAACCTGTTGTCCCAGCTACTCAGGAGGCTGAGGCAGGAGAATGGTGTGAACTCGGGAGGCGGAGCTTGCAGTGAGCCAAGATCGTGCCACTGCACTCCAGCCTGGGCGACAGAGCGAGACTCTGCCTCAAAAAAAAAAAAAAGACCCCCAGGTTGAATAAGGTCAATTCACCGCTCATCACAGAGAGGGAGAGCACCCAACACAGGGAGCCACAGGGTGTCTCAGTAAAAAGGTGTTAGAAAGGGCTTAGATTTGGTCAAAACGACAATGAGATATCATCTCACCCCAGTTAAAATGGCTTCTATTCAAAAGACGGGCAATAACGAATGCTGGCAAGGATGTGGAGAAAAGGGAACCCTCGGACACTGTGGGTGGGAATGTAAATTAGTACAGTCACTATGAAGAACAGTTTGGAGGTTCCCCAAAAAACTAAAAATACAGCTACCATATGATCCAGCAGTCCCACGGCTGGGTATATACCCAAAAGAAAGGAGTCAGCGTATCAAAGAGATGTCTGCACGCCCACGTGTACTGCAGCACTGCTCACAACAGCCAAGATTTGGAAGCAACCTCAGTGTCCATCAGCAGATGAATGGATAAAGAGCACATGGTGCATGTACACAATGGAGCACTATTCAGCCACAGAAAAGAATGAGATCCTGTCATTTGCAACAACACGAGGGAACTGCAGGCAACTTGGGAGGCCCACGTACAAAGGATAAATGCTTGAGGTGATGGGTACCCTACTTACCCGATATTATTATACATTGTATGCCCGTATCAAAATATCCCATATGCCCCATAAATATATACACCTACTATGTACCCACAGAAATTTAAAAAATAAAAGAAAGAGCTTTGCTTTGGGCTTGCGTGAGGTGAAGGAAGCTCGAGGAAGCAGGGACTGCACTGGATTGGATGCTCAGGAAGCGGGAGGTTACATGATTGACTATCATGAGATATCTTTTTTTTTTTTTTTTTTCTGTGAGACAGAGTTTCACTCTTGTCACCCAGGCTGGAGTACAGTGGTGCAATCTCAGCTCACTGCAACCTCTGCCTTCTGGGTTCAAGAGATTCTCCTGCCTCAGCCTCCTGAGTAGCTGGGATTACAGGTGCGGGCTACCACATCTGGCTAATTTTTGTATTTTTAGTAGAAACGGCGGGGTTTCACCACATTGGCCAGACTGGTCTCAAACTCCTGACCTCAGATGATCTGCCCATCTCAGCCTCCCAAAGTGCTGGGATTACAAATGTGAGCCACCACACCTGGCCTATCATAATAAATCTTCTCCGGAAGGAAGGCAGACTAGAGAGAAGCTGCAGCTGTAATTGGTAAAGCAGCAGTCATCACTCCTATTGGCCATGGTTTGATGACTTGATGTGGTTTGGACAGTGTTGGTATTTCCATCTGTGTTTAGACATGACTGCAGAGTGCCTTTGTTTTGTCTTCATCCATCACAGTCACAGAGTGGCCTTGTCTGATGTTGGTGTTCTGTGAAATTATTTATGTTCAGCAGGAGAACACCATGGCCTAAATGTAGATGCCCGGCCAGCTCCCAGACGTCAGCAGCAGCAAGAAGCTATCTCTGCAGGCTGGGAGGCTGGTGAGCCCTGCACTGCCACAGGAAAACTTGTGACCAAACTGTTGTCTTCAGCAACTTTGAAGGTAGACCATGTAGCAAATGTGTTTGTCAAAATGCACTGATAGACAATGTGTCCCCCTACCCCCTCTGCACTGTCTCTTCTCCTACAACCCAAACTGATGACCGCATAGGGAGGTCTTTATGACCGGTTGATTGATGGGGGAAAATCTCATCCTGGCTTAGAGATGGTCCAGAAGTTGGTGGCTACAGCACTCCAGTCCCACTCAGGGTAGCCCTAAAGAAGTGTGGTGGCCAGGTGCAATGGTACATGCCTATAATCCCAGCACTTTGTGAGGCTGAGGCGGACAGATCACTTGAGATCAGGAGTTCGAGACCAGCCTGGCCAACATGGTGAAATGCCGTCTCTACTAAAAATACAAAAATTAACTGGGCATGATGGCGGGTGCCTATAATCCCAGCTACTCGGGAGGCTGAGGCAGGAGAATCACTGGAACCTGGGAGGCAAAGGTTGAGGTGAGACTGCACCACTGCACTTCAGCCTGGGCAACAGAGTGAGACTCTGTCTTAAAAAAAAAAAAAAAAAGAACAGTGGTAAAGGAGAGTCCTCCCAGTTGTCATGTCATTACTTCACATGCCGCATTTGGTTGTTGTCCTTTGCCTGGACTGGAAGATGGCCAGAAGTATGGCCCTACACTGGTTTATGGACTAGTGTAGAGGCTAATGGTTTGGCTGAATCATCAGAGACTTGGAAAAAATCAGATTGGGAGATTGGTATTGAGGTGGTCTGGGAAAGGATGGGCCTCTCTGGATAGGCAGACCTTGAGGGTACCTGGTCACATGTGAATGTTTATCAGAAAGCGTCTTCTAGAGGGGCTGTCAATAATCAGGTGGGGAAGACAGTCCTTTCTGTGCATTGCAGTCAGCCTCTTTCCCCAGCCATCAGAATAGTTGCTCAATGGGCCCGTGTACAGAGTAGCCAATGAGGCGGGGAGGAGACTGTGTGTGGCCTCAACATGGACTTTGCCTCACAAGTCTGACCTGGTTATCTTCACTGTTGAATATTTAACCTGCCAATAACAGAGATCCTGATATGGCATCATTTCCTGGGAGAATAGCTAGCCACTTGGTGGAAACTTGATTACATTAGATCCCTTCCATCATGGAAGGAAAAGCAATTTGTCCTCAGTGGAATTTATTCTGGATATAGATTTGCCATCCCTACCTATAATGCTTTTGCCAGCACCACCATCCACAGAATTACAGAATGCCCTGCGGACCTTCATCGTATCCCATAGAACATTTCTTTGATCAAGGAATTGATTTCATTGCAAAACAGGTGAAGCAATAGGCTCATGGCCATGGAATTCAATGATCCTACTTTTTGTTCAATCACTCAAGAGCAGCTGGCCTGATGGAATGGTTGAATGGGCTACCAAAGACTTACCTTAGCACCAGTTGGGAGACACCACCCTGAACGGATGGGCCCCCATCTTACAGCTTTTGATATAATCTTTACTCAGTGATTAATATATGGTGGTGTTTTTCCCACAGCCAGAATATAGGAGTTTGGGAGTTAAGGGGTGATAGAAGGGAATTGGTTTGTTTCACTATTATACTAAGTGACTCAGTATGGTGTTTGAGGCACCCCCTGGTACTCCCATTCCAACAGTAAAAGGTTATCAAAAACAACATCAACCAAAAAATGGCAGAACCCTACTGAAGGTTCAGCTCTTTCATGAATGAACATTTGGGCCATACTACTAGATGAAGAACCCCAACCAACCAGGGCCTGGCTGAGGGCAAAGAAAACATGGAATGAAAGAAGAAAAATCTAAAAATCAAATACTAGCAAACAATTCAACAGCCCATTCAAAGGATCATATATCATAACCAAGTGGGATTATTCCTGGAATGCAAGAACGGTTCAACATAAGAAAATCAACCAATATAATGCCCCACATTATCTGAATGAAGGGAAAAGAATACATGATCACCTCAACTGATGCAGAAAATGCATTTGAAAGAAAATCATATCCTTTCATGATAAAAACATTTAACAAGATAGGACTAGATGCCGGGCGCGGTGGCTCAAGCCTGTAATCCCAGCACTTTGGGAGGCCGAGACGGGCGGATCACAAGGTCAGGAGATCGAGACCATCCTGGCTAACACGGTGAAACCTCGTCTCTACTAAAATACAAAACTAGCCGTGCGAGGTGGCGGCGCCTGTAGTCCCAGCTACTCCGGAGGCTGAGGCAGGAGAATGGCGGGAACCCGGGAGGCGGAGCTTGCAGTGAGCTGAGATCCGGCCACTGCACTCCAGCCCAGGCGACAGAGGGAGACTCCGCCTCAAAAAAAAAAAGAAAGAAAAGAAAAAGAAAACCAGCTGTGGCAAATTAGCCGATGAACCTTTCCGAACCTTTCCGACAGCCTCGTGTGCTGGGCACTGGCGGGGATGCGCCTCGGGCCGGGCCAGGGCCTCCGTCTCGCGCACCGCCTGCGTGAACACCTGGTCCACCCTCCGCTGGCTCTTTGCCGTGACCTCCGGGAAGGGGCAGCGCCCCTCGCGGCCCCGAGCCGTCAGCCCCTGGCGCTCGTCGTCCCGGTCGGCCTGGGCGCCCACCAGCACCAGCGGGACGGCCCCGGGTCCCCAAGGCCAGTGCAGGCGCTAGCGCAGCGGCCTCACGGCCCGGAACGAGAACTCGCTGCACACGCCGGGGAGCACCGCGAAGCCGTCCCTGTGGCTGATGTCCAGG
>NW_016814622.1:1034715-1061275 GCF_001698545.2 Rhinopithecus bieti
AAAAAAAAAAAAAAAAAAAAGAATTACATGTAATCCTGGGTTAAGCACCTGTCACAATTTGATTAACTGCTTTGTTCTGCCTCTGTATCCTTGCTTTCAAGCCACTGTAAGCTGGTTTCAAACTAGCCCACCCCCTTTCAAAGGTGTGTGTGAGTCAAGTGCTGTCTTTGTTCTGGGCCCAGTTTTTGGATGTTAATCCACTGGGTCTGAATGCACTCAATAAAATCCTCCCGTCCCACCTACACATCTCTCCAGTCTCCTGATTCCTGCAACATTCGCAGCCTGTAGCTGGGACTATAGGCACAAGCTACCACACCCAGCTAATTCTTTAAATTTTGTAGAGATGGGGTCTCGCTATGTTGCTCATGCTGGTCTCCAACTTCTAGCCTCAAGCAATACTCCCACCTTGGCCTTCCGAAGTGCTGTGATTACAGGCGTGAGCCACCGTGCTGGGCCACTTCACCCAGCCTTCTTGCTAGTCCTTGATTTCAGGGATGAAATGGCGGGTTGTGGGACAGTGAGGGCTGGGCCACAAGTTCTGGGGTTGTCTTCCAGAGTAAACTCTGCCACCCTCTGCCTGGTGCTGAGTCAGATGCCTCAGGACTTCAGGGGACCTCCCTGCCTGAGTTGAGAGTGGGGCTGTCACACTTTCCCTCTCCCTGTGCATGGGGTATCACCAAACTTTCTTCATTCCAACACAACTCTCGAGGGGCAGGGCCCCAATACCAACTGAACTTGAACTTCCCGCCTCCCCAAAGAATGGTGCTTGTCGGTGTTGCAGAATGTACTTGTCTATAAATAATGCATAGAACATCCTCAATATGGAATCTTGATTATACTGTCAGCTGAAGGATGATGAGGAAAGGAGAGCTTTATTTCTCATAAAGTTGCATCCTGCAGAGTGGCAATCCAACAGGCTGGGAAGCACAGCCTCCAGGTGGAAGCCAGAAACAAACACTTCGAGGGAGGGGCAAAGGGAACAGAAATGTATGCCGAGCTGGGTGGCTGAATATACATATTGAATAAGCTATAGGAAGAGCCATGAATATTCATGAAAAGAGAAACATGCACACGCCAAGTTGAGCTTCATGTCCCTTCATAAGTCTGTTGCATGTACGAAAAATGGCAGTGTTGGCCTGATCTGAGAGTGGAGTTTTCAGCCCTCTGATGACAAAAGATGAAGCAGAGGACACAATAACCCTCACTGCACATCCTTTGTAGACTGGCCACAAGCACTCTGAGGTTGGTGGTCTCTTATCAGGAAGGAATGCTGGTCGGTTGTTTTGTCAAAACTGCAAAAGGGAGGGCCAGTGTCAGGGCCGGTTGGAACCACAGTGGTTTCTGTTCAGCCCTCAGGAAAGAAACCCTCAGGGCAGTTAGAGAGGGAGTGGGTAGAACCCGGCATGTCTGACCTCCTATCCTGTCATGGCCTGGCACTCAAGGTTTCTCTTGGGTCCCCTTGACCAAGATGGGGAGGTCTGTTCAGTTGCTTGGGGCTTAGGATATCATTTTTATTTCTCAGTACATTGAACATAACACACAAATTGGTTTCTAAAAAGAGAAATAAGATTTATTTCTCAGACTGCAAGGTAACAAAATGAGGAATCAATATTTATTTCTTTATTTAGAGGCAGAGTCTTGCTCTGTCACCCAGGCTGGAGTGCAGTGGCATGATCTTGGCTCACTGCAACCTCTGCCTGCGGAGTTCAAGTGAGTCTCTGGCCTCAGCCTCTTGAATAACTGGAATTACAGTCATGTGCCACACTGGCTAAGTTTTGTATTTTTAGTAGAGATTGGGTTTCACCATGTTGGCCCAGCTGGTCTTGAACTCCTGAGCTCAAGTGATATACTCACTTCAGCCTCCCATCGTGCCAGGTTTACAGGCATAAGCCACCGTGCCTGGCCCAATTTTTTAAATGATACAAAAATTAGCTGGGTGCAGTGGCACACACCTATAGTCCCAGCTACTTGGGAGGCTGAGGTGGTGATATAGGAGCTAAGAACAAATCACTTAGGCAGATAGTGAGAGTATAGGAGTCCTCCATAAGGCTTTTCTTTTTCATGAAAAGCAGCCCCAAATCATTTTCTAAAAAAATGCAGCCTATAAAGTCGAGCTCCAGACATGGACAAGCAAGCTGGGAGCTTGCACAGGTGAATGCCGGCAGGAACTAAAGACTAGACATGTTCAAGATGGCGGCTCCATCTTCCCTTCCCTGCCAGCCGCGTGTACAGTAAGGAACAGACAAGATAGCATCGGCCAAGGGGAAAGTTCATTTGCATAATAAGATTAGGGTGGGGTGACCAGCCTTTCCTGAAGACTGTGTAAATGTCACACCTGATCAGACCAATCTGTGAGCCCTATGTAAATCAGACACTACCTCCTGAAGCTAGTCTATAAAAT
Organism: Rhinopithecus bieti; assembly: GCF_001698545.2. Taxonomy (NCBI): domain Eukaryota; kingdom Metazoa; phylum Chordata; class Mammalia; order Primates; family Cercopithecidae; genus Rhinopithecus; species Rhinopithecus bieti. The sequence goes on from NW_016814622.1 coordinate 1,037,117, forward strand.
CTGGTGCATCTGCCATCAGCTGGTCTTTCTGCTTGGAAGGCCCCTCTCTCTCAATAGAGAGAGCTGTTTTTCTTTCTCTTTTCTTCTACCTGTTAAATCTCTGTTCCTAAACTCCTTGGGTGTATCCGTGTCCTAAATTTCCCTGGCATGAGACAACAAACCCTGGGTATATACCCCAGACAACGTAGCTGCTTCAGTGGGAGGATCCCTTGTTCCCTGGAGGTCAAGGATGCAGTGAGCAGAGACTGCCACTGCCCTCCCGCCTGGCCAACAAGAGTGAGACTCCGTCTCAAAAAAAAGAAAAAGAAAGAAAAATTAGCTCTACATGGTAGCCTGTGACTGTAGTCCCAACTACTCACTTGGGAGGCTGTGGTAGGAGAGTCACCTGAGCCCAGTAGATGGAGGCTGAAGTGAGCTGAGATGGCACCACTGCACTCCAGCCTAGGCCACAGAGTGAGACCCTGTCTCAAAAAAAAAAAAATACATAAAAAATAAAAATAAATAAATAAAACACCTATCGATAGGTGTTATGCTGTGATACCGTAAGAAATCTATACTTGAGGCTTAATCCACCCAGGATTAAGCCTTGCTCAGGAGGGTCCTCAGAGCTGGCGTTTTGGGAGGCCCAGGTACACTGAGCCTGCCCACTGTGAAGACCACTCAGAGCACATTTTTCCAAGACGTCATCATTCCCAGCAGTCACCAGATGAGGGGTGTTCCCAGGAACATCCACATCATCTGACTTTCCCCTGCACTGGCCACGTTTCCAAGCTTCCCTCCTCCGTAGGCCTGCAGAATACAAATAGCCCCACGTGGGCAGTGGCCTGCTCTCCTGCAAACTTCAGCATCTTTTGGGCCTCATTCCCTGCCCCCCAACCCCCAGGTGGCCTGAATCCCACCCTCATCTCCAGGAACTGATAGCTTCTACCTTCTCCACCACCCATGTGCCCCCCAGCACAACAGGGGACACCCAGCAGAAAGCCATGGTAGCAATATATGAGTTAAAAAGAAATTATTTAGGTAAATAGTAAGGATAAGGAAGTTCTCTGTAAGGTTTTCCTTTTAATGAAAAGAAGCCCCCAAATCATTTTCTTTTGTAACAAGGGGCAGCCTGTAAAATCGAGCTGCAGACATAGACAAGCAAGCTAGAAGCTTGCACAGGTGAATGCTGGCAGTTGTGCCAATAGGAAAAGGCTACCTGGGACTAGGCATGATCAAAACGTCGGCTCTATCTTCCCTTCTCTTTGCCAGCAACGTGTACAGTAAGGAGCAGGCAAGATGGTGTTGGCCAAGTGGAAAGCCCATTTGCATAATAAGATTAGGGTGGGGAGACCAGCCTTCCCCACATGCTATATAAACATCACACCTGGTTGAACCAATCTGTGGGATCTTCATGCATCAGACACTGCTCCTCAAGCTGGACTATAAAATCTGCTGCTGTCCCTGCAGGCCAGCTTTTCCCTTTTGGAGCCCCTCTCTCCTGCAAGAGAGAGAGAGAAAGCTGCTCTCCTTTTTCTTTCTTTTGCCGATTAAACCTCTGCTCCTAAGCTCACTCCTCGTGTGTGTCCATGCCCTTAATCTTCTTGGCATGAGACAATGAACCCTGGCTATTTACTCCAGACAGCGATGCCACTTCATTAGGGAGATGGTGGGGAGGGGGATTTCCTGAAGAGCTGGAAGGTTTTACAGAAGAATTAGGTGGGGTAGGGGAGCAATAAACTTCCTGAGCCACTTAAATCAGGGGTTTCTCTTCAGTCAAGTTTTTTCTCTTTTAATATATAACTATAATATAAAAATAACTAGTCGACCCTCTGTATCCATGGGTTCCACATTTGTGGATTCAACCAATCAAGGATGAGAAATATTTGAAAAGACGCTAGCCTGGCCAACATAGCAAGATGCCATCTATACAAATAATTTAAAAATTAGCTGGGTGTGGTAGTGCATGCCTGTAGTCCCAGCTACTCGAGAGGCTGAGGCAGGAGGATTGCTTGAATCCAAGTGTTCCAGGCTACAGTAAGCTGTGATCACACCACTGCACTCCAGCCTGGGCCACAGAGAGAGACCCTGTCTCAAAAAAAAAAGAAAGAAAGAAAAAGAAAAAGAAAAGAAAAGATAAAGTATTTGGAAAAAAAATTGTGCTGAACATGTACAGAGATTTTTTCCCTTGTCATTATTCCCTAAACAATATAACAAGTATTTACATAGCATTTACAATGTATTAGGTAACATACATAATCTAGAGATGATTTAAAGTGTATAGGAGGGGCTGGGCATGGCGGCTCACGCTTGTAATCCCAGCACTTTGGGAGGCTGAGGTGGGTGGATCTCTTGAGGTCAGGAGTTCAAGACCAGCCTGGCCAACATGGTGAAACCCTGTCTTTACTAAAAATACAAAAATTAGCCAGGCGTGGTGGTACATGCTTGTAATCCTAGCTACTTGGGAGGCTGAGGGAGGAGAATAGCTTGAACCCAGGAGGCAGAGGTTGCAGTGAGCCGAGATCGCACCACTGCACTTCAGCCTGGGTAACAGAGTGAGACTCCGTGTCGAAAACTAAAATAAAGCATACAGGAGGATGTGATTGGTTATATGCAAGTATTGAAACTGCCTTTGCTAAATTATGACTGAGCCAGTGAAAGAGGTCCAACTTAAAGGACTCCATCTTGCCTCCAATCTCCAAACTATCCTTATTCATTCCTGGGCGTAGGCTGAACTAACTTTGGGAGAAACTTAGTTCATAGTTTATAGTTGAAAACAAAGATAACAGCCTCCCAGGCTCAAGTGATTCTCGTGCCTCAGCCTCCCAAGTAGCTGGGATTAGAGGCATGTACCACTGTGCCCAGCTAATTTATTTTTTTGTTGTTGTTGTTTTAGTAGAGTTTCACTGTGGGTTTCACTGTGTTGCCCAGGCTGGTCTCAAACTCCTACCCTCAAGTGATCCACCCATCTCAGTCTCCCAAATTGCTGGGATTACATGCATGAGCCACTGTGCCCAGCCTATACTGATACATTTAATTTGCCTAAAGGTTTTCTTTTTAAATTTAATTTGCCTAAAGATTTTCTTTTTAAATTTAATTTGCCTAAAGTTTTCTTTTAAATTTAATTTACCTAAAGTTTTCTTTTCTTTTCTTTTTTTTTTTTTTTTTTTTGAGTCAGAGTCTTGCTCCATCAACCAGGCTGGAGTGCAATGGCACAATCTTTGGCTCATTGCAACCTCCACCTCCCGGGTTCAAGTAATTCTCCTGCCTCAGCCTCCCAAGTAACTCGGATTACAGGCACCTGCCACCAAGCCTTGCTAATTTTTATATTTTCAGTAGAGACGGGGTTTCACCATATTGGCCAGGCTGGTCTCTTGGCCAGGCTGAACTGACCTCATGATCCGCCAGCCTCAGCCTCCCGAGTAGCTGGGATTACAGGCATGAGCCACCACACCCGGCCTAAGTTTTTCTTTTAACAGGCGTGAGCATCTGCGGATTTTGGTAACTATGGGAGGTTCTGCAACCAATGGTTTACAGATACCGAAGGAGGAGTGTATCAATTCTTCCCAAAAAAGAAATGAATAAATTTGGTCTTCATTCTGGCTCCTGACCCGAGAGCGTCTAAAACCCTTGGAATTTCCTGAGTGATGGGGATGAGAAGAGCATCTTTTCATATTCACGTAAAACTAAATGTAAAATCCCATGCCCCTCAACTGACTGAACAGACCCCTTCTTGGCCAAGGAGACCCCAGAGAAACTAAAAACTGAGTTCCCTGCCAGAAGGGGACAGACCTCCTTCAGTCCTTTCCCTTTTGCAGTTTAGATACAACTGACTAGCGTTAATGTTAAAACAGAGATCACAAGATTCGAAGAGCAGACTGTTTGTGCAATAAGAGACCAAATTACAAACAGGACCGAAGGTCGAGCAAAACAAGGATGAAGTCACTCCTGCAGGCCATTAATCTTGCTAAATAGACACGGTGGCTGACTCTAACACAGCATCCTTATCTTACCTTAAACATTCCTTTCTGCTAACTCTGTTTTTAGACAAAGTTTTGTTCCTTCAACCAATTGCAAATTAAAGAATCTCTGAATGTTCCTGTGCCTTATAACAGCCCCACCCTGACACCGCTTCCAAATATCCTGCCTTTCCAGGCTGCACCAACCTATACCTTCCATGTGTTGATTTATGTCTTTGCTGGTAACTCCTGCCTCCCTGAAATATATTAAAGCAAACCGTAATTCGACTACCTTGGGACACTTGCTCAAAGCTTCCTGGGTTTGTGATTGCTCCAGGCCGTGGTCACTCATATTGGCTCAGAATAAATCCCTGCAAAATGTTTTACAGAGTTTAGTTTTTACGTTAACATTTATAACATGCCCCTTTCAGCCATAGCTGGGATTGAGTTAAGCACTGATGGTCAGTAAGTTAATCATGCCCACGTACGTAATGGAAACTCCATAAAAACCCTAAATGGAGGGGTTTGGAGAACACATCCATGTGTCAGGAGGATGGTGCACCCGACTCCACAGAGACAGAAGCCCCTGCCTTAGGGACCCTGTAGACCTCACCCTATGTACTTCTTCATCTGACTGTCCATTTGCAGCCTTCTAATGAACTGGTCAATGTAAGTGTACCCCTGAGTTTTGTGAGCCCTACAGCAAATTACTGAACCTGGGGAGGGGCCGTGGGAACCCTTGATTTATAGCCAGTTGGTCCAAGTATGGAGGACCAATGGTGGTGGGCGCCTGTAATCCCAGCTATGCGAGAGGCTGAGGCAGGGGAATTGCTTGAACCCGGGAGGCCAAGGGTTGCAGTGAGCCGAGATCATGTCACTGCACTCCAGCCTGCATGACAGAGCAAGACTCAGTTTCAAAAAACAAACAAAAAAGAAGCATGAGAGGCTGAGATGTGCACTTGGCTTCTGAACTGGGGGCGGTCTGGTGGGACCGTGTCCTTAACCTGTAGGGTCTGTGTTACCCCCAGGGAGCTCATGTCAGAATTGAATTGCATGTCACCCAATTGGTGTGCGGAGAGTTGGGTAATCGGTTGGTGTGGGACATCCCCCCCTCATTTAGTGTCAGAAATGTAAGAAACAGTTTGTCTTTAATAGATTAGACAGTACATTAAACATGGCTGAAGAGAGAGATGAAATGAACATTATTCAGAGTTGTGAATACTCCTGGGTCTGGTTTTCATCATAAACCACTCTGTACCTGCAGAGATAAGGGCACTTCACGCTGCCCCGAAGGCTTCGGACTCTCATAGAGTGTCTTACATTGATAGTTGGCTCACTTGAGCCTGTTATTATTATTATTTTGAGGCTTTTAAAGCCATTAAGAAAAGTCAGCCAACCCCACAGTCCTTCTGACTATTGCTTCAATGCTTTTTAAGTACCCCCCCGACTTGACGTGGTGGCTCACGCCTGTAATCCCAGCACTTCGGGAGGCCGAGGCAAGCAGATCACTTCAGGTCAGGAGTTCGAGACCAGCCTGGCCAAAATGGTGAAACCCCATTTCTACCAAAAATATGAAAATTAGCTGGGCATGGTGGTGGGTGCCTGTTGTCCTAGCTACTCCGGAGGCTGAGACAGAAGAATTGTTTGAACCCGGGAGGCAGAGGTTGCATTGAGCCGAGATCGCACCACTGCACTCCAGCCTGGGCGACAGAGTGAGACTCTGTCATACATTAATTAATTAATTAATTAAAATAAAATAAAGTATCCTTCTACCACATGGACCCAGGCCTTACCTCCCAATGTGCATATTGTCATCCGCCCTGGGAGCAGTGGCAGCTGTCCTGCAGGCCAAGGCTCAGCACCTGCTCACTCCCCAGCAACAAGGCCCTGACAGTGGGGCTGCAGGGTGTGTGCTCTCCTACCCTGAGGTTCCGCCTTTTAGGGACACTTCTGTACTCTCTAAATTCGGATTCCCTCCAAAGGCAGAATCTATGACGTGGGCCATGGGCTTGTGTGCAAGTAGTTTAGTTTTGGAAATGGTTTAGGGGTCAGGAATGGGGGCCTCTTGTTCAAATGTCACTTACTTAAAAGGGGCTTCCCTTACCAACTGTTGTAGGTAGAACTGTATCCCCGCAAACTTCATACATTGAGTTTCCAGCCCTCAGTACCTCAGAATGTGACCTTATTTGGAAACAGGGTCATTGCAGATGTAATTAGTTAAGATGAGGTCATACTGGAGTGGTTGGGGCCCTCATCCACTATAACTGGTGTCCTTATGTCATGGGGAATTTGGACACCGACACGCACACGTACACAGGGAGAACAGCACATGAAGACAGAGGCAGGGATGGCAGGGATATGTCCAGCAGCCAGGAGCCAGACACTGCCGGCAAATCACATGCAGCTGGGAGAGGCCTGGACTAGATCCTCCCTCCCAGCTCCCAGAAGGAGCCACCCCTGCTGATACCCGGATCTCAGACATCTGGCCTTCAGAACTGGGAGAGAATCATTTCTGTTGAAGCCACCAAGGCTGTGGCACTTTGTAAATGGCTGCCCCAGGAAGCAAATACGTCGACCTACCAAAAAAAAAAAAAATGCTACCACAAAGCCATCCCTTGCTGTCTTGCGCTGCTCCTTTTTCCTTCACAGCACTTCTCATCACGTGAAATGAGATTATTGATTTGTTGATTGCTTCCGCCATTGGCAGGTAGCTCCTCCGAGGGTAGGGCTGCACATGGCTTGCTGCTGCAGTGTCTAGAACAGCGCCTACCACATGGTGGGTATTCCATGACTGTAGTTCTACTACAGTGCTCGCTTTGAAAATGTAAATTCAGCTGGGTGTGGTGGCTCACACCTGTAATCCCAGCACTTTGGGAGGCCTAGGCAGGCAGATCACGAGGTCAGGAATTCGAGACCAGCCTGACCAACATGGTGAAACCCCGTCTCTATTAAAAATATAAAAATTAGCCAGGTGTGGTGGTGCGTGCCTATAGTCCCAGCTAGTCAGGAGGCTGAGGCAGGAGAATCACTTGAACCCTGGAGGCGGAGGTTGCAGTGAGCTAAGATCACGCCACTGCACTCCAACCTGGGCTACAGAATGAGACTCCATCTCAAAAAAAAAAAAAAAGGAACAAGCAAACAAAAAAGAAAATGTAAATTCTTTCCAATGCATTTTAATTTTGCGACTGCTTATGTGTGATTTTGTCTGTAAGAATCACCAAGTAGGCCGGGTGCGGTGGCTCAAGCCTGTAATCCCAGCACTTTGGGAGGCCGAGACGGGCAGATCATGAGGTCAGGAGATCGAGACCATCCTGGCTAATATGGTGAAACCCCGTCTCTACTAAAAAATACAAAAAACCTAGGCGGGCGAGGTGGCGGGTGCCTGTAGTCCCAGCTACTCGGGAGGCTGAGGCAGGAGAATCGTGTAAACCCCGGGGGGGCGGAGCTTGCAGTGAGCTGAGATCCTGCCATTGCACTCCAGCCTGGGCGACAGAGCGAGACTCGGTCTCAAAAAAAAAAAAACAAAACAAAAAAAAGAAACACCAAGTGAACACAGGAAACACCCGCAGTGGAACTGAGGTGCAGAGGAATACACAGAGTGCATGTGCACACACCTCAGAATATGCAAGCAGCCTCAGTTTCCCGCTGGGTTGTGAGCCATACCCATTGAGCATTTGTCCATTTTCACACTGCTATAAAGAACTACATAAGACTGTGCACTTTATAAATAAAAGAGGTCTAATTGACTCACAGTTCCAAATGGCTGGGAAGGACTCAGGAAACTTACAATCATGCAGGAAGGTGAAGGGGAAGTGAGGCATGTCTTACATGGTGGCAGGAGACGGGGAGTGTGTGAAGGGGAAAGTGCCACACTCTTTTTTTTTTTGAGACGGAGTCTCTTTCTGTAGCCCAGGCTGGAGTGCAGTGGCACGATCTCGGCTCACTGCAACCTCTGCCTCTGGGGTCCCAGTTCAAGCAATTCTTCTGCCTCAGCCTCCCGAGTAGCTGGGACTACAGGCGCACACCACCACACCTAGTTAATTTTTGTATTTTTAGTAGAGATGGGGTTTCACCATATTGGCCAGAATGGTCTCAAACTCCTGACCTCGTGATCTGCCCGCCTTGGCCCCCCAAAGTGCTAGGATTATAGGCGTGAGCCACTACGCCTGACCAGTGCCACACTCTTAAACCATCAGATCTCGTGAGAACTCACTAGCTAAAGAAGAGCAGCAGGGGGGAAATCCGCCCCCATGATCCAATTACCTCCCGCCAGGTCCCTTCCCTGACACATTCGGATTACAATTCGAGATGAGATTTGGGTGGTGACACAGAGACAAACCATGTTTTCTCCAGGGACCCAGGGAACCCTGTTCCCTGCTTCAGGGATCTCACAGTCTACACCCCTTCCTCCATCTACTCCACAACTGACTTCAGGCCTTCAAATAAAGTGCCATGCTCATTGTAGTACTGATGTATTCCTCAACGATTTAGCATGTAAAACCCTTCTATGCTCTTTATTAGGTTCCTATCACTTTAAAAAATTGTGTCACTGATGAGGTGTTTTGAGTGTCCTGCCCTGACCTCATTTTTCCATTGTAAGTCCTGTGGTTTTTATTGTGCAATTTTGCATAGCCCAGGGAATTTTAGGAATGTGTTTGTTGCATCGTAGCCAAGCTGATATATCTGATCTGTTGAGTGACTGAACCAATGCTTGTCTTTCTGAATTAAACCCTAATTTACACACACATATATATATGTAAAATTTTGTTTTTTAAGACAGAGTCTCCCTCTCACCCAGGCTGGAATGCCGTAGCATGATCTCAGCTCACTGCAACCTCCACGTCCCAAGCTCAAGCGATTCTCATGTCTCAGCCTCCCAAGTAGCTGGGATTACAGGCACCTGCCACCACGTCCAGATAATTTTTGTATTTTTGGTAGCAATGGGGTTTCACCATGTTGGCCAGGCTGGTCTCAAACTCCTGGCCTCAAGTGATCCGCCCACCTTGGCCTCCCAAAGTGCTGGGATTATAGGCGTGAGCCACCGCACCCAGCCTGCCCAGCCTACTTTTCTAATATTCTAATGAAATACATTTGCTAATTGCTTATTGAGGCTCTTTACAGCTGAAAAGCTTATGGCATAACATTGAACAATGTAGTGTTAATGTAAGGATGGGAAGGACCCAGTAAATGACAGCCTCCTTCCTCCTGCCCAAGACCCAACCAGTTCAGAGATAACATGACAAAGGGGACTCAAGAACATGCACACAAAAGCACCGGCTTTGTCACAGATCTCGTCTGGGCTGGAGCAGGTAACTTTGGTGGCTGAACCAAAAGTTATGGATCTTCTCATTCCTCCGTCGCAGATTTGGTCTCACTGCCCAGAGTTAGGCAGCCTGGGTGGGAGTTCCCTCTTGAAGTTCATCACAGGGAACTGCAGGTCAGAACGTGAGCTTCCTGCAGGTGGCAAGTGCCACCCATATCCCAGGAGCTCCCTGTCCCTATCTCCTGGTCTCATCTTACTCCAGAGGCCTGGTTGGGCCAGGAAGCCTTGGACTCCTCTCTGAGCCTTTGGCCCTAGGCCAGAGAGAATCTCTCTGCCCTCCAGGTCTCTTCCCAGTTGAGAGGAACTGGGATCTCAGTGCCTCCGGGCACAGAGAGGGAATGGCATTCCTGCGAAATAAGCAGCTGCCACTGGCATCAGCGGGGAGCGACTGCAGAGACCTCTGGGAGGACCAGACCGAGGCCTGCTCTGGGAACACTGGAAATGCCACAACCACACCGAGGGCTTTCTGCCAACGGGCACAACAGTGTAAACAAAACAGTGTAGACAAATGGCACAACAGTGTAGACAAACGGGACGGAACCACCGCAAGACAAGCAGTTATTTCCTTCCCAACAACAAAGTAGATCAGATAACTTGAAAAATCTTTTGAGGCTAGACATTCTGAATTAAATATTACAAAATCCATTCTTGCATAGATGCAATTGTGGAAAAAAAGGAAATCTTCCAAACAACAAAGCTGCTGGGAATGTAAGTGGCCACTGACACTGATGCAGCTGCTGCCCCGGAGGAATTCCTCATCTCAGAAGCCCTGAGCTTTGGCTGTAAAGGAGACTAGGACTTCCACACAGGTGTGCATCCTAGAAGGGCCATATATATACTCAGTGAAAAGGTGAATTCATTTTCCAACCATCAGCAAGCAGAGGTGAGAAAGACATTTTTCTATCCAGGGCGCTCATTAAGACAATAAAAGTGTCTCCCGTAAGATTTGTGACAGGTGCCCCATCCTCTTGCGTGTTTGGGTTTAAACTGAACATCATTTTTTTGAGGCCCTGGAACCAACAAGCTAAGAAATCAACATTAAGTGGCCCAGGCTGAAAGATGCTTGTAGGACCACACAGCAACGGAAGCCAGCTGCTCTGGAGAGGTCTGCGTTCCCTTGAGGCAGAGGAGCCAGCCAGTTCAGCCTCATTTTCAGGCTGTAAGATTAGCAGATAAAAGATATAACATAAATATTATTTAAAAACAATGAGTTACTAAATAAAAATACTGGCTTGGGCTCAGCACAGTGGCTTACATGTGGAATCCCAGCACTTTGGGAGGCCCAGGCAGGAGGATGACTTAAGCCCAGGAGTTGGAGACCCGCCTGAGCAATGCAGCAAGCAAGACCCCCTCTCTGCAAAAAAAAAAAAAGAAAAAAGAAAAGTTTTAAAAAATTACCAGGCTGATTACATTAAAGGCATTGAACAAAAATAAACAAAAACTGACAGGGTGTGATGGCACATGTAATCTCAGTCTCTTGGGAGGCTGAGGCAGGAGGATCACCTGAACCCAGCCGTTCAAGGCTGCAGTGATCCTCTCACTGAATGTTAGTCTAGATGACTGATTGAAGCCCCATCCCAAAAACAAAACAAAACTAACTTTTGTAGAATACCCTGGTACCCAAGGTCAGAAGGAACAGGAACTGACATGGGTCTTCAGTCTGTCTTCTCAGGGCAGCGACTGCTCCTGAATTTCCCTCCTTCGTGGACTTCCCTGTGGACACGACTCCAGCATCAGACCTGGAGACTCCCTGCAAGTTCCCCATTAGATCCATCTTGCTTGAGTTGCACTTTGAAGATTCGACCTGGAAAAGGCAGCTGCGGTGCCTCGCGAAGTTCACTGGGTGCAGCTGACCCTTCCACATTTCTCCCAGACACGCTCTCTGTCCCTCTAGGGTCACTGCCTCTGGAACTGGACATTTCTAGACAAGTCAGGTGAAGGGACTGTCATGGCTGCCACTTTACAGCATAGGTGTGTAAGTACACATATGTGTGTGTATATATGTCTATACCCTCAATGAGGGCCAAAGTATCCAGTTTCTAAAACTAAGTTTATTCTCAAATGAACTACGTACAGGAGAGAAAAAGACTGACGCCTGCCTTGAATTTGTGGTGAATTGCTGTATTAGTCCATTTTCATACTGCTATAAAGAACTGCCTGAGACTGGGTAATTTATAATGGAAAGAGGTTTAATTGACTCACAGTTCAGCATGGTTGGGGAGGTCTCAGGAAACTTACACTCATGGCAGAAGACGAAGTGAAAGCAAGGCACCTCCTCCCCACGGCAGCAGGGAGCTGTGCTGAGCCAAGGGGGAAGAGCCCCTTATAAAACCATCAGATCTCGTGAGAACTCACGATCACGAGAACAGCGTGGGGAAAACCGCCTGCATGATTCAATGACCTCCAGCTGGTCTCTCCCTTGACACATGGGGATTATGGGGATTACAATTGAAGATGAGATTTGGGTGGGGACAGACACAAAGCCTAACCAGATCACTTGCTTAAGGGAAGCTTTTCTCTTCTAAACCAGATTGTAAAGGTCTTTCGTTTGTCTCCCTTGGGGTTTTCACCACGGGGCCCTGGGCCTTTGGGATGAGCTGGGTGGGCCTTTCCGTGGACAGGTGGAGGAAGCGAGTGCAAGGTGAGTGGTGGGAGAACCTGCAGGCTCCCCCACCCTGCTCGCAGGGGAAGGGGAGGTGGCCTTCGGAGGAGAGTCCAAGTGATACCCGTCACTGACATGACGTTTCTCGTGGCTTCAGATGGTATTTTCCCTGGAAATCTTCCTCCAGCTTTGGGAGTGGTCTCAAGTGTGGGGGCATCAGAATTGCTTGGGGTGCCTGGGAAAACACAGATCCAGCCTGTAGATTGTATTAGCTCATGGATGATTTGGTTCACCACGAGGTCTGAGAAGCATTTGCTCTACACTCCTACAAAAGTTATTTTTTTTAAAAATTATTTCACTAATAAATTGTTGAATTTTTGTTTTGTTTTTTGAGACCAGGGGGGGTCTCTCTGTCACCCAGGCTTGGAGTACAGTGGTGCAGTCATGGCTCACTTCTGTCTTGAACCTTTGAGCTCAAGGGATCCTCCTATCTCAGCCTCCCAAGTACCTGGGACTACAGGTCTGCACCACCACACCTGGCTGAGGTTTTTAGTTTTGTAGAGATGGGGTTTAACTATGTTGCCCAGGCTGGTCTCAACCTCCTAGGGTCAAGCAATCCCCCAGCCTCAGCCTCCCAAAGTGCTGGGATTATAGGCATGAGCCGCTGTGCCTGGCTGATAGTTTGATTTTTCATATGCCCTTGAAGTCATTTTACCTCATGGTTTCGAAATACTTTTTCGTCTTCTTAGGAGTTTAAAAATATTGTTTTGTTTTTTCTCCTAAGTTTGGACCTTTCCTGTTACTAATTACTTTTTTTATTTTTTGACAGGTGCACACTACCACATCCAGCTGATTTTTGTACTTATTTATTTATTTGTTTTGGTAGAGATAGGGTCTTGCTCTGGTACCCAGGCTGGTCTTCAACTCCTAGGCTCAAGCAGTCCTCCTGCATCAGCCTCCCAAAGTGCTGGAATTACAGGCTGAGGCAGCACGCGAGCCCTAATTACTTTTATTAGGCCAAATACCTTGTGTGGAATTCCTGTGCTTTGCACACAAATTGTCAGGTTGGCCCCAGAAAGGTGGATTCCGTTTTCCCCTTTCTGTGCCTACGTGGGTGACCAGTGTCCCGAATCCTACAGGAGCTCTTGTTGATCTTCGTCCTCTATTCGCTGAGATAAAGTCCACCATGGATTTCTGCTTCTTTTATTCACTGTCAGTCCACACATAGGGACAAAGGACTGTGCTCTCCTAAGAAAGCCATTTGCTAAGTGAGAACTCCAGGGAGGGCGGGCCTGAACGAGCGCTTGCTGTCAGTCACTTCGATCAGGGATCAGGGCAGAGACCACTGGCATGGGTAGAGCTTGGTAGAGCTTCCCCGCCATTCCGCAGGAGGAAGGCAGGGCTGATGGGGGACAGGGGGTGGGCAGTGGTGCTTAAGAAGAGGAGAAGCCCCAGGGGTAGGCAGTCTCTGCTGTGGATTTCCCTGCTGTCAGCCCCAGGCACTTAGCAATTCTTGCTGTCAGATTCTCACTTGCTCTCACCTGTGCTACGGGAAATCAGTGTCTTGAGCCAGATGGGGTGGCCTGAGCCCCAGGCCCCTCACAGCATCCAAGGGCAAAGTCTCAGCAGAGCCATTGCCTAAAGATATTAAGAGTATTAAATCAAAGTACAACATGCCTGCAGAAATGTATACAAATCATCAAGCTACAGCTAGAAACATTTTTACAAAGCAAGCCCACCCACGGAATCAATCCCGTGAGGCCACTTCCCACCCCTTCCCAACTTCCCGCCACTAAGGTGATGGCTGTGTTTCACTTCTTCTAATTCCATTAATCGGTTTTACCCATTCTTGAACTTTATTGTGTCGACATAAAGGAAGAAACTGAGGCAAAATTAACATAAATAGAGAGTTTATTTGGGCCACATTGGAGGACTGAAGCCCAGGAGACACAGACTCAAGTTACCCTGACGATGAGCTCCAACAAGCAGCAGACACAAGTAGATTTTTAAAGGAAAGTTGAAGGAGCAGTTTGATCATTTACCAGGAACGTACATTGGTTCTTTCAAATAGCATCAGTGCCTTTTGGCCAGAGCCGCCATCTTCCAGTAATTCACCAAAATGACGAACGCAAAGGGAAAGAGGAGAGGCACCCGATACGTGTTCTCCAGGCCTTTTAGAAAACATGGAATTGTTCCTCTGGCCAGGTATACACGAATCTATAAGAAAGGTGACACTGTAGACATCAAGGGAATGGGAACTGTTCAAAAAGGAAGCCCCACAAGTGTCACCATGGCAAAGCTGGAAGAGTCTACAGTGTTCCCCAGCATGCGGCTGGCATTGCTGTAGACAACCAAGTTAAGGGCAAGACTCCTGCCAACAGAACTAATGTGCATATTGAGCAGATTAAGCACTTTAAGAGCTGAGATAGCTTCCTGAAACGCGTGAGGAAAATGATCAGAAAAAGAAAGAAGCCACAGAGAAAGGTACCTGGTTCAACTAAGCCACAGGCTGCTCCACCCAGAGAAGCACACTTTGTGAGAACCAGCGGGAAGGAGCCTGAGCTGCTGGAATCTCTTCCCTATGAATTAATGGCATCATAGGTGTTTAAAAAAAATAAAAAATCTCTGACTATAAAAATGTTTCTCTTCATTGAGAAGTGTGGTGTCCCCTCCCCCAAAGAACTATTTAAAGCACATTTTAGTTTGTCCTAATTCATTATGTAATGTCTTTACCTTTCAAATTTAACATATTTCTTGCTGAAAGACGTGAGGTAGCTTATTGTGCAACAAATTACTCAATTGGTTAGAAAATGGCCAGGTATTACATATGAAATATTTGTACTGGTTTGAAGATAGTCCCTCTAAATCATCAAGGGAGAAATAAAATAATTTACAAAAAAATTGCATCAGTTATTGATTGGCTGAACACTGTTGTTTGTATCACACATTTCAGAAACATAAAGATAATGGGCAAGGGCTGAGCTCTGATTTTTTATCTTGCCCAAATTCCTTTCTAAGGGGTCTGGGGAATCATGCCGTACAAACCATAAATTCTCATCAGATGGGTTTTTTTTAACCCTGTATATAGTGACTTACTTTCCAATCTGACTCTGGCATAACAAGGAAAAAAATCAAAATGTTTTACCCCAAAATACATTTCCTTGCCATACCTTGACATTGCCCTGCAAAGTCTCTTGTGGGGAAAATCCAGATTCTATAGGACTCTCCTTTCCCCTTTGTTGTTCTTCCTTTCTTTTCAGATCCAGGAGATAATCAGCTAGAGCCAGGTACACTTTTAGGTCTGATAAGAAACATCTTACAACCTGCTCTCTCTGAAGTCTGCTATCTGAGAGCTTCCTCTGCACAATAAAGCTTGGTCTCCATAATCCTTCATCTTAACCTGAACATTTCCTTTCCGTTAACCCAAGGTCTTCAGATAAACTCAACCAACTGTAACCTAGAAAATGTTTAAACTTACTTACAGCCTGGAAGCTCCCGCTTTGAGTTGTCCCACCTTTCTGAACCAAATCCTTGTATTTCCTTTTTGTTTTGTTTTGTTTTAAGGAGTGGAGACTTTAATAGGCAAGAAGGAGCAAGAAGGATGGGAGAAGAAAGAAGCTCCCCTGTACAGAAACAGAGGTAGGGGGCTCCAAAGCCGAGAGAGGGAATCTCCAAACCCATGTATTTCATATATACATTTTGTTTTGTTTTGTTTTTGTGAGTTGGGGTCTCACACTGTCACCCAGACTGGAGTGCAGTGGTGCGATCTCGGCTCACTGCAACCTTCGCCTCCCGGGTTCAAGCAATTCTCCTGCCTCAGACTCCTGAGTAGCTGAGCTTATAGGTGCCCACCACCATGCCCAGCTAATTTTTTTTATTTTTAGTAGAGATGGGGTTTCACTATGTTGGTCAGGCTGATCTTGAACTCCTGACCTCATGATCCACCCGCCTCAGCCTCCCAAAGTGCTGGGATTACAGGCGTGAGCCACCACACCCAGCCCTCTTAAATATATTTGACTGATGTCTAATGTCTCCCTAAAAATATATAAAACCAAGCTGTATGTACCCCAACCACCTTGGGCACATGTTCTCAGGACCTCCTGAGAGGTCGCTCATATTTGGCTTGGAATAAACCCCTTAAAATATTTCACAGAATTTGACTCTTTTCATTGACATGGATAAGACTTGTGGCAACTTTTAGGAAGTCTAGACAGTCGGCTAGTCTGGAAACTACAGGGAAGGAAAGAAAAAGCCTTTGAACAGTGAACCCTAGGCATGGCTACTGGGATCATCTTTCTCTGGGCCTGATAAATTTGCAGATCTCACATTCCTCAGGCTGCTCTGAGCCACTTTTCTTTCTTATTTCCTCCTTTGGATCAAGATCTTGCTCTCTGAAAGTACTGATGATCAATATTTTATTTTATTTTATTTATTTTAGTTTTTTGGAAAAGAATGCTCAGTGCTGCAAAGAAGAACCAGCACTGGGACAAAGGATCTCTCAGCAAGGCAAATTTACTTCTGCAGAAAGGTGCATCTCGCATACAGAGCAACGGCAAGAGCACACAGAACAAAGGAAAGCAGGAGTTTTTATTATCTCTAACGCAGCTTCTGTGTCTTTCCCCTATCGGCTAGGATTGGACAGCACAGGTCCCCCGGGACCAAACTACTCCCGACTGGCTAAACATTTAAACTTTCTTAGATAAGGTAGGCACGTAAGGGAGGTGAGAAGGGAGAGAAGGGGGGTCATTTATGGAGGAACTAGGAAAGTAACCTATTCCCTAATAAGGAAAGAAATGTGGACTGGGGTTGTAGCAAGTTCAGGCATGCCTAGGCATATTCAGACAAGTTGGGGTGCAGCAAAGGCAAGGGGGTATTTGGAATTACAGGATAGAGAATGAGGAAACTGGATAAGCTGTTTGAAGAGGGAACTTAACTGTATCTAACATTTTATTTATTTATTTATTTATTTATTTATTTATTGAGACAGAGTCTCACTCTGTTGCCCAGGCTTGAGTGCAGTGGCGTGAACTTTGCTCACTTCCACCTCTGTTTTCAGGGTTCAAGCAATTCTAATGTCTGAGCCTCCAGAGTAGCTAGGACTACAGGCATGTGCCACCACGCTTGGCTAATTTTTTTATTTTTAGTAGAGATGGGGTTTTGACATGTTGCCTAGGCTGTCCTTGAACTAACTCCTGGCCTCAAGTGATCCGTCCTCCTTGGCCTCCCAGTGTGCTGGGATTATAGGTGTGAGCCACTGCACCTAGCTGATCAACATTTTAAGTGTAAATTTGCCCAGCATCACTGGGAAGGCTCATTCTCACATGGCGGGTGGAGGGCAGGAGGAGAGGTGCTCTGGCTCCTGAAATCAGTGAGGTCTCCAGGAAGAAGATATTGGCAGCACAATGGGACAGAGAAGCAGGATCCCAGGCCACCTGCTTGGAGAGAAGCCGTGGTGTGGTGGATCATTCCTAAGTGTTCTAGCTATCACGATTTTGGTTTTTGTTCTTGGCTTTAGACATCTAGAAACACAAGGCATAATCAAGTGAAGAATGAGAAATATGATGCAAATAAAATCCCAATCTGGAAAGCATTCCTATTCCTAAAGGTAATCAATCGTGTAAATCACGTGAGGGGTCTGTTTTTCTAACATCTTGCTTTTTTTTTTTTTTGAGACAGAGTATCACTGTGTTGCTCAGGCTGGAGTGCACTGGCGTGATCTCAGCTCACTGCAAACTCTGCCTCCTGGGTTCCAGCAATATTCCTGCCTCAGCCTCCTGAGTTGCTGGGATTACAGATCTGTACCACCATACCTGGCTTTTTTTTTTTTTTTTTTTTGTATTTTTAGCAGAGAAGGTGTTTTGCCATGTTGGCCAGGCTGGTCTCGAACACCTTAGCTCACGGGATCCACCCACCTTGGCTCTACAAAGTGCTGGGATTACAGGTGTGAGCCACCACACTCAGCCCATTTAGCTTTTTGAGTGATTTCTAATCAATTTCCTATTTCTCATCCTGGTCTGAAGAATAAGGTAACTGGCTGCAGATCAGCTTCAGCTGGGGATCTCCAGGTGCAAGGTACCCATGCATTCAGGACTGCCTTTTTATTTATTTTATTTTTTTAAATTTTACATTAAGTTCTGGGATACATGTGCAGAATGTGCAGGTTTGTCACATAGGCATACGTGTGCCATGGTAGTTTGCTGCACCCATCAACCCGTCATCTAGGTTTTAAGCCCCACATGCATTAGGTATTTGTCCTGGTGCTCTCCCTCCCCTTGTCCCCCACCCCCTGACAGGGCCCCAGTGTGTGTTGTTCCCCTCCCTGTGTCCTTGTGTTCTTACTATTCAGCTCCCACTTACGTGTGAGAACATGCAGTGTTTGGTTTTCTGTTCCTGTGTTAGTTTGCTGAGAATGATGGCTTCCAGGTTCATCCATGTCCCTGCAAAGGACGTGACCTCATTCTTTTTTATGGCTGCAAGGACTGCCTTTTTAAAATGAGAAATGTGAATGCATGAGTCAGTGCCTTTGAGTTTAGCTGCACAAGGGATTGGTCAACAATCCCCGACATGGGCCCTTCCAGTGAGCTGGAGCGAGTACCTTATCTGATAGAATCCTTGATTTGATGTCTTTTCCAAGAATCAAAACCTCCTAGTTGCAGGCCATGACCTCTGATGTCTTCATCTGCTGGGTGCTGACTCTTCAAAGAATCCTTAATTTAGAGTTTTTAGTGAGAGGTTTGTATAAGGCCTTGCAGTCATGAAGAATGTCACCTTTAGGATGAGCTGGTTCACCGGGCTCCATCCAGGCACATGGGGTTTCCTGCAGTTATTTCAAAGGGAGAAAGCTGAGGTTTTCCAAACTGATAGAAGGTAATTTAAGCAATACCAATGGAAAAGCTTTAGGCAAGACAAGGTTCAAAGTTTCTGTAAACTTTGCCAGTTGTTCTTGTATCTTTCCATTGAGGCAGGAAAATAAGGTCTGGTGGCAGGGAACATAAGGCCAATTCACACTTCAGCTACAACAGGAAATATCTGCTCCATAGGGCATCACTTTACTTCATCCTCTTCATTTACACAGGGTGTACCCCAAGTAGAGGGTATTTAAACTCACAAAAACTTTGTAACAGGGCCTTTGAGCCCCTATTCTCAGGCCTGCTCCCACACTGTGGAGTGTCCTTTCATTTTCAATTAAACCCTTCACTGGGCTGGGCACAGTGGCTCACGCCTGTAATCCCAACACTTCGTGGGGTGAGGCAGGTGGATCACCTGAGGTCAGGAGTTCAAGACCAGCCTGGTCAACATGGTGAAACCCCATCTCTACAAAACACACAAAAATTAGCTGGGCATGGTGGCAGGTGCCTGTAATCCCAGCTACTTGGGCGGCTGAGGCAGGTCTCCAACTCCTGACTTCAAGTGATCCACCTCGGCGTCCCAAAGTGCTCGGATTACAGGCATGAGCTACTGAGCCCAGCCAAGAGTACTCCTTTTGAGGCATCATGGGTGATGGTTTCCAGTAATATTATTTTTCCATGAAATTGTTTTTCCATGAAATCATTTTATCTGACTCCAGTGAGTTAATTCATGAACATATTGTTAAAAGGGTAACCAAAGTCATGAGAGAAGAATTGGTCTATCACTGAACTGTACTATAAACCTGTTTTAGGAAAGGACATGACATTCCCTGCTTACTTTTCCAAAGCTTAACTCTTTTTCAGGGCCTTTCTCTGTGCTTCCTTCAGCAAGGTTTTTTGTTTTGTTTTGTTCTTGAGATGGAGTCTCACTCTGTCTTCCAGGCTGGAGTGCAGTGGCACGATCTCAGCTCACTGCAACCTCCGCCTTCTGGTTTCAAGCAATTCTCCTGCCTCAACCTCCTGAGTAGCTGGGACTACAGGCGTGCGCCACTACACCTGGATAGTTTTTGTCTTTTCAGTAGAGACGGAGTTTCACCATGTTGGCCAGGCTGGTCTTGAATTCCTGGCCTCAAGTGATCCGCCCACCTTGGTCTCCTAAAGTGCTGGAATTACAGGCGTGAGCCACCGTGCTTGGCCTCCCTCCCCATGGTTTTAATTTTGGCATGCGCTTGCAGGGATAGCTCAAGATGTATAGTTTTTGCGCAAGGAAAGACACTCAGTCAACATTTTCGGCCACAGCCTCTGTGAAGCAGTTGCTCTTACCATCAAAAGTATCTAGCTTCCAATGTCTAGGAATTTTGATAAGGGCCAGTGATTTCAGTTTTTGAATGACTTCCAAGAGATCAAAGGCCTGTTGGCCATTTTTAAAGGATTGTCTGGAAGAAGTCAGGAATCTACCTTATTTCCAGAGCATCCCCAAATCATGTGCTGCTGTGAATGCATGTCTGCTCTCTGTGTGAACATCAGCAACTTTGTTTTCTACTCATCGACAGGCTCTGGCTAAGGCAATCAGTTTTGCTTGCTGGACCAACTTTGCCTCTGGGAGAATCTTTTATGACTTCAGTCACAGAGACAACTGCATCACCTTGCAGTGTCTTCCAACATTGCTATTTAATTAGGAGCCATCAGTAAACCAAATTACATCAGCATCCTCTGTAGTGTCTCCTGTGAGTTCTGCCTCAGAGTGAGAATTTGCTGGGTCAGGGCAATACAGTCAGGGAGCAGCCCATCAGAAGGTAATGGCAGCACAGTAGCAAGGCTAAGATCCCTACAATGGGAGAGTAATGTGAGGCGAAGGCAAGGGAAGAACTTCACATGAAGCAAGCCTGTAGCCAGAGTGATGCTGTTGAGGAAAGAGAGAGACCCTCTCATATTGTTTTATATTGTTTTATACTCAGTACCTGTTTTAAGAAAAAACAAGGAAGTAAAACCAAAGACAGGCAGCCTGAAACCAGGCCTGGGCCTGCCTGGCCTAAACCCAGTAGTCAAAAATCAGCTTATAACTTAGAAACTGATGTTATTCATAGATTCCAGACATTGTATAGAACATTGTGAAACTCCCTGCCCTGTTCTGTTTCACTCTGACCACTGGTGCATGCAGCCCGTCACGTACCCCTGCTTGCTCAAATCAATCATGACCCTTTCATGTGAAATCTTTAGTGTTGTGAGCCCTTAAAAAGGACAGAAATTGTGTACTCGGGGCACTCGGATTTTAAGTCAGTCGCTTGCTGATGCTCCCAGCTGAATAAAGCCCTTCCTTCTACAACTCGGTGTCTGAGAGGTTTTGTCTCAGCTTGTCCTGCTACACTGCGAATGATGAGTTGAGAGCCTATCCACAGCATGAGAAATGTCAGGCCTCTGAGCCCGAGCTAAGCCATCATATCCCCTGTGACCTGCACGTGTACATCCAGATGGCCTGAAGCAACTGAAGAATCACAAGAGAAGTGAAAATGGCTGGTTCCTGCCTTAACTGATGACATTACCTTGTGAAATTCCTTCTCCTGGCTCAGAAGCTCCCCCACTGAGAACCTTGTGATCCCCTCCCTGCCCACCAGAGAACAACCCCCTTTGACTGTAATTTTCCACTACCTACCCAAATCCTATAAAAACAGCCCCACCCCATCTCCCATCGCTGACTGTCTTTTCGGACTCAGCCCGCCTGCACCCGGGTGATTAAAAAGCTTTCTTGCTCACGCAAAGCCTGTTTGGTGGTCTCTTCACACGGACGCATGTGAAAAGAAACACAAATGATGAGGGGCTGAAATTTTTCTCCCAATATACATGGGTGCTCATGACCATAAATGATCAGGCAGGGTTTGCCATAAGTTGCTCACATCATCCATTGGTTCTGAATTCAAAACATTTTCTTTCTTTTTTTATTTTTTGAGACAGTCTCGCTCTATTGCCTGGGCTGGAGTGCAGTGGCACAATCTCAGCTCACTGCAACCTCCATCTCCTGGGTTCAAGCGATTCTACTGCCTCAGCCTCCGAGTAACTGGGATTACAGGCGCCCACCACCATGCTGTCACATGCATCTGTGTGAAGAGACCACCAAACAGGCTTTGTGTGAGCAACAAGACTGCTTATTTCACCTGGGGGCAGGTGGGCTGAGTCCAAAAAGAGAGTCAGTGAAGGGAGATAAGGATGGGGCTGTTTTATAGGATTTGGGTGGGTAATGGAAAACTACAGTCAAAGGGGGTTATTCTCTGGCGGGCAGGGGCAGGGGTCACAAGGTTCTCAGTGGGGGAGCTTCTGAGCCAGGAGAAGGAATTTCACAAGGTAATGTCATCAGTTAAGGTAGGAACAGGCCATTTCCACTTCTTTTGTGATTCTTCAGTTGCTTCAGGCCATCTGGATGTACACGTGCAGGTCACGGGGATATGATGGCTTAGCTCGGGCTCAGAGGCCTGACATTCCTGTCTTCTTATATTAATAAGAAAAATAAAACAGGCCAGGCGCAGTGGCTCAAGCCTGTAATCCCAGCACTTTGGGAGGCCGAGACAGGTGGATCACGAGGTCAGGAGATCAAGACCATCCTGGCTAACACAGTGAAAACCCGTCTCTACTAAAAAATACAAAAAACTAGCTGGGCGAGGTGGTGGGTGCCTGTAGTCTCAGTTACATGGGAGGCTGAGGCAGGACAATGGCGTAAACCTGGGAGGCGAAGCTTGCAGTGAGCTGAGATCCGGCCACTGCACTCCAGCCTGGGCGACAGAGCGAGACTCCGTCTCAAAAAAAAAAAAGAAAAAAAAATAAAACAAAATAGTGTTGAAGCATTGGGATGGCGAAAATTTTGGGTGGTGGTATGGAGAGATAATGGGCGATGTTTCTCAGGGCTGCTTTGAGTGGGATTAGGGGCAGTGTGGGAACCTAGAGTGGGAGAGAGATTAAGCTGAAGGAAGATTTTGTGGTCAGGGGCGATATTGTGGGGTTGTTAGAAGGAGCATTTGTGATATAGAATGACTGGCGATGGCCTGGATGCGGTTTTGGATGAATTGAGAACTAAATGGAAGACACAAGGTCCGAATGAGAGAAGGAGAAAACAGGTGTTAAAGGACTGAGAATTGGGAGGACCCAGGATGTCCGATTGGAGAGTGCCCAAGGGGGTTCAGCATAATTACTTGCTTGGTTGGTGGGTTTTTGGGCTCTGTCCTTGACAGAGTTCTCCTTTTAAGTTGGAGGTTGAGCTTGGTGAGGTGTGTTTTTAAAAGACCATTAGTCTGTTCTACCTTTCCTGAAGATTGAGGATGGTAAGGGGTATGAAGATTCCACTGAATACCAAGAGCCTGAGAAACTGCTTGGGTGATTTGACTAATAAAGGTCGGTCTGTTATTGGACTGTATAGAGGTGGGAAGGTCAAACTAAGGAATTATGTGCTGAGACCAGCTCAGTGGGGGAGACCCTAACCCAGCGGCGCTAGAGGAATTAAAGACACACACACAGAAATATAGAGGTGTGAAGTGGGGAATCTGAGGTCTCACAGCCTTCAGAGCTGAGAGCCCTGAACAGAGATTTACCCATATATTTATTAACAGCAAACCAGTCATTAGCATTGTTTCCATAGATACTAAATTAAGTAAAAGTATCCCTTATGGGAAACAAAGGGATGGGCCAAATTAATTGCAGCAGGAACATGCCCTTAAGACACAGATTGCTCATGCTTTTGTTTGTGGCTTAAGAATGCCTTTAAGTGGTTTTCCGCCCTGGGCAGGCCAGGTGTTCCTTGCCCTCATTCCTGTAAACCCACAACCTTCCAGCTTGGGCGTTAGGGCCATTATGGACGTGTCATAGCACTGCAGAGATTTTATTTATGGCCAATTTTGGGGC
Source organism: Rhinopithecus bieti (assembly GCF_001698545.2). Lineage (NCBI taxonomy): Eukaryota > Metazoa > Chordata > Mammalia > Primates > Cercopithecidae > Rhinopithecus > Rhinopithecus bieti. The sequence continues at coordinate 1,060,715 of NW_016814622.1, forward strand.
CAGTTTATGGCCAGATTTTGGGGGGCTTGATCCCAACATGTCTCTCTTCTTTGATTTGCAAAGAGATAAAAGCAAGGGCAGCTTTGTCACAGTGAGCTACTTCTCGCAGGAGTCGGGATCTGCACCTGCAGAGTGTACAAAGACAAACAACACAGATTAAAAGCACAATCGTTATTGAAATCACAGAGCTTCCAAGTGGTTTTGTCCATTTAAATGGGTTACTAGCTGCTAATTTGTCTGCAGCTCCTTCAAGCACTCCAGTTCCTGGCATTAAGGTCAGGTGTGCCTGGGATGCTTTAAATGTTCTTTTAATTTTGCTATATCCAAAGACAAGTTTGCAGAATGTCCTTCTTCTTCTTCTTTTTTTTTTTTTTTTTGAGACGGAGTTTTGCTCTGTCGCCCAGGCTGGAGTGCACTGGCCAGATCTCAGCTCACTGCAAGCTCCGCCTCCCGGGTTTACGCCATTCTCCTGCCTCAGCCTCCCGAGTAGCTGGGACTACAGGTGCCCACCACCTCGCCCGGCTAGTTTTTTGTGTTTTTTAGTAGAGATGGGGGTTTCAC
>NW_016814622.1:1063277-1065315 GCF_001698545.2 Rhinopithecus bieti
GAGGGACAATAATTTTTCCAGGATCATATCCATGTAATTTAATAATCTGAGTTCTCCCAATCCCTCTCATAGTAACGATTTGATCTAAATAAGGAGTTAGAGTCCGTGAATTAGTATGTGGAAGAAAAAGCCACTCTACTAAGTCCTGTTCTTGGACAGTAACACCAGTAGGTGAATGCTGAGTTGAAAAAATTAGCAAATCTAGAGTCTTCTCTGGATCTATTCTATTTATCTGAGCTTTATGGACTTGCTTCTCAATCAGTTGTAACTCTGCCTCCGCCTCTGTTAATTGCTGAGGGCTAGTGAGACTAGGATTTCCTCTAAGGATAGAAAACAGATTACTCATGGCATAGGTAGGAATGCCTAGAGCAGGTTATATCCAATTAACATCCCCTAGTAAGTTTTGAAAATTGTTTAATGCTTTTAATTTATCCCTACATATGGTTACTTTCTGTGGCACAATGGTAGTGCCATTTACTAAGGTCCCCAAGTAGGAGTAAGGAGGAGTAGTCTGAATTTTGTCAGGAGCTATAATTAAACCAGTGTGAGAAATTGAATTTTGCAAGTGATCATGACATTGGAGTCATATTTCTCGAGTCGGGGCAGCACAAAGTTTATCATCCACATAGTCCATATAATTGTTCTGGAATTAGAACTTGTGCTCCCCATTGTTGTAATACATCTCTTCCCCATAAATTCATAGGTACAGAAGTTATCATTGGTTGACTAGTCCCAGGTTGTCCATTGGGCCCCTGACAATGCAAAATATAACCACTTTGAAATACTTCAGCGGCTTTACCAACACCAACCATGTTAAATTGAGCAGGTTGAATTGGCCAAGTGGATGGCCAGTGCTGTAGAGAAATGACTGAAATGTCTGCTCCTGTATCTACCAAACCTTTACATTTCTTTCCCTGAATAGTTATTTCACAGGTAGGACGTTTATCAGTAATTTGATTTAATAAGCTGCTTTGCCTTGTTTATTTGTGCTTCCAAATCCTCCTGTTCGTTTAATTTCACTTTTTCCCATTCCTACATATGGCACAATCAGGAGCTGTGCCATGCACTCTCCTGGTTCTGCTTTCCAGGGAACAGAAGTAGATATAACAATTTGAATTGCCCCATTATAATCTGAATCAGTGACTCCTGTATGTATTTGTATGCCTTTTAAACTTAAACTAGACCTTCCTAAAAGTAATCCTATTGTGCCTGCTGGCAAGGGTTCACAGACTCCTGTTGGGACCTTTTGAGGGGGTTCCCTGGGCAGAAGGTTCACAGCTTTTGTGCAGCATAAATCTACTGCAGCAGTACCGACTATGGCAGGGGACAGACATTTTACAGGGGTGAGGGAATGATCTGAGCTGGAAATGTCCCGGTTTAGAATGGGGCCTGGTACGGGTCCCTTATGGCATTTCCCTAAATCGGGTTCCCTTCTTTATCAAACTTAGAGTGACACTGACTAGCCCAGTGTTACCCTTTTTTACATTTTGCACATATTTCAGGTTCAACAGTTTTCTTTTTTCCCCTATCTGGTGGCCTGACTCGCTGATTTTTTTCTACATTCTTTTTTAGTATGACTATGCTTCCCACAGTTAAAACAAGCTCCAGGAAATGGAGTGTTTCCTTTATCCACTCTCAGTCCTGCCATTGCCTGTGCCAATGAGGTAGCTTTATGCAGAATACTTTCGATACCATCACAGGCCTTGATATAATCAACTAAATGTGCTTTCCCTCTGATAGGTCACAGAGCAGCCTGGCAATTGGGATTAGCATTGTGGAAAGCTAATAACTGCAACACTATATCCTGAGCAGCAGAATCCGTAATCATCTTTTTAAGAGACTCCTGTAACTGACCTATAAAATCAACATATGGTTCTCTGGGTTCCTGTTTTATAGCACTAAAGGAAGGGTATTTTTCCCCACCTGAAGTGATTTTTTCCCAAGCTCTAAGGCACACTCCCCTAAGCTGCTCTATATCATCATCCTGCATGGCCGCTTGTGCATCTAAACCAGCCCAGCCGCCAACCCCCAAAAGTTG
>NW_016814622.1:1066536-1129383 GCF_001698545.2 Rhinopithecus bieti
AAAAAAAAAAAAAAAAGACACACACACAGAAATATAGAGGTGTGAAGTGGGGAATCAGGGGTCTCACAGCCTTCAGAGCTGAGAGCCCTGAACAGAGATTTACCCACATATTGATTAACAGCAAACCAGTCATTAGCATTTTCTATAGTTATTAAATTAACTAAAAGTATCCCTTATGGGAAACGAAGGGGTGGGCCAAATTAATTGCAGCAGGAACATGCCCTTAAGACACAGATCGCTCATGCTTTTGTTTGTGACTTAAGAATGCCTTTAAGCAGTTTTCCGCCCTGAGCGGGCCAGGTGTTCCTTGCCCTCGTTCCCATAAACCCACAACCTTCCAGCTTGGGCGTTAGGGCCATTATGGACATGTCGTAGTGCTGCAGAGATTTTATTTATGGCCAATTTTGGGGCCAGTTTATGGCCAGATTTTGTGGGGCCTGCTCCCAACAATTATGTCTTACAGAAGGGAAGAAATGACCGCTGTGGACCTTTTCAGACCCATCCAGTGCAAGTGTCTACCCAGAACAAGAGGTATTTTAGTTTCCTGACTCGGGGCATGTGAGTAAAGTCAATTTGACAGTCCTGGGTGGGGGCAAATCCCCGAGCTTGATGTGTAGGGAAGGGAGGGGGCCTGAACAATCCCTGAGGAGTAGTAGAATAGCAGATGGAACACTGAGAAGTGATTTCCTTGAGGATAGATTTCCACGATGGAAAGGAAATGAGAGGTTTTAAGAGGCAGACTAGCGGCTTGTAACCTACATGGAAGAGGTTATGAAATGACGACGGAATAGAATGGGCCTGTGAGGCTGGAAGGAGATATGTTCCTTGGTCCAAGAACCATTTGCCTTGTGTGGGAAGAGATTCATAGCTGGAAGTTTCAGTGGGGGAGTAGGTGGGAGTAACCAGATGAGAAGGAGAAAAACTGCCGTGAGGGATAGAAGTTGGAATGCTAGCTGCTTTTTTAGCTAACTTATCAGCATAAGCATTGCCCTGAATGATGGGATCTGATGCATTTTGATGGCCCTTGCAGTGAATGACTCCAGCTTCCTTTGGAAGTAAAGTGGCCTGAAGAAGAGTTTTTATTAAAGAGGAATTAATGATGGAGGACCCTTGTGTAGTGAGGAAACCTCTTTCAGCCCATATAACAGCATGGTGGTGCAGGATATGGAAGGCATATTTAGAGTCAGTATAAATATTGATGCATTGTCCCTTTGCAAGAGTTGGGGCCTGAGTTAAGGCAATGAGTTTGGCTTGCTGAGAGGTAGTGGAAGGGGCAGAACGGTAGCCTCAATGATAGATGTGGAAGATACTATAGCATAGCCTGCCTTTGTTGGTGAGTGGTGATTAGACCTGGTGGAGCTGCCATCAATAAACCAAGTATGATCAGGGTGAGGAACAGGAAAGAAGGAAATGTGGGGAAATGGAGTGATTGTCAGGTGGATCAGAGAAATAACAATCATGGGGGTCAGGTGTGGTATCCGGAATAATGCTGGAGGCTGGATTGAAATCTGGGCCAGGAACAATGGTAATTGTGAGAGACTCAACAAAGAGTGAGTATAGCTGAAGGAGCTGGGGAGCAGAAAGTATATGCGTCAGGTGTGAGGGAGAAAATAGATTTTGGAAGTTATGAGAACTGTTGAGAGTGAGTTGAGCACAGTTTGTAATTTTGAGGGCCTCTAAAAGTATGAGGGTGGCAGCAGCTGCCGCATGGAGACGTGAGGGCTAGGCTAAAAGAGTAAGGTCAAGTTGTTTGGACAAAAAGTCTACAGGGCACGGTCCTGGTCCTTGTGTAAGAATTCTGACTGCACAACCCTGCACTCTGGCTGTGCGTAATGAAAAAAAGGTTGGGAGGAGTCAGGGAGAGCTAGTGTGGGAGCAGTCTCTAAAGCTGTCTTCAATGAATGGAAAGAGGAGTGGGGAAAGGATTAAGGATCTATGGGGTCAGCTAGGTTTCCTTTTGTGAGTTTACATAATGATTTTTTTAGGATGGCAAAACCAGGTATCCAAAGGCAAAAGTGTTCAACCATGCCCAGGAAGGAAAGGAGTTGTTGTTTTGTAGAAGGGGTTGGGGTTTGAGAGATCAGATGGACACAATCGGCAGGGAGAGCACACGTGTTTTCACGAAGAATTATGCCGAGGTAGGTAATGGATGAAGAAGCAGTTTGAGGTTTGGAGGGGGATACAAGATATTCTTTTGAGAATAGATGTTGGAGGAGCAGGAGGGTGTCCTGTTGGGAAGATTTGTAGGAGGGGCTATAACGTAGAAGGTCATCAAAATATTTAATAAGGTGAGAAGCAGATGAATGGAAAGAAAGTGAATTATAAGAAAGGTCTTGACTGAAGTAATAGGTGCTGTCTGTTAAGCCTTACGGCAGTACAGTCCAGATAAATTGCTGAGACTGATGGGTGTCCGGGTCAGTCTAAGTGAAAGTGAAGAGAAGCTGGGATGAAGAGTGCAAAGGAATAGTAAAGAAAGAATGTTTGAGATCCAGAACAGAATAATGGGTTGTGGAGGGGTTGTGGAGGGAGGTACTGAGGATAGGAGAGTATATGGGTTTGGCACCATGGGGTGGATAAGTAAAATAATTTGATTGATAAGGCACAGATCCTGAACTAACTTGTAAGACTTGTCCGGTTTTTTGGACAGGTAAAATAGGGGAATTGTAAGGAAAATTTATAGGCTTTAAAAGCCCTTGTTTTAACAGGTGGGTGATAGCAGGCTTTAACCTTTCCAAAGCATGCTGTGGGATGGGATATTGGCATTGAGCGGGGTAAGGATGATTAGGTTTTAATGGGATGATAAGGGGTGCATGATCAGTCACCAAGGAGGGAGTAGAGGTGTCCTATACTTGTGGATTAAGGTGGGGAGATACAAGGGAAGGATGTGAAGGAGACTTTGAACTGGGGAAAACAGCAGCAATGAGGTATAGCTGTAGCCCAGGAAAAGTCAGGGAAGCAGATAATTTAGTTAAAATGCTTTGACCTAATAAGGGAATTGGGCAGGTGGGGCTAACTAAAAAGGAGTGCATAAAATAATTTTGTCTAAGTTGGCACCAGATTTGGGGAGTTTCAAGAGGTCTAGAAGCCTGGCCATCAATACCCACAACAGTTATGGAGGCAAAGGAAACAGGTCCTTGAAAATAAGGTAATGTGGAGTGAGTAGCCTCCATATTGATTAAGTAGGGGACGGACTTACCCTCCACTGTGAGAGTTACCCAAAGCTCAGCATCTGTGATGGTCTAGAGGGCTTTCGAGGTGATCAGGCAGCATCAGTCTTCAGTCACTAAGCAGAGAAGATCTGGGAAAGAGTCAGTCAGAGAGCCTTGGGCCAGAGTTCCAGGGGCTCTGGGTGCCAGGTGAGTTAGACAGTCCGATTTCCACTGGGGTCCCACACAGATGGGGCACAGCTTAGGAGGAATCCTGGGCTGTGAGCATTCCTTGGCCCAGTGGCCAGAATCCTGGCACTTGAAGCAAGATCCTGGGGGAGGTGGTCCTGGAGGAACGCCTGGCTGCTGTGGTTCAGGCGTTTGGAAGTTCTCATGTGCTGGAGACATGACTGGGGTTTCTCTCACAGTGGAGGCAAGGAACTGCAACTCAGAAATACGTTGCTACTTGGTTGCCTCTACTCTATTATTGTATACCTTGAAGGTGAGGTTAATTAAGTCCTGTTGTGGAGTTTGAGGGTTGGAATCTAATTTTTGGAGCTTTTTCTAATATCGGGAGCAGGCTGGGTAATAAAACCCATATTGAGAATAAGACAGCCTTTCGACCTTTCAGGGGCTAGGGCTTAAAGCGTCTCAGGGTTGCTGCCAAACAAGCCATGAACTGGGCTGGGTTTTCATATTTGATGAAAAATAATCTAAACGCTAACTGATTTGGGAGAGGTCAACTGAAGAAAAAGGAGCATTAACCTTGGCTATGCCTTCAGCTCCAGCCACCTCTTTAAGAGGAAATTGTTGGGCAGGTGGGGGAGGGCTAGTTGCTGAACGAAACTGTAAGCCAGCCGGGTGTGAAGAAAGGAGGTGATAAAAGGATGACAGGGTGGGGGAGCGGAGGCTGAGGAAGAATTGGGACCTGGCGAGGAGCAGCCTGGGGAGGAGGGGAGAGGTCAGATGGGTCTGTAGAAAAGGAGGATTCAAAGGACTCAGAGCTTGGGGTGGAGACTGAACGAACAGACAGGAGAGAAGGAAGAAAGATGTGGGACAAGTCGCACTGGGAGCAGAGACTAGGGAGGGACCCATGTGTAAAAGAATCCCTGGACATCAAGCACCTCAGACCCATTTGCCCGTTTTTTCAACAAAAATCATCCAGGTCTTATAAAATGGAGAAATTGAAAGTGTCGTTTTCTGGCTATTTAGAACCATTATCGAGTTTGTACTGGGGCCAAGTGGTGTTGCAGAAAAATAAGATGCTTAGGTTTTAGGTCAGGCGAGAGTTGAAGAGGTTTTAAGTTTTTGAGAACACAGGCTAAGGGAGAAGAAGGGGTAATGGAGGGTGGAAGGTTACCCATAGTGAAGGAGGCAAGCCCAGAGAAAAGAGAGGGTAAAGACTCGGAGAAGGGGGGTGGTGAGCAGCCCTGGGCTCCAGTGTGGGTGAGCAGCCAAAGCAGGCATCTTCGCAATTGACTTGCCACCAAGGAAATGTGGGTAAATGACCAAGGCAGGCGTATCCGCAGTGATCAGACACCAATGGAGTGTGGGTGAATGATCAGGCAGGCATCCCCCCAGTGATTAAATACCAAGGGAAGACTGTCTTCCCGGGTCTGTGACCGGTGCCGGAGTTTTGGGCCCACAGATAAAATGTGTCTCCTTTGTCTCTACTAGAGAGGAAAAAGAACTGGAATTGGAAGAGCAGGGAGACTGAAGGGTAGTGAGAGAGGCTGGAGAAGAGAGTGAAAGGACCGCTTACCCGATTTGAAATTCATGAGATGTTCCTTGGGCTGGCTGGTTTGAGGACCCGAGGTTGTAGGTGGATCTCCTCACGGAGTGAGGGCAAGGACAGGGGACTGGTCTCCTGAAGAAGTCCTCGTGTCCTGTGTCTTTGCTACCAAATGTCATGTGCATCCGTGTGAAGAGACCACCAAACAGGCCTTGTGTGAGCAACAAGACTGTTTATTTCACCTGGGTGCAGGCGGGCTGAGTCTGAAAAGAGAGTCAGCGAAGGGAGATAGGGGTGGGGCCGTTTTATAGGATTTGGGTAGGTAGTGGAAAATTACAGTCCAGGGGTGTTGTTCTCTGGCAGGCAGGGGCAGGGGTCACAAGGTGCTCAGTGAGCCAGGAGAAGGAATTTCACAAGGTAATGTCATTAGTTAAGGCAGGAACCAGCCATTTTCACTTATTTTGTGATTCTTCAGTTGCTTCAGGCCATCTGGATGTACACGTGCAGGTCACAGGGGATATGATGGCTTAGCTTGGGCTCAGAGGCCTGACACATGCCTGGCTAATTTTTGCATTTTTAGTAGAGACAGGGCTTCACCATGTTGACCAGGCTGGTCTCGAGTTCCTGACCTCAGGTGATCCGCCTGTCTCGGCCTCCCAAAGTGCTGGGATTACAGGCGTGAGGCACCACGTCCAGCCCCAGGTGTTTCTTTGCAGCCATGCAAAATAGTCTCACGCAGTCCCTATTTGAAGTTCTGAAACTTGGGCGTTACAGTCATAGGTTGGTTAGGCACTCCCACCATTTCAGTGGTTTTGTTCCTCTGAGGAAGGGGACAGTTACATGTGATGGGGTTGAGAACAGAGAAGACAGCTCTGGTGTCAGTGAGGGCAGGAGTCTCTTCACTCAGCAGTGTGCCCACTCCTCCTAATGGGAGAGGAAGGAGAAATAGAAATGCCCCCTTAGCCTCCCCAGGACAGCTCTATTTCTCTTGGGTGGTTTTTCTCTCCTGTTGCCATTTAAGTTGTTTGCAATCTTTTTAAAGGTGACTTTGTTTCTTGCAAGAGAAGCAGACCCCTCTGTGGTCATGTGGGCTTATCTGCCTCTTCTTAAGAGGTTAGGTCTGGCCAGTCAGCTGCTGGAGCTGCCTGAGATGAAAGAAGCAGGTTGACCAGAAGATCTGCAAGAGTGTTCTGGGATTTGCTGAGCCTCTTCCTCTGGCAGAGGAGGGGTAGGAGAGATGGTAACCAGAGCATGGAAGGCCTAACAAAAGTGGATGTAGAGGTGTGGGAGGAGGCAACAGCAGAGCAGTGGTAGGAGAAAGAGAAGACATTTTCAAGGTTTTCTTTAGTTGTGAAATCGTTTCTGACAATTTGCTTATCTCCTAGAGGGAAGCCATTTTTTCCATACCCCTCTTAGAAGCTTCTACCTACCATTAAAATAGGCCTGTTGTTCAATTTGTCTGGTTCTAAAACCTGATAATCATGTGCACAAACATATTAACTTAGAAATTTCCAAAGACCCCGATTTTGGTCATTGCAATTTGGGGTCATCCTGAGTCATGTGGATGCATCTACCTGGGTGTCCATAGCATGGCGCTGTACAGGGGTGACCCACAAACCCAACTGGTGCTTCCAAGGGGGGTTGCCCCTTAAAGGAAAGCTCAGTTTTTGACAACCATTTTCCCATACTTTTAGAAATTCCTTCTCAAAAGTGATCAAGGCTGAGACAGAGTTTCAAGTGTGCTGCTTGCGAGTGTCAGTCCCTGGGGTCCCAGTGAGCCGTGATTGACTGTCTTATGTGTCTCAAAATCCCTGGTCCCCTTGCAGTGGTAGAGTGCTGAAGGCACCAGGTGACCAGCCCTGATGTGCACCTTCCAGCTGGGGTCTGTGCTGCAGGGAGGCCCTCTCAGACTGCGAAACATCATGGACAAACATCCCGACACCCCCATAAAATCTCTAGTCCCCTACAGCACCCAGCTGGGTTTGGAGGGAGCAAGTGTCTCTTAACTTCCAGGTGAGAGAACTCACCCTCATGCACCCTTTGGCTTGAAACTAGCAGGAATTGGTCACAATTGAAAAGACAAGTCCAAATTACTAGCAATACGAAACAGCTACAATTTTAAAATCATGCTATGTAATTTTAGGTCAAAAAAAGTGAAATCACCAGTGCTAGTGAAACCACCTTTGAAAAAATATAACAATGAGAAAATTACGACAGTGAAAGAGATCTGACCTAACCACCTCCATTCTGCTTTTAACCTCCAAGCTGCCCTTGTTCATTCCTGGGTGTGGGCCAAAGGAGGAAGGAAGGAATTTAGAGTTTAACGTTGAAGCAAACATGATAACAGTCTCTCCCCAAAGCAAAGCCTCTCCTTGCCTGGGGATCAAACCCTCTTCTTGCCTTTGTAAAACTAACAAATGAGCCACAAGATGAGAAATTTTGGCACAGGAGTTATGCAGCCAGAGGCCACAAGATTCCTGACCTCCCCAGTTGCTCCCATAGATAACATTACTATTGGCCGGGCGCGGTGGCTCAAGCCTGTAATCCCAGCACTTTGGGAGGCCGAGACGGGCGGATCATGAGGTCAGGAGATCGAGACCATCCTGGCTAACATGGTGAAACCCCGTCTCTACTAAAAAATACAAAACTAGCCGGGCGAGGTGGCGGGCGCCTGTAGTCCCAGCTACTTGGGAGGCTGAGGCAGGAGAATGGCGTAAACCCGGGAGGCGGAGCTTGCGGTGAGCTGAGATCCGGCCACAGCACTCCAGCCTGGGCAACAGAGCGAGACTCCGTCTCAAAAAAAAAAAAACAAAAAACACATTACTATTATGAAACCTAAGGTTGGTGTTTGAGGTGTTTTTCAGACCCTGCATTCTGATGGTTCAGCTGATGCTACACTGACTGGTGAACTGGCTTATCTTGTCTTGTGATCCCCACTCAAGAACCAACTCAGCCCAAGAGGGCAGCTTTGACTCCTGGTGATTTCATCCCCGACCCAAGCAGTCAGCACTTCCACTTCCCTATCCTCCTGCCCGCCAAACTATCTTTAAAAAATCCTAGACTTTGCATTTTCAGGGAGGCTGATTTGAGTAGTAATAAAACTTTAGTTTCCTGTTTAGCCGGTGATAACATGTGTTAAACTCTTATTTATTTATTTATTTATTTATTTATTTATTTACGAGACGGAGTTTCACTCTTGTTGCCCAGGCTGGAGTGCAATGGCACAATCTCAGATCATGACAACCTCCACCTCCCGAGTTCAAGCGATTCTCCTGCCTTAGCCTCCCAAGTAGCTGGGATTACAGGCAAGCGCCACCACGCCTGGTTAATTTTGTATTTTTGATAGAGATGGGGTTTCTCCATGTTGGTCAGGCTGGTCTCAAACTCCCGACCTCAGGTTATCTGCCTGCCTCAGCCTCCCAAAGTGCTGGGATTACAGGCATGAGCCACCGCGTCCGGCCTTGAACTCTTTCTTTCTCTATTGCAATTCCCTGACTTGATAAATTGGCTCCCTCTGAGCAGTGGCAAGAGGAACCCACTGAGCAGTTATACTAGGACTCCAACACTGTAACCCAAAACCCCTGCCACGAGGCTGAGGAGAAGACAAACATTCTCTGTAGAGCTTTTGCCTAAATCTCCTGTCCAGAGACAGAGACAGAAGCTCTCACTCTTGCAGGAAAGAAAGGGTTTGGAAAACAGCCCAAATAAAATTTCGGCCTCTTCACAACAGCTAAAATTTGGAAGCAACCTACATGTCCATCAACAGAGGTACTTACACACAATAGAGTACTATTCAGCCATAAAAAAGAATGAGATCCAGTCATTTGCAAAAACATGGATGGACTAGAGGTCACTACGATAAATGAAATAAGCCAGTCTCAGAAAGACAAACATTGCATGTTCTCATTTATTTGTGGGATCTAAAAGTCAAAGCAATTGAACTCGTGGAGACAGAAAGTAGAAGGATGATTACCAGAGGCTGAGAAGGATAGTGGGAGGGTGAAGGGGAGGTGGGTTCGTGAATACAAAACAGTTAGAAACAATGAATAAGACCTAGTATTTGATAGCACAAAAGGGGGACTATAGTCAATAATAATTTAATTTTACATTTTAAAAGAACTAAAAGAGTATAATTGGATTGTTTGTAACATAAAGGATAAATGCTTGTGGGAGTGGATACCCCATTTCCACGATGAAATGATTATGCGTTGCATTAGTGGGGGACATCTTTTGTTCCCCATAAATATATACACATATATACACAAAAAATTAAAATTAAAACTTAGAAAAAGATCTAGACCTCAACCAAAAGAAGGCAGGTCTGAATTCAGGACTCAACCTTTGCACCCAAGGAAACCTCTGGAGTCAGAGGAACACAGAGGGTTTATACTGGTTCGGATTGTTGAGTCTGAAAGGGGATGCCAGGTGGCTGCAGGGAAGGAATAGCGCTGAATCCTCTGGACAACACCAGAAATGCCAACCAAAATTAAGAAACTGAGGTGCCAGGCACGGTGACTCACACCTGTAATCCCAGCACTTTGGGAGGCTGAGGCAGGTGGATCACCTGAAGTCAGGAGTTCAAGACCAGCCTGGTCAACGTGGTGAAACCCCGTCTGTACTAAAAATACAAAAATTAACCAGGCATGGTAGTGGGTGCCTATAATCCCAGCTACTGGGGAGGCTGAGGCAAGAGAATCGCTTGAACCCGGGGGGCGGAGGTTGCAGTGAGTCATTGCACTGCAGCCTGGGTGACAGAGTGAAACTCTGTCAAGAAGAGAAAGAAAGAAAGAGAGAAAGAAAGGAAGGAAGGAAGGAAGGAAGGAAGGAAGGAAGGAAGGAAGGAAGGAAGGAAGGAAGGAAGGAAGGAAGGAAGGAAGGAAGGAAGGAAGGGGAAGGAAGGAGGGAGGGAGGGAGGAAGGAAAGAAACTGAGGCAAAACTAATATAAGTAGAGCATTTACTTGAGCTAAGATTGAGGACTGCAGTCCAGAGACATAGATTCAAGTCACCCTGAATATAAGCTCTGATTAGCCACAGATACAATTGTGGTTTTGGAGGGTTTTTTTGTTTGTTTTTTAGAGACAGGGTCTTGCTCTGTTGCCCAGGCTGGAGTTCAGTGGTGAGATCATATCTCACTGCAGCCTGGAACTCCTGGGCTCAAGTGATCCTCCCACCTCAGCCTTTAGTCCCAGCCTTTGAGTAGCTAGAACTATGGACTATAGGTGCATACCACTATGCCTGACTTTTTTTTTTAATAGAGATAGGGTCTCACTCTGTTATGCAGGCTAGAGGGCAGTGGTATGATCACAGCTCACTGCAACCTCGAACTGCTGGCCTCAAGCCCTCCTCCCAATCCTTGGCCTCACAAAGCACTGCGATTACATGTGCGAGCCACCAAACCCAGCCACAAGTCAGTTTCTAAAGGAAAAATGGGGCAGTTCCTAAGTAGTTTACCAAAAATTTTTATTGTTTCATTAAAATAACATAACCTGGTGATTTATTATACATGGTTCTTTGTATCACAAATTCCAGAAGCATGAAGATAATGGGTGAGGCTCACATTGTGCAACTTGTGGTAATATTTTAGGTAATTTATTAGTCAGCCTGGAATCTACAGGGAAGGAAAGAAAAAAACAAAGTCCTTAAACAATTACCCCTGGGCATGGCTGCGGGGCTGTGACCAAGGCCCATGATCCTGTGCCTCTGGACCTGATGCATTTTGCAGACTCCCCATTCCTCAGGCTGTTCTGAGCCGCTTTTCTTTATCAGTTGACAAGGATGCACGCACCATGTGCTCTCTGTGTCTGGCTGATTCACTCACAATTAAACTTATTCACTCACACGTTGGAAGTTGCCAGGCCATAGGGTTTGCGTAGGTTCAGCTTTAGTAGACACTGCCAAACAGTTTCCCCAGGTGTTTGTACAAAAGGCACTCCCAGCTGGGCACGGTGGCGCACGCCTGTAATCCCAGCACTTTGGGAGGCCAAGGCGGGCTGATCATGAGGTCAGGAGATCGAGACCATCCTGGCTAACACGGTGAAACCCCGTCTCCACTGAAAATACAAAAAATTAGCCGGGTGTGGGGGCAGGCACCTGTAGTCCCAGCTACTTGAGAGGCTGAGGCAGGAGAATGGTGTGAACCCAGGAGGAGGAGTTTGCAGTGAGCCGAGATTGCACCACTGCACTCCAGCCCGGGCGACAGAGCGAGATGCCGTACCAAAAAAAAAAAAAAAGTTGAGTGTGGTGACACACACCTGTAGTCCCAGCTACTCGGGAGGCTGAGGCGGAAGAATCACTAGAACCCAGGAGATGGAGATTACAGTGAGCCAAGATCGCGCCACTGCACTCCAGCCTTGTGACAGAGCGAGACTCTGTTTCAAAAAAAAATGTGCACTCCCACCAGCAAAGTGAGATGCCTCTGGGTGCTGGGTATCCTGGTGAACACGGTATTCTCAGTTGCTCAGCTGGTGGTGGGTGCATGAGTGTATCACTGCTTTGTAGATTTGAGGCTGCTGGGGATAGCATTTGACATCCAAGACCTGTCCAAGGAGAGGAATCTAATAAGAAGTCTCAGAAAGTTTCAAACTCTGTATTTTCACTCAGTTTTCGAAGACATATGTTAATTAACTGTCAATCACACTGCAGTCTGACTGAGCTGGGCTCCCTCTATTTCTATATGCAATTAAGTTACCCAGGAAACACTTTATCCTTTTTAAAAACTTTGATAAATAGGTTATAAGTATATTTAGAACTACACGGAAATTAAAATGTTATTGCTGTATGCAATGCTATAAATGAGATAAAACATGCAAATCTGATGGAATTCTGTGCCAAATGGCTAAATAGTCTTTCTTTTTTTTTTCCCCCCCCCCCCCCCGCCCCCGAGACAAAATCTTGCTCTGTGGCCCCGGCTAGAGTACAGTAGTGCAATCTCGAGTGACCACAACCTCCACCTCCTGGGTTCAAGCAATTCTCCTGCCTTAGCCTCCCAAGTAGCTGGGACTACAGGTGCCCACCACCACGCCTGGCTAACTTTTGTATTTTTAGTAGAGACAGGTTTTCACCATGTTGGCCAGGCTGGTCTTGAACTCCTGACCTCAGGCAATCCACCTCCCAAAGTGCTGGGATTGCAGGAATGAGCCACCATGCCCGGCCAAGATACATATATATACTTACACTCACTGGACTATGGAGGATTCACTACCAGACCGGGAAGCAACAGCCTGGGCTCCAGAGTTGGCCACCCATCTGTGCACAGACAAGGAGAGGTCTCATGAAGCTTCAACGTGATCTGGGATCCTAGCTCTTTTTGTAACAAGTTGTTTGGCATGAGGCCCAGTCATGAGGGGCCTTTGTGACTGGGCTCAAGGAACACAAAAGGGTCAACTTGTTTTTGCAATTTTCTATTGTTTTTCAATAACTAATGTATAGGAATAGATTGAATTAGAGATTTCTCCAAAACAGTGCTGGATAAACGCCTCAAGGGGCTCACACAACCCATCCTGGGACGTGGTGACCATTGTTTGTGTCCATGTTCAATTGAGTTCAAATTTAATGTTTAATTTTTCCTCCACACTTGCCTCTAACCTCCAAGTTGTCCTTGTTCATTTCTGGGCATAGGCCAAGCTAACTTTAGGAGGAATTCAGTTTATATTTTAACATTGAAGCAAGGATGATAATAGCCCTTCCCAAAACTATCTCCTCTTCATTCAGGAACCAAAACCATCTTTGTAAGACTAATGAAAGACCCCAAGATTAGAATTATGGCTCGGGAGTCAGGTAGCCAGCAATCACAAGATTTGTAACCTCCCCAGTTGCTCCTATAGATAACATAATTGAAAAATGTAAGATTCGTGTCTGATGTATTTTTCAGACCCTGTATTCTGATGGATCAGCTGGAGACACTTGGATCAGTAGCCCATACCAAGAAGCTGGCTCATCTGGTCTTGTGATCTCACTGAAGAACTGACTCACTGCAAGAAGACAGCTTCAACCCCTATGATTTTTATCTCTGAGCCAACCAATTGGTATTCCCATTCCCTAGCCCCATACCCAGCAAATGATCCTTGAAAAACCCTAGGCTGGGCCGGGCGCGGTGGCTCAAGCCTGTAATCCCAGCACTTCGGGAGGCCGAGACGGGCGGATCACGAGGTCAGGAGATCGAGACCATCCTGGCTAACACGGTGAAACCCCGTCTCTACTAAAATACAAAACTAGCCGGGCGAGGTGGCGGGCGCCTGTAGTCCCAGCTACTTGGGAGGCTGAGGCAGGAGAATGGCGTAAACCCGGGAGGAGGAGCTTGCAGTGAGCTGAGATCCAGCCACTGCATTCCAGTCCGGGCGACAGAGCGAGACTCCGCCTCAAAAAAAAAAAAAAAAGAAAAGAAAACCCTAGGCTCCCAGCTTTCAGAGAGGCTGATTTGCATAATAAGCTCCAGTATACCACATGGCTAGCCCTGCCTTAATTAAACTTTCTCTACTGCACTACTACTGACTTGGTAAATTGCCTGTTCTGTGCAGCTGGCAAAATTCCACTGGGCAATTACAGGCTCAGCTCATTCTCCATTATAACTTTGTTTAAAAATGGGCCAGATGAGTGACTCACGTCTATAATCCCAGCACTTTGGGAGGCCAGGATAGGAGGATCACCTGAACGCAGGAGTTCAAGACCAGCCTGGGCAAATAGTGGAACCTCATCTCCACAAAAAATTTTGTTAAAAATTAGCCAAGTGTGATGGCATGCAATAGTTGTCCCAGTTACTCAGGAGGGTAAGGTGGGAGGATCACGTGAGCCCAGGAGGTCAAGGTTGCAGTGAGCCATGACTGCATAGATGCACTCCAGCCTGAGTGACAGAGTGAGACCCTGCCTCAAAAAAAAAAAAAAAAAAAAAAAAAATTATAAAAAAAGGTATAAAAATGACATCCGACTCTATGAATATACTAAAACCAGTGAATTGTACACTTTATATAAATGAAATAGCACCCAATTACAGGTGTTGTTTAAAAAGACACCTTTGGATCCTTTATAGGATGTCACCATTGGAGGATCTGGGGAGAATATAGGGCTCTATTATTTGCAATTTCCTGTGAGTCTATAATTTTTCAAAATAGAAGTTTAAAACTGGATTAGATAATAACAAATCTCAGTATTTACTAACTCCAGTTGAATAATTGGGGAAGTCAGTCAAAATATTTAAAAGTGACCCTGACCCCATTTTCTAGCACATGCCCAAGGCCCTGGGTGCTGAGGGAGCCGTGGGGCCTCCTTCCCTGGGGTGGAGCCTTCTCTGTCCCTGGGCTCCTGGCACAGACTCCCTCCAGGGACTGGACTGGGGTGGGCGGAGTCCTCACACTGTGCCCTCTCCCCACCCTGCCCACCCCAGCTCAGGGCCGGAATCCAGGGTTCCCGGGCTGGGTCCCACCCATGGTTATATCTCCCTGTGGCTCCTGGTCTCTACTGCACCCCCCACCTCGGCACTGGGTTGACCCTGGAAGGCCTCCTGGGTGCAGGGAGGGGCGGGACCCTTGCCCTTGCTTGCATGTGGTGGCATCCCCCTGGCAGCAGGAAGGGCCCTCCCCTGGCCACATCTGTGCAGGTTCCAATAACCAGTCACACGGGGGCATTTGGGCGTAGCATTAAAAAAATACCCCAAGTTAATTTCCTGGGCCCAGCTCCTTTCCACTCTGGATTTCAGCCTCTTAGGAGAATAAGCCAGGAAAGTGTAATTGGGCCGCAGACACAGGAGTGGGAGAAAAGTGGATGGGAGGGTCCATGCAGTCAGACCAATACTCCCACTGAAACCAGATCATATGGTGGACTCAGTGTTTTAATCCTGTCTTTTTGGCCAGGCATGGTGTCTCCCATCTGTAATCCTGGCACTTTGGGAGGCTGAGGCATGTGGGTCGCTTGAGCCCAGGAGTTCAAGATCAGCCTGGGCAACATAGCCAGACCCTGTCTCTCTAAAAAAAAAGTTTTTAATTAGCTGGGTGTGGTGGTGAACACCTGTAGCCTCAGCTACTGGGGAGGTTGAGGCAGGAAGATGGCTTGAGCCCAGGAGGTCAAGGCTATAGTGAGCCATGGTCACACCACTGTACTCCAGCCTGGGCAACAAAGAGAGATTTTGTCTCAAAAAAAAAAAAAAAAAAAAAAGTGTCTTTTTACAAAACTGGAATGCTGGCAAGATAATCACCAGACCCAATGGAAGGACTCTGTGGGGTCAGCCAAGCAGGAAGACCCAGGAGAGTTTAGGGGGTGAATGAGAACACTGATTCCCATGGGAGGGAAGACAACACGACCTTCGGGTGCTGGAGTGGGGTATCTACGGAAAATCCCCTCCACACTGGACTGGGCGTGCAAAGGGAGTTCGTCCAGAAGCACATGCACAGCCTCCGGGGAGGGCGCCCGCATTGCACCCCTCAAAATATTGCAACCATTATGTGCAAGGACAAGGTGGGGCACAAAGGTAGCTAAGCACCAGAGACAGAAGCCAGGACCAAGAGGGGCTCCAGACCACAGAAACACACCCGCCAGGCGGCAGAGCAGGAGACAGACTCTGCGCCCCGGGACTTCTATTCCGTGTCCTGGGTCTCACTTCACACCTTTCTTGCAGTTCATGTGTCTCTCACTGTGTCCACAATGACACTCTACATGTCCAGAAAGATTTTTTAGTAATTATGGGGTTTTTTGTTTCTAGAACTCATATTTATTTATTTTTATTGGTACACAATAATTGTACATATTTATGGGGTACATGGGATGTTGTAATACACGCATACAATTTGTAATGATCAAATCAGGGTGTTAGGATATTCATCACTTCAAATATTTGTCATTTCTATGTGTTGGGAACATTTCGAATCTTCTCTTCTTTTTTTTTTTTATTTTTTTTTTTATTTTGAGATGGAGTCTTGCTCTGTCACCCAGACTAGAGTGCAGTGGTACAATCTCAGCTACTGCAACCTCCGCTTCCCAGGTTCAAGTGATTCCCCTGCCTCGGCTTCGCAAGTAGCTGGGACTACAAGTGCCCGCCACCACGCCCAGCTAATTTTTGTGTTTTTAGTGGAGACAAGGGTCTTGCCACACTGGCCGGACTGGTCTCAAACTCTTGACCTCAAGTGATCCACCCGCTTTGGCCTCCCAAAGTGCTGGTATTTTAGGTGTGAACCATGTGGAGGAAAAGTTAAATATCAAATTTGAACTCAGTTGAACTTGAACACAAGCAATGGTTATGTGCCAGTAAACAGCCTCTGGGCATCTGCCCGGGAGCTAACAACCTATACTGTTTGTTCTGATAAGGTACATTTTCTACCTTATGGCAAACAAACAACAGAATCTAGAGAATAGGCTAACCTTCCTGTGTTCCCTAAGTCCAGTCACAAAGGGCCCTCATGCCTGGGGCTCAGGCAAAAAAGGAATACTACAGAAGGGCTAGGGTCCCAGACCCCACGGAAGCTCCGCCAGGCCTCTTCTCTGTGCGCGGACAGGCGGCCGGCTCTGGAGCCCAGGCTGTTGCTTCCTGGTCTGGTGATGCTTCCTCCGTAGTCTGGCGGGTGCAAATATACACAGATACATCTTTTCCTGTCCCTTCCCCACTGTGATTTGCTTATTGTATCTGTGTTGCCATATACTTGGGATGAAGGCTGTTTACCCTTAAAAGTATTGTGTGTGCCTTTTCTTCTCCCCTCGGGCATTTCCCACACAGAACTTTTTGGTATCACGAACAGGATTCAAACACGAAAGTATGCCACTTTTCAGTCGCAGGCACTGGGCTGGAGGCTCGGAGACGTCCCACACACTGGGATGGGAACTCCACCATTCTCCCCCTTGGCCATTGAATGGTCCAGGGAAACTGGCTTTTGTGAACATTGGGAATCCAAGTGAGTGCATTTTGAACTGTTGGCTGTGTGTGAGATGCTGCAGGAAATTCTAGTTGATAAAGGGGACGCCAAGGGAATTTCCTGGCATGAATGGTGCTTGCTTACTGCTTATAAGTTAACGTGTCAAGATAGGGACCTGTTGCTACAAGAGAAACGTAAGCTGGAAAAGGAAAACGCTAACTTGACTTCCAGACTGGCCCTGGCTCAATGCCAGGCCCACGTGTTTACTGATGAGGCTCAACGCTGGTGATGCTTCCTCCATAGTCTGCTGCGTGTAAATATATATAGAGACATATCTTTTCTTCTCCCTTTCCCACTGCGATGTGTTTATTCCATCTGTGTTGCCATATACTTGGGATAAAGGCTGTTTACCCTTAATAGTATTGTGTATCGTGCCCTTTCTTCTCCCCTCTCGTGTCTCCTGCTCAGAACAATGCCCAGAAGTATTTTTTAGTAATTACAGTTGTTTTGTTTCTAGAATTCATATTTATTTTTGTTGGTACACAATAATTGTACACATTTATGGGGTACGTGGGATATTGTAATACATACATACAATTTGTAATGATCAAATCAGGGTATTGGGATATTCGTCACCTCAAATATTTGCCATTTCTATGTGTTGGGAACATTTCATATCTTCTCTTCTAGCTTTTTTTTTTTTTTTTTTTTGAGTTGGAGTCTTGTTCTGTCTCACAGACCAGAGTGCAGTGGCGCGATCTCGGCTCACTGCAACCTCCGCCTCCCGGGTTCAAGTGATACTCTTGCCTCACCCTCCCAAGTAGCTGGGACTACAAGCATGCCACTACCACCTGGCTAAGTTTTGTATGTTTAGTAGAGACGGGGTTCCACCATGTTGGCCAGGCTGGTCTCAAACTCCTGACCTCAAGTGATCCACCCGACTCGGCCTCCCAAAGTGCTGGGATTACAGGTGTGAGCCGCGGTGCCTGGCCATCATCTAGCTATTTTGAAGTATACAAGAAATTATTTTTAACTATACTCACCCTACTGTGCTATCACACACTAGAACTTATTCCTTCTAACTGTATGTTTGTACTCATTAATCAATCTGTCTTCACCCCACCCTGCACCTTTCCCAGCTTCTGGTAACTATCTTCCTACTCTCTATCTCTATGAGATTCACTTTTAAAACTCCCACATATGAATAAAACATGCAATGTTTGTCTTTTTGTGCCTGGCTTATTTCAATTCACATAATAACCTCCAGTTCCATCCATGTTGCTGCAAATGACAACATTTTATTTTTTACAGGCAAATAGTATTGAAATTGTATACACATACACATATACATTCATTTGTTGCTGGACATATTGGTTGATTCTGTATCTTGGCCACTGTGAATAGTGCTGCAATAAACATGTGAGTGCAGTTATTCCTTTGATATACTGATCTCCTTTCTTTTGGATAAATATCCAGGAGTGGGATTGCTGGATCATATGGTAGCTCTATATTTAGCATTTTAAGAATTCTCCATTCTGTTTTTCATAGTGGCATGCTAATGTACATTCCCACCAATGTTGTATAAGAGTTCTCTTTTCTCTGCCTCCTCGTCAGCATTTGTTTGTTGTCTTTTTGATAACAGCCATTCTAACTGAGGTGAGATGATATCTCATTGTGGTTTTAACTTGTACTTCCCTGATGATTAGCAATGTTGAGCATGTTTTCACATACTTGCGGGCCATTTCTATGTCTTCTTTTGCTAAATGTCCATTCAGATCATTTGCCCATTTTTAATGTGATTATTTGTTTTTTGGCTGTTGAGTTGTTTGAATCCTTGTATCTTCTGGATATTAGTCTCTTGTCAGATGAATAGTCTGCCTTCATTATGTTGAGGTATATTCCCTGTACACTTAATTTGTTGAGAGTTTTTATCATGAAGGGATGTTGAATTTTATCACGTTTTTTCTGCATCTATTGAGATGGTGATAAAGTTTTTGTTCTTCATTCTGTTGATGTGATATATCACATTTATTGATGTGTATATGTTGACCCATCCTTGCATCCCTGGAATAAATCCCACTTGATCATGGTATATTATCTTTTTGATGTGTTGTTGGATTCCGTTTGCTAGTAGTTTTTGAAGATTTTGCATCTATGTTTATCAGAGACATTGGCCTGTAATTTTCTCTATCTTCTTTTGTCATGTCCTTGTCTTATTTTTGATATCAGAATAATTCTGGCTTCATAGAATGAGTTAGGAAGAATTCCTTCCTCTTCCATTTTTTTGGAATAGTTTGAGAAGAATTGATGTTAGCTGTTCTTTATAATTTTAGTAAAATTCAGCAGTAAAACCATTTGGTTCTCGACTTTTCTTTGTTGGAAGATGTTTTATTACTGATTCAATCTCATTACTCATTATTTATCTGTTCAGGTTTTCTATTTCTTCCTGGTTCAGTCTTAGTAGGATATATATATTCAGGACTTTATTTCCTCTGGGTTTTCGAATTTGTTAGTGTATAATTGTTCATAACAGTCTCTAATGATCTTTTGTCTTTCTGCATATTCATTGTAATGTCTCCTTTGTCATTTCTGATTTTATTTGGGTCTTCTATTTTTTTTGTTAGCATAGCTAGTGGTTTATCAATTTGGCTTATATTTTAAAAAACTTTTGTTTTGTTGATCTTTTGTATTGATTTTTCATCTTGATTTTGTTTAGTTCTGTTCTGACTTTATTTCTTTCCTTTGGTTGATTTTGGGTTTTATTTGATTTTGCTTTTCCAGTTCCTTGAGGTACATCATCAAGTTACTTATTTGAAATCTTTCTATTTTTTGATGTAGGCTTTTATTGCTATAAACTTTCCTCTTCACACTGCTTTTGCTCTATCCCACAGGTTTTGGTATGTAGTGTTCCTATTTTCATTCGTTTTAAGACATTTTTGGATTTTTATCTTAATTTCTTCATTGACCCAGTGGTCATTCAGGAGCATGGTGTTTAATTTACATGACTTTATATAGTTCCCAAAGTTCCTCTTGTTATTGATTTCTAGTTTTATTCCAATGTTGTCTGATAAGATATGTGATTGATTGTGACTTTTTAAAGTATTTTGAGGCTTGTCTGTGGCTTAACATATGGTCTATCCTGGAGAATGTTCCATGTGTTGATGAGAAGAATATATATTCTGCATATGTCAGGTAAAATGTTCTGCAGATGTCTGTTAGGTTCATTTGGTCTAAATACAGTTTAAATCTAAATTTTTTTGGTTGATTTTCTGTCTAGATTATTTGTTCACACCTGAGAGTAGGGTGTTAAATTCCCTAATTATTATTGTATTGGAATCTATCTCTCCCTTTAGAATTAATAACATTTACTTTATATATCTGGGTGCTCCAGTGTTGGGTGCATATATATTAAGAATTGCTTTATCCTCTTGCTTAAACTGATCACTTTGTCATTATATAATGACCTTCTTTGCCTCTCTTTATAGTTTTTGACTTAAAGTATAATTTATCTGATATAAATATAGCTATTCCTGCTCACTTTGGGGTTTCATTTGCATAGAATACCTTTGTTCATAGAATAGAATACCTTTGTTCATTTGCATAGAATACCTTTCTTCACTTTCAGTCTACATGTGTCTTCACAAGTGAAGTGAGTTTCTTGTAGGCAACACAGAGTTGGGTTCTGTTTTTTAATCCATTCAGCCAGTCTAGACATGTATATCTATATTTTTTGAGATGGAGTTTCTCTCTGGTTACCCAGGATGGAGTGCAGTGGCAGGATGTCAGCTCACAGCAACCTCCTCCTCCCAGGTTCAAGAGGTTCTCCTGCCTCAGCCTCCCGAATAGCTGGGATTATAGCTGTCCACCACCATGCCTGGCTAATTTTTTTTTTTTGTATTTTTAGTAGAGACAGGGTTTTGCCATTTGGCCAAGCTAGTCTTGAACTCCTGGCCTCAGGTGATCTCCCTGTCTCAGCCTCTCAAAGTACTGGAATTACAGTCATGAGCCACTGCAACTGGCCCAGTCTATATTTTTTAAGTGGAATAGTGTTTTTTTAATGTACAGAGTCTCACTCTGTCACCCAGGCTAGAGTGCAGCGGCACAATCTCGTCTCACTGCAACCTCTGCCTCTTGGATTCAAGTAATTCTCGTGCCTTAGCCACCTGAGTAGCTTGGATTATATGCATATGCCACAATGCCCAGCTAATTTTTGTAATTTAGTAGAGACAGGGTTTTGTCATGTTGGCCAGGCTGGTCACAAACACTTGGCCTCCCAAAGTGCTGGGATTACAGGCATGAGCCACTGCACTCAGCCTTAAGTGGAGAATTTAATCCATTTACTTTCAAGGTTACTATTGATGGGTGAGTACTCATGCCTGTTCTTTTGTTAACTGTTTTCTCATTGTTTTGTATATCCTTTCTTCCTCCCTTATCGTTTGTCATTGTCAGTTGGTGGTTTTTCATAGTTGAAACATTTGATTCCTTTCTCTTCTCATTTGTATATCTCTTTCTTATTTGCGTATTTCTCACTCTACCAGTGAGTTTTGTACGTTTCTGTGTTTTCATGATGATGGATACTTTATAGATGTTAAACTCCTTTAAGCATTTCTTATAGGACCAGTCGAGTGGCAATTAGTTCTGTTTTTGTTCATCCGACAAAGACTTTATTTCTCCTTCATTTTTGAGGGACAGCTTTGCAGGCTGTACTATGCTTGACTGGCAGGTTTTTCTTTCAGCATTTTGAATGTATCATCACGTTCCCAGCCTATGAGGTTTCTACTGGGAAATCCACTGTTAGTCTGATGAGGATTCCCTTATATGTGACTTGACACTTTACTCTTGCTGTTTTTAACATTCTTTCTCTCTCTCTCTCTCTCTCTCAATTTCTCTTTCTCTCACTCTTTTTGAGATAGGGTCTCACACTGTCACTCAGGCTGAAGTGCAGTGGTGTAATCATGGCTCACTGCAGCCTCAACTTCCTGGGCTCATGTGATCCTCCTGCCTCAGCCTCCCACATAGCTAGTACTACAGGTATATGCCACCACACCCAACTGATTTTTTTTTATTTTTGTAGAGATGGAACTTGCTCTGTTGCCCAGGCTGGTCTTGAACTCCTGGACTCAAGTTAATCTGCCACCTCAGCCTCCCAAAGTGTTGGGATTACAGGCATGAGCCCATGCCCAGCCTCTCTTTGTCATTGACATTTGACAGTTTGACCATAATGTGCCTTGAAGAAGAGCTTTTTGTTAAGTCTATTTGGGAATATTTGAGCTCCCTGTGTCTGGATGCCCATATCTCTTGTAAGATTGGGACATTTTCAGCTCTTATATCATTAAAAAGGTTTTCTACACTTTTGCCCATCTCTTCTTCAGGAACTCCAAAAATTTGAATATTTGGCAACTTATGGTGTTTCATATGTCATAGAGCCTTTCTTCTTATTTTTTACTGTTTTTCTTTTCTTTTTTGAGATAGGGTCTTGCTCTATCACCCAGGCTAGAGTGCAGTGGTGCAATCTGGGCTCACTGCAACCTTCATCTCCCAGGTGCAAGTGATCTTCCTGCCTCAGCCTCCCAAGTAGCTGGGACTACAGGCATGCACCACCACACCTGGCTAATTTTTTGTATTTTTTGTAGAAATGAGGTTTCGCCATGTTGCCCAGGCTGGTCTCACACTCCGGGGCTCAAGCAATCTATCCGTGTGGCCTCCCAAAGTGTTGAGATTACAGGCATGCACCACCACACCCTCTTTTATTTTTTGTTTGACAAGGTTATTTCAAAAGCCATGTTTTCAAGTTCCAAAATTATTTCTTTTGCTTGACCTAGTCTATTGTTGAAGCTCTTGATTGTATTTTCTTTATTTTATTCTTCAATCCTGGAACAGAATTCTTCAGTTCCAGGATTCCCATTTGGCACTTTTTAAGGATAGCTCTCTCTTTTTTTTTTTTTTCACTTTTTTCATTTATATCACGAATTGTTTCCTTGTTTTTTGTTTGTTTGTTTGTTTGTTTTGAGATGGAGTCTGGCTCTGTCACCAGGTTGGAGTGCAGTGGCGTGATCTTGGTTCACTGTAACCTCCGCCTCCCTGGTTCCGTGTGATCTTGGTACACTGTAACCTCCGCCTCCCCGGTTCAAATGATTCTCCTGCCTCAGCCTCCCGAGTAGCTGGGATTACAGGCATGCACCACCATGCCCAGCTAATTTTTGTGTTTTAGTAGAGACAGGGTTTCACCATGTTGGCCAGGCTGGTCTCCAACTCCTGGCCTCCAATGATCCACCTGCCTTGGCCTCCCAAAGTGCTGGGATTACAGGCATGAGCCACCACGCCTGGCCCCTGATTTCTTTGTATTGTTTATCTTTGTTCTCTTGTATCTCACTGAGTTTATAAACTTATTTTGAAGTTTTTTGAACATTTCATCATTTCTTTTTCTTTAAGATCTGTTCCTAGTGAAATATTGTGTTCCTTTGGAGGTGTCACATTTCCTTTCTCTGTGTGTGTTTCTTGTGTCCTTCTGTTGATATCTGTGCATCTGGTGTAATAGTCATTTCTTCTAGTTTTATGGATTGGCTTTTGTAGGGAAAGACATTTTCCTGTAGATACACCGATAATGTTGGTTGGTGTTTTATTCAGTTCTCACATTGCTATAAAGAACTACCTGAGACTGGATAATTTATGAAGAG
This sequence comes from Rhinopithecus bieti, assembly GCF_001698545.2. Classification (NCBI taxonomy): domain Eukaryota; kingdom Metazoa; phylum Chordata; class Mammalia; order Primates; family Cercopithecidae; genus Rhinopithecus; species Rhinopithecus bieti. The sequence goes on from NW_016814622.1 coordinate 1,089,927, forward strand.
GTTTAATCAGCTCACGTTTCCACAGGCTATCCAGGAAGCACAGCTGGGGAGGCCTCAGGAAACCTTCCATCATGGTGGAAGATGAAGGGGGAGCTGGCACATCCTTCATGGCTGGAGCGGGAGGAAGAGGGTGAAGGGGGAGTGCCACACACTTTTAAACACCCAGATCTTGTGAGAACTCAGTCACTATCATGAGAACATCAAGGGGGAAATCCGCCCCCTTGATCCAATCATCTCTCCCCAGACCCCTCCTCCAACACTGGCAATTACAATTTAACATGAGATGTGGGTGGGGACACAAATCCAAATCATTCCATTCTGCCCCCAGCCCCTCCCAAATCTCATATCCTTCTCACACTGCAAAATAGATCATCCCTCTCAACAGTCCCTCAAGTCTTAACTCATTTCGGCATCAATTCAAAAGTCCATAGTCCAAAGTCTCATCTGAGACAAGTTCCTTCCGCCTATGAGCCTGTAAAATCAAAAACAAATTAGTTATTTCCAAGATACAATGGCGGTGCAAACATTGGCTAAATACTACCAATCCAAAAGGGAAAACTGGCCAAAACAAAGGGGCTACAGGTCCCAGGCAAGGGCAGTCATTAAATCTTAAAGCTCCAAAATGATCTCCTTCAACCCCGTGTCTCTTATCTGGGTCACATCAACTCAACGGGTGGGCTCCGCCCTGTGGCTCTGCAGGATGCAGCCCCCACAGCTGTGGTGGCAGTGGGGAGCCAGGTGTGCTGATTCTCAGGCCCCTGGGTGGCATATGCAGGTGCTAATGGTGGTGGGTCCAGGTAGGCCAGTCCTTGGGCCTCCGGTTTGCTCAGGTACCATCAGTGGGCAGGGCAGGTGGGCTCCTGGGCAGTGTGTGTGGCAACAATGGTGGCAGAAGTGATGGTGGGCCAACCCTGGAGCCATCAGTCAGCATTTAGCAGTCGACTGCTTTTCCTTCCACCTCAATCATGGAAAATTCCCGATTCCTACAGAATTAAAGGAGAATTGCAAAGGGAATATCAAGATATCTAATGACAGAACCTTCTGGGTATAGTTGTTTCCAGCTATGGGGTTTACACAAATAGAGATATGACCAAAAAAAAAAAATTATCATCCACTTTAGAAAAAGTACTAAAGAGACCACAGAAAGCTTTGTGGAGGCTGTGGTTCAGACCTGTAATCCCAGCACTTTGGGAAGCTGAGGCAGATGGATAGCTTGAGCCCAGGGGTTCAAGACCAGCCTGGGCAACATGGCAGCGATATCCCCTCTCTACAAAAAATAAAAAAATTAGGGCCGGGAGCGGTGGTTCATGCCTATAATCCCAGCACTTTGGGAGGCTGAGGCGGGTGGATCACAAGGTCAGGAGATCGATACCATCTTGGCCACCATGGTGAAACTCTACTAAAAATACAAAAAATTAGCTGGGTATGGTGGCACATGCCTGTAGTCCCAGCTACCAGGGAGATTGAGGTAGGAGAATCGCCTGAACCTGGGAGGTGGAGGTTGCAGTGAGCCTACATCGCGCCACTGTACACCAGCCTGGCAACAGAGCGGGACTCTGTCTCAAAAAAAAAAAAAATGAACTGAGTGTGGTGGCACATGCCTGTAGTCCCCACTACTTGGGAGGCTGAGGTAGAGGATCACCTGAGCCCGAAAGATTGAGACTGCAGTGAGCAAGTTTGCACCACTGCACTCCAGCCTGGGTGACAAAATGAGACCCTGTCTCAAAAAATAAATAAATAAAAGCTTTGCAGCCCAGCTAAAGTCTCTAAATTCCTCACTTTATATGGTTTTAGAAAAATGCTTAGGTTTTATATAGCTAATTGCTACAAGTGTAACTAAAACAAGAATGCAGTAGCTCAATATATAGAACTTACAGATAAGCCAATTTTGTAACCTTGTATTTTGGCTTTGATTTTTGGCTCTTACCTTGCTTAAAGTTTTTCAGGTTAATGAGTGTCTGCCTCCATTCCCATATGGGCTGAAATGTTTAATTGACTGCAAGTCTTTTGGCTGTAAGACCCTTGGCCATGGGGTTCCTCCGAGGGCCTGGATGGACCTGGGGCAGGGAGCCACACCACCCTGGCAACGATACGGGACAAAATTGAAGTTCAGCCACTGATGCCGCCTCTGGCAAATCTTGACCAAAGTGAGGAAAAGAGACATAAAAATTATATCCTAAGCCCCCAACTAACTGAACTGAGCCCTTCTTGGCCAAGGGAACCCCAGAGATACCTTGAAAACTGAGTTCCGGGCCATGATGGGAACGCAGGTCAGACACAGGAGGGCAGGTCAGACATGCTACCTGTTCCCTCTCCAGCTGCCCTTAGGCTTTCTCCCGAGGGCTGGACAGAATCCAGCCTGGTCCACAGACTCCATCCCGACATCAACCAGACTGACGCCGCCGCTTCCTTTTGCATTGTCAATACAACCTTACCAACCAGCATGCCCTGCTGATAAGAGAGCACTGAACTCAGAGTGGTTCTGGCCAGTCTACAGAGGATGCACAGTGAGGGTTTTCTCTGCTTCCCCTTCTGACATCAGAGGCCCAAAAACTCCACCCTTGGATCATGCTAAAGCCACCATTTTTTGAACGTGGGTCCTATAGAAAGGCATGAAGCTCAATTGCATATGTTTATATTTCTCCTCTCATAAATATTCATGGCTCCTCCTGAAGCTTATTGAATATGTACATTTGGCCACCCTGGTCAATATAAATCCCTGTGTTACCATTCCTACCCTCCAAACATGTTTCTAGCTTCCAGCCAGAGGCTGTGCTTCCCAGCCTGTCAGAATGGCCACCTTCAGGCTGCAACCCTTTAGGAGGAATAAAGCTATCCTTTCCAAACTAGAAAAAAAAAATTACTTGTGGGAGTAATTTGAGTTTTTGGGGGGTTGTTCTGAGACGGAATCTCGCTCTGTCACCCAGGCTGGAATGCACTGGCGAGATCTCAACTCACTGCAACCTCCACCTCCCAGGTTCAAGCAATTCTCCTGTCTCAGCCTTCAGATTAGCTGGGATTACAGGCGTGCGCCACCACGCCCAGATAATTTTTGTATTTTTAGTAGAGACTGGGTTTCGCCATGTTGGCCAGGCTGGTCTCAAACTCCTGACCTCAAGTGATCCACCCACCTCGGCCTCCTAAGTGCTGGGATTACAAGCATGAGCCACCACACCAGCCTCTTGTGGGAGTAATTTGACACCTCGAATAAAGGAACCTTCCTCCCAGGAGGCTGTGTTTACTATGGCATCATTGTCCAGGACCATTTGAAATAAAGTCTATGGCTTCAGTTTCTTCTTTTGTTTTGTTTTTGGATTGCTCACCGAATGTGAATTAGGATTGAAATTCTGCTGAGGGCCAATGTTCCTGCGGCCACCCTCATTCTGTGGTGTGGTCCCAGTTCACTGTGGGGAGTCACCTCTTAGCTGTCCTCCTCACACTGGGTGGTCCCTGGGCTTCTTTTTCTGTCCCCACGGGCCTGAGAAGCCACGAAAACCACAGTTGAAATTTCCCTGATTGGCAAAAGCTTCAGGGCAAAAGCCGTTTCTTGCTTCTTCTTAGCTTTCCGGGTTCCTGCAATCCCTTCCATTTTGGCCTGGCAATTCCTTACTATCTCATCATCTATTCTATTTATATATATATATTCTTTCTTTTTAGAAAGAGTCTTGCTCTGTCACCCAAGCCGGAGTGCAGTGGTGCGATCTCGGCTCACTGCAACCTCCGCCTCCCGGGTTCAAGTGATTCTCCTGCCTCAGCCTCCTGAGTAGCTGGGACTACAGGCACCTGCCACCGCGCCTGGCAAATTTTTTGTATTTTTTAGTAGAGATGGGGTTTCACCTTGTTAGCCAGGATGGTCTCTATCTCCTGACCTCGTGATCCGCCCACCTCAGCCTCCCAAAGTGCTGGGATTACAGGCGTGAGCCACCGCGCCCAGCCCAGCTATTCAACATTTTTAAGATTTTTAAAGATATGTATTTTATCCAGTTAGTTGTTTTCATTGGGAGGGTTGGTCCAAATAGTTTAGCCCAGAGTTACTGGAGACAAGAGTTTTACTCCATGCCTGTCCTCCACCTGATTTCCTAGCTGGCAACTGAGGTCTTTGTCTTTATGAGCTGCCTGAAATACTAAACAGAAGGAAGTGCCACTCAAAGCTTGCTTTTATAGCCAATCCATATACCAAACCGGCATATTTGGGGGTGGCATTTCCTGAACTTCGGTATTAAGGATTCCTGCCACAGATGAAGGGGGTGTTCTGCCTGGGGGGTGTCAGGTAGCAGGGCCTAAACACCTCTCCCCAGCCACCATCTGGGGAGAGGGTTCTGCTTTCCAGTGTTACTGAAAGTGAATACTGAAATTCCCGTGGGGAAACTGAGGAACCGCCTGAGGCCTAAAAGACACAGACCCAGTCCTCGGAAGGAGTATTGAGAACTGAAGTCTTGCTGGGTCTCCCCGCAGTGAAAGGTTTTTGGAGTGTGTTTCTTTGTTCATTTCGCGGGGACCCATCATTCCGCTATAATCTCACACACAATAAAAACTGAATCCCAGGGTCCTTCACAAAGCACGACACCTGCTAGCATTTTCCCTCCACAAACCTGGGAAGCTTACACAGATACAAGTTAGTTTTGAGTTTTCGCATTTGATTTTGAAAAATGTTCAAATGCCTAAGGCAGAACTAAAGTCTCAGCTCTGGGAGTCCATGGGCTGCAGAAAGTAATACTGCCTGGAATTCACATACACACACACACACACACGCACCACACACACACAACCCCCAACACACAACCCCACACACACACTACACACACATCCCCACACCCCACAAACACACACCCACATCCCACACAACCCCACACACCACACACATACACACCCCACACACACCAAAGCCAAACACCAGCAACCTTCCCAAGGTTGTGTTTGTTTGTTTGTTTTTGAGACGGAGTTTCACTCTTGTTGCCCAGGCTGGAGTGCAATGGCACGATCTCGGCTCACAACAACCTCTGCCTCCTGAGTTCAAGGATTCTCCTGCCTCAGCCTCCCGAGTAGCTGGGATTACAGGCATGCGCCACCATGCCCAGCTAGTTCTGTATTTTTAGTAGAGACAGGGTTTCTCCATGTTGGTCAGGCTGGTCTTGAACTCCCGAACTCGGGTGATCCGCCCACCTTGGCCTCCCAAAGTGCTGGGATTACATGCGTGAGCTACAATGCCCGGCCAGTTCCCAAGGTTTTAAGAACATGGCTAGAAAGGCAAACAAAAGGAGCATCTTTTCTTTACATAATTTCATTCTGTTTAACAACTGCATTATTGTCAAAATATTCAGGCGTTCAGGAAAAAAAAAGTTGCTTCAATATCACTACAGAGGAAATAATGCTGTTAGTTATAGAAGCTGATTTTGCTCCGTTCTGACAAGAGACAAAAACAAAACAAAACAAACAAACAAACAAACAAACACCTTTTGAAAGTACAGAGACACTTCAGCAAGTAGGTCAGGCATTTTATATAAATAAACGAAAAAAACAACAAATCCACCCAGAAAGCTGCAATTCAATGTTGTAAATGAATCTAAAACGTGAAAAAATGTTCAGTTCAGTGCCCTGCAATCTATTTCAAATATAACTATAACTCTTATAACATTAAGTATTAGGTCACTGCCGGGCACGGTGACTCACCGCAGCACTTTGGGAGGCCGAGGCAGGAGGATCACCTGAGGCCAGGAGCACCAGACCAGCCTGGCCAATATGGTGGAACTCCGTCTCTACTAAAAATATAAAAATTAGCTGGGCATGGTGGCGCGTGCCTGTAGTCCCAGCTACTCGGGAGGCAGAGACAGCAGAATTGCTTGAACCCTGGAGGGGAGGCGGAGCTTGCAGTGAGCGGAGATCGTGCCACTGCACTCCAGCCTGGGTGACAGAAGGAGACTCCGTCGGAAAAAAAAAAAGAAGGAGGAAAGGAAGGAAGGGAGGGAAAAGACAAGACAAGAAAAAGAAAAGAAAAGAATTTTTTAAAAATCAATTCTTGAATTTAGCCGTGCTAGAGACTTGGAAAACTGTAAAAGCACCGATTTACACCTCGTGCCAGCACGGCTGAACACCCATGGTAAGGCTCGGGTACTGGGACCTGTCTTCCACCTGGGCTCCAGGGGTGGCACAGGACGTCCCGCTGCTTCCACCTCCCGCGTACCTGCGCGCACACCGGGTTCCTCGCGGCCTCGCCCTCGGCCATGACCTCCAGGGCCCCGCGCCGCGCCCCCGCGCGATCCGTGGAGGCCTCCCCGCCGCCGATGCCCTCGCCAAGCCCAGGTGGTCCAGAAGGACGCGCCAGCCCCCAGGCGCAGAGCTCTTGAGACCGTGGGAGGACACAGGGCCCCGGTGGGTACTTGGCAGAAGCTTGTGGGACATGGCGGGGGCGCCTTCCTTCCGGGTGCCCGGAGAAGCAAACGCTACGCGCGGGCTGCAGAGATTGGGCCGGGAGGAGGAGAACCCCAGCCTGGGTTGAGCTGGGCGGATCCCGGACTCCGAAGCTTCCAACGTGGGCGGGTTCCCAGCGGACGCCTCCGCCGCACCCCTAGCGGGGACCCAGCTGCGCCCCTTCCCGCGGCCCTCCTAAGGCCTGGGTGCTTGGAGGCTCGAGGCCCCGAGGTCCATGTCGCCCGGAATCCCGGTGCCTAGGCCTTGTCGCGGGCCCTGGGACCAACTCGCGGGGGTCGGGAGCTGGGGGTTGAGAGAAAGACGATCCGGTGGGGCGGAGAAAGGAGACGCGTCCGGCTGGGGGAGTGAGCCCAGGGCGCGGCAGAAGAGGGCAGGCCCTAGGGGACAGCCGCGTCCCAAGGCGCGCACGCGACCCCTCCCCGCGCTGGAGATCCTCTCCCCGCCTCAGTCTCCCTGCCTCAGTCTCCCCGACCCCTCCTCAGTCTCCCCGCCTCAGTCTCCCCACTCATAGTGTCACTCCGACCCTAGCCCTGGGTCCAAAGGGGCAGGAGAGGTCGCGGGTGCCTCCGCGGTCCTCGCCGCACGCAGAACTCCGCCGAGTGCACCGGGGTCGCCTGGCCTCTGCGCGCCGCTGCTCCTGCAGCGTCAGGACCCGAACGACCCCGGGGCCCCAGGGACTGGGCCCTCCAGAGCCCCAGCAGGCACCCTCCAGCAGCCGTGGGCGCCTGGTCGCTATGGAGGCGATGGGGGTGGAAACCAGGCCTCTGTCTTCACACAGGGGGAACTCCAGGCCCTCGTTTAGGACTCCAGGCCAAAGGCTGTGTCAGCCGCGGGTCCCCCGCCGCCCCGCGCGCACAGGCCTGCGCCGAGTCCAGCCTCACACCGGGTGCCCGACGACGCCCCGAGGGCCCCGGCTGCAGTGTGAAGGGAACCAGTAGTGCAGATCCTGGCTTGGAGAACGACTTGACCTGCGGCCGGAATCAGACTCATTCCTCCTTCCTCCATTTGAATTAAACGAACCCCAGACACCAGGGCTCCGCCCCCCAACCCCTCCAGTTCCAGCTGGAAGCAAAGGACAGGGAACTCCCCTCCTCCTCCCCTTCCCCTTGTGCGGCAGCCGAGGCTGTTTCCTTCTCCTCCACCTGTGCTCCCAGCTCCCCCGGATCTTCCACCGTCCTAGACAGGCAAAGGAGCTGACTCTGCCCTTTCACGTGACCCACATTTCATTCCCTTTCTCCTTTCCTCTTTCCTTCCCTTGTGGCGTGATCACGGCTCACTGAAGCCTTGACCTCCCCGGCACAAACTTCCTGGGCTCAATCCATCCTCCCACCCCAGCCTCCAGAGTAGCTGGAACTACAAATGCATACCACCATGCCTAGCTAATTGTTATTTACTTTCTTCTACTTTATTTGGAATTAATTTACTGGGTTTTTTTCTTTCTTTTTTTTTTTTTTTTTTTTCAGCCTAGGCTGTGGTCTAGGCTGCTGGAGTACAGTGGCACAACGACAGCTCACTGCTGCCTTGACCTCCCTGGGCTCCGGTGATCCTCCCACCTCAGCCTCCTGAGTAGCTAGGACCACAGGCGTGCACCACCATGCCCAACTAATTTTGTATTTTTGGTGGAGATGGTGGTATGGTTTGGCTGTGTCCGCCCCAAATCTCATCTTGAATTGTGGTTCCCATGATCCCTGCGTGTCATGGGAGGGACCCAGTGGGAGTTAATTAAATCATGGGGGCAGTTACCTCCATGCTGCTGTTCTCAGAATAGTGAATGAGTTATCACAAGAACTGATGCTTTTATAAGGGGCTCCCCCCTTTGGCTCAGCACTTCTTCCTGCCCCCATGTGAAGAAGGACGTCCCCCATGTGAAGAAGGATGTGTTTACTTCCCCCTCCACCATGATCTTTAGTTTCCTGAGGCCTCCCCAGCCCTGCGGAACTGTGAGTCAGTTAAACCTTTTTCCTTTGTAAATTACGCAGCTCGGGTATTTCTTCACAGCAGCGTGACAACAGACTAATACAGACGTGGTCTCACTATGTTGCCCAGGCTGGTCTCGAACTCCCTGGGCTCAAACCATCTACCCACCTCAGCCTCCCCAAGTGTTGGGATTACAGGTATGAGCCACCTCACCCTGCCTCCTTTCGACTTCTCGAGATGAATGTTTATCTCACTGATTTTTTTGACTCTTCTTTTCATTATAAAAAATTTGAAACTGAAATTTGCCCCTAAAAATGGCTTTAGCTGCTTCTCACAGATTTGATGTATACTTGTTTTTCTTTCTCACTGGAGCTGGTTCCAGATTAGATCTGGTCGGACCCGGCAGGCACCTGGGGAGCACCGTGCGGGCAGGAAACCGGGGAGAGCAGGAGGGCGCGGGTCCGGTCCGGGCCAACGCTAGCGGGGATCGCGCGCGGCGTGACGCGCCTCCTCCCCTGGCTCGCGTGGGACACGGGCCCGTCCGCCCTCCCAGGCCCCCTTCCTCCCGCCACCCCACCCCCGCCCGTTTTCCTCCCCTCTCCTCCTGCCCTACTCGGCCGCAGGCCAGACTCCGCGCAGGTCCCACCCTCCCAGGCCCTTCCTCCTCCCCTCCCCCCTCCCCTCACCCTCCCCGCCGCGTCCGCGGACACTGCGGGCTGGTCCGCCGCAACCCGCCAGGGCTGCCGGGTGTGCTGCTGGGGGGGAAGCGTGGCGTGGGCAGGACCACGCTGGACACGGCGGTTGCGCGTGCGGGCTGCTCCCAGAGCAATGGCGGCAGCGTGGGGCTGAGGAGCGGGTCCGCGAGGAGATCGAGGTGAACGCGGCGCCCACGCTGCTGGAAATCGTGGACGTGGGGGGCGCTGAGCACCCGGTCACGCTCCAGGACCTGGACATCAGCCACAGGGACGGCTTCGCGGTGCTCCCCGGCGTGTGCAGCGAGTTCTCGTTCCGGGCCGTGAGGCCGCTGCGCTAGCGCCTGCACCGGCCTTGGGGACCCGGGGCCGTCCCGCTGGTGCTGGTGGGCGCCCAGGCCGACCGGGACGACGAGCGCCAGGGGCTGACGGCTCGGGGCCGCGAGGGGCGCTGCCCCTTCCCGGAGGTCACGGCCAAGAGCCAGCGGAGGGTGGACCAGGTGTTCACGCAGGCGGTGCGCGAGACGGAGGCCCTGGCCCGGCCCGAGGAGGAGCTGGAGTGTTGGGAAGTTTTCTGTTGTCCTCTGGACTCCTTCCAGAAAAAGATGGCCCTGGTGGCAACCGCGAAGCGCGGGGAGGGAGTCGCGGACTGGGGCCGCGTTGGGAACCGAGCCTGCCAGGACGCTTCTAGCCCGCGCGCGGCCTCGAGTCCCACCGGTGCCCAGGCCTTGTTCCCCAAGACCCACGGGTGTAGAGCAGGCGCGCAGCCCCAGCGCCCGAGCTCTCAAAGCTGTTTACCCGTCTGTCCTTCGCAGCTTTCCAAGTCACTATAATAGGTAAAAGGGAAGGGCTAACTTCTTAAGTATTTAATCGAATTCTTTAGGCAGATTCTGCACTCGTAATTACTAAACGTTGAGAGCCCAGGATGAACTAACTATTCGGTGCATTTTTTTTTTTTTTTTTTTTTTTTTTTTTGAGACTGTCGCCAGGCTGGAGTTTAGTGGCGATCTCAGTGATCTCGGCTCACTGCAACCTCCGCCTCCCGGGTTCAAGCGATTATCCTGCCTCAGCCTCCCGAGTAGCTGGGACTACAGGCACGCGCCACCACGCCGGGCTAATTTTTATACTTTTAGTAGAGACGAGGTTTCACCATGTTGGCCAGGATGGTCTTGATTTCTTGACCTCGTGATCCGCCTGCCTCGGCCTCCCAAAGTGCTGGGATTACAGGCGTGAACCACGGTGGCTGGCCTATTCAGCGCATCTTAAAGCAGCGATATACAGGATAGTAAATGGAAATGGGAGCGACTACTTCTGTACTTTAACAACAGTGATTCATTCTGTTTGCAGTTTTTCTTCTTTAAAAGATGCCTTACTGCTTTAAGCCTGAATGGGCAGAATGTGCTTTCTTCAAATGCAATTTGTGATTATTTTTTTGAACTACCTGGTTCTGATAATTATAGTTTAGATTTGGAGCATTTAGCTGAAGTTTAGATCTTAGTTCCATGCAGTTTCCATCTCATTTTCAGTACTGAATTAAGCAATCACTTTTTCCTTTCTGTATAGTTCTAAATATAGTTACGACCTACTTAGCACAACCTTGCAATTGGATATGTGTCACTGGCAAATTAATTTTGTACATAAAGAGAGTCCAGTGCTTTAGGTACAAAAGCTGTCAGTTTTGTAATCAACATCTGGTTGACTATGCACATGAAAATGGAGCACAAATAAATTTTTACACTTTGAAATTCTTACCATTTGACTTTGTGAATCATATTTAAAGCACTATGTTCTAAGATTTCTAGATGCTGTCGGATGGCTTTACCATTATTTTTCGGGAGTTTGTTTGTTGTAGAGAAAACTCCAGGAGGTGAGGGGAGAGAAAGCACCCGGTTATGCAGCAGGCATTGCACCTGTGCTGTTAGCGGCAGCTGCCTTCATACTTTGCCTGAATTTCTGGAATTTTTAAATAGTGAAATGGGTATGGAACCCTATGAAGAATAGGTCATCTTTTGTTGATTTTAGCACAGCAAGCTTTATCTAATTTTTTTGTTTGTTTGTTTGTTTTTGTTTTTGTTTTGAGACTTGCTCTGTTGCCTAGACTGGAGCGCACTGGCCCAATCTTGGCTCACTGCAACCTCCATCTCCTGGATTCAAGCAATTCTCCTGCCTTAGCCTCCTGAGTAGCTGGGATTACAGGCACCTGCCACCACGCCTGGCTAATTTTTGTATTTTTAGTAGAGACGGGGTTTTCCCGTGTTGCCCAGGCTTATCTCGAACTCCTGACCTTGGGTGATCCACCTGCTTCGGCCCCCCAAAGTGCTGGGATTACAGGTGTGTGCCACCACACCCAGCCCTAATAGTTGGGTTTTTTTGTTTGGTTGGTTTTTTTTTTTTTTTTTTTGAGACGGAGTCTCGTTCTGTCGCCCAGGATGGGGTGCAGTGGCCGGATCTCAGCTCACTGCAAGCTCCGCCTCCCAGGTTTATGCCATTCTCCTGCCTCAGCCTCCCGAGTAGCTGGGACTACAGGCGCCCACCACCTCACCCGGCTAGTTTTTTGTATTTTTTAGTAGAGACGGGGTTTCACCGTGTTCGCCAGGATGGTCTCCATCTCCTGACCTCATGATCTGCCCGTCTCAGCCTCCCAAAGTGCTGGGATTACAGGCTTGAGCCACCACGCCTGGCAATAATTGTTTTTAAACATAGTAAGTTTTATGACATTTTGGTTTGGGTGTTTCTTCGCCTTGGGTTGGATAACTGTTCTAGGAAAGCCAGTAACTGCAGCTCGTTCTGGCAAGGGAGGTGGGGGGTGCTGATCACATTCCCCTGCCTCAAGGGAGAGTTGTCCTCACCAAGCTGCTCCCTCCCTCTGCCGGAAAGGAAGCAAAATGCCAGCTGCTTTCTGCTGTGCTCTGGGCTGTGTGAGGAAGTGCAGGGGAGGCAAATGGAAATCAGCAACATCTTGTTCCCAGTTCTGACACCCCTGGTGAGCAAGACCCTGCTGAGTCATGCTGGACAGGATGGGATGGGCCTCACGCAGATGCCATGCTCCACCCTGCTCGGCTGCTGGCCTGTGGGAACGCTTTGGGAGAGCTCTGTGGCCTGGTCCCTCTGGATCTCAAACTCCATGCAGGAAAAAGCACCCCATATTCTCCAAACAAGCCAGCTCCTCCTTTGAATTCCTGATGGCTTCACCCCCTCCACTCCCATCCAGTTGCTCAGCTGTGAGCCAGCTGCCAGCTGCTGGATAGGCCGGAAGACAAGGCAGCCACCTTCCACTCATGTGGGCAACAAAGCCACACCCACCCCTTTCCCCAACTTATACCGTCTCTCCCTCTCTCCATCTCTCTCTGTCTCTCTGCTTTTGTCTGTCTCCCTGCCCAGATGCCTCCCTGCCCATGGGTGCATGCACATACCAGTGGCAGGCCCTGAAAGTACTTCCTCATTGAGTCAAAATAGTAGATAGGTAGCCATGCCAGGTGACAGGGCAGAGAATCGGGCCATCCTCAATAAGACATGAAGATGTATCTCTATTTATTCATCTCCCACAATACAAAGAGGGGCTCATGGCAATGAGAGTGGACGGCCATAAACTTAACCAAGTGGTAGCCTCAGTCATGGCCGCTGCAGCAGAGGTGGCATCTACTGGAAGAGGTCGGCCCTGGCTGGCACCTGGTGGGCAGCCAGCCGAGCTAAAGAATGCAGGCCACGCACAGTGAGTCACTCCTGTAATCCCAGCACTTTAGGAGGCTGAGGCGGGAGGATCACCTGAGGTTGGGAGTTCGAGACCAGCCTAACCAACATGGAGAAACCCCACCTCTACTAAAAATACAAAATTAGCCAGGCGTGGTGGCACATGCCTGTAATCCCAGCTACTCGGGAGGCTGAGGCAGGAGAATCACTTGAACCCAGGAGGCGGAGGTTGCAGTGAGCCGAGATGGTGCCACTGCACTCCAGCCTGGGCAGTGAGAGTGAAGAGTGAAACTCCATCTCAAAAAAAAAAAAATCATCTACTCCCACTGGGGATGGAGGATGGAGGGTATCTGCATTCACCTAGGACAGACAGACATGCACATTCGTGTGCTCTGTCTTCCCCTAAGCCTCCTGAGGTAATCTGTGAAAATGATTTGCTATTCACTTAACCCGGAAAACCCCACAAAATCATGCAAATCAAGAGGTTCAAATCTTCGTGGTCACCTTAAGAACACTTGTGAAACTGCCCAGGCCATCAAGCGTATGCATATATGAAAAACCACTAGGTATCTGAAAGATGTCACTTTAGAGAAGCAGTGTGTGCCATTCCAACGTTACAGTCGGGGAGTTGGTAGGTGTGTTGTAGGGTCCAGCCCCACAGGGTCGGTGGGTTTTTCTCCCCGTGTGTGGAGACGAGAGATTGTAGAAATAAAGACACAAGACAGATAAAAGGAAAGGCAGCTGGGCCCGGGGCACCACTACCACCAAGACACCGAGACCGGCAGCGGCCCCGAATGCCAGGCTGTGCTGATATTTATTGGATACAAGACAAAGGGGCAGGGTAAGGAGTGTGAGCCATCTCCAACAATAGGTAAGGTCATGTGGGTCACAAGGTCATGTGGGTCAAGTGTCCACTGGACAGGGGCCCTTCCCTGCCTGGCAGCCGAGGCAGAGAGAAAGAGAGGAGAGAGAGACAGCTTACGCCATTATTTCTGCATATCAGAGACTTTTAGTACTTTCACTAACTTGCTACTGCTATCTAAAAGGCAGAGCCAGGTGTGCAGGATGGAACATGAAGGCGGACCAGGAGCGTGACCGCTGAAGCACAGCATCCCAGGGAGACGGTCAGGCCTTGGAGAACTGTGGGCGGGTCTGACCGATGTCACGCCCTCCACAGGAGGTGGAGGAGTCGAGTCTTCTCTAAACTCCCCGGGGAAAGGGAGACTCCCTTTCCTGGTCTGCTAAGTAGCCGGTGTTTTTCCTGGGCACTGCCGCTGCCTCTAGACCACGGTCCGCTTGGCAACAGGCACCTTCCCAGATGCTGGCGTTACCGCTAGACCAAGGAGCCCTCTGGTGGCCCTGCCCGGGCGTGACAGAAGGCTCGCACTCCTGTCTTCTGGTCACTTCTCACTATGTCCCTTCAGTTCCTATCTCTGTATGGCCTGGTTTTCCCTAGGTTATGATTGTAGAGCGAGGATTATTATAATATTGGAATAAAGAGTAATGGCTACAAACTAATGATTAATGATATTCATAAATAATCATATCTATGCCCTATATCTAGTAGAACTATTCTTATTTTATATATTTTATTACACTGGAACAGCTCGTGCCTTCAGTCTCTTGCCTCGGCACCTGGGTGGCTTGCCGCCCACATGTGCCCAGGTCAAGCAGTGGGGCTGGACACAGGGTTGGTGGCCCAAGAAGAGTGCTGAATTTTTGCTGCACATGCTTAACAATGCAGAGAGCAATGCTGAACTTGAGGGTTTAGATGTAGATTCTCTGGTCATTGAGCACCTCCAAGTGAACAAAGCACCTAAGATGTGCCACCAGACCTACAGAGCTCATGGTGGGATTAACTCATACCTAAAAAAAAAAGCTCTCCCTGCCACATCAAAATGATCCTTACTGCAAAAGAACAAATTTGTTCCTAAACTGGAAGATTGCTCACAAGAAAAAGATATCCCTGAGGAAACAAAAACTTATGGCACAGGAATAAATTTAGCACTAAAATAAATGCAATTAAAAGTTTTTTGTTTTTTTAAAGTGCACTTCGTGATCTTGTTAACTATTCTGGTCTCAATCACTTCTTCTGAAGGAACTTTAAGGTTCTTGACACTCCACAGGACAGTGTGCCGGCTCCTGGTAGCGAAGGTATCATGTTAACCCATCTGATGGACAGAAAGTGCTGCTCCCGTGCCTGGTGATGGCAGGAAAGGAGTCGCCGCGGCAACTGTGGTCACCGGGGGCTTGGATCCTTCGAGGATGAAGGTCTGAGTCATCCCAGAAACCAACAGCCTAGCCCAGCTGCGTTGCTGTCCCAGAGTAAGGAGGGTCTAAAATGAGTGGTGAGAAAGGAGGCGAAGGACACTACTTACAGCCGTGAGATCAGCGGCAGCGGTGGAGACTGTACTTAGACTTGTCCCGCCAACCCTACTGTGTAGTTTTTTTAGAGAGGGTACAACCAACCATCAATGTGAAGAATCAGTCACAGGACAAGGTGGATGCGGGGGCTAAGTGGATCTGAGTCGTGCAAGCAGCAGGCACAGAGTGGGCCTCTTGCCTCAGGGGCCTTTGTCTCTGCTGCTGGCCTTCTCTGGGCAGAGGTGCCTGCTTGGCTAGTGCTGGGGAGCTTGCATCCCCAGGAACAGCCCACAGGAAGCTGTGACCATGTACCCCAGTTTCCTGAACCTTGGTGGGGCAATTCAGAGGGAGATCCTGACCTGATGCTTTTGATTCTCAGCATCCCTGAGGCCAAATCGCTCCTGCTGTTACTTGATTTGGTTGTGTAAACCAAAACTAAAATTCTAAGCCCCCCGACTGACTGAATGGACCCATGGACCCCCTTCTTGGCCAAAGGGACTCAAACAAACTTGAAAAATTAGTTCAGACGGTGATGGGAAGGGAGGGGTCAGACACGCCTTGTTATAAGCCCTCCTGCCTTTGGAGTTCAGGCACAGCTGACCAGCATTACATTAAAACAGAGACCTTGGCCGGGCGTGGCGGCTCAAGCCTGTAATCCCAGCACTTTGGGAGGCCAAGATGGGCGGATCACGAGGTCAGGAGATCAAGACCATCCTGGCTAACATGGTGAAACCCCATCTCTACTAAAAATACAAAAAATTAACCAGGCATGGTGGCATGCACCTGTAGTCCCAGCTACTCAGGAGGCTGAGGCAGGAGAATGGCATGAACCCGGGAGGCAGAGCTTGCAGTGAGCAGAGATCGTGCCACTGAACACCAACCCGGGCGACAGCGAGATTCACTCTTGAATAAAAATAAATAAATAAATAAATAAATAAATAAATAAATAAATAAAAGGGGAAGGTCATTGAAAAGCAATATAATTTTCCAGCGCCATTTTGGAGAAGAGTCTTTAACTGAAGACTTGTTACGTAAGAGGAATCTGTGTGAGCCCATTTCCTGTTCCCTCAGCCCCTTGCCAGCCCTGGAGCTACTGGAATTACCCAACTGGATTCTTCTTGCCCACTGCCCAGAAAAGCCAGTGCACTAAGAGCAGCAGGCGCATTGCAGCAGAGAAGGAGTCTAACAATCACAAGGCCGCAGAGCAGAAGAACAGGAGATGTTTCCCAAATCCCCCTCCTCAAGAATTTGGAGGCTACGGTTTCTAAAGGCTGGTTTGACAGGTGGGGGTTAGGAAATGGAGAACGCTGATTGGTTGGTTCAGGGGTGAATTTGCAGGGTCCAGAGCTGTCTTCTTGCTCTGAGTCAGTTCCTGGGTCGCGTCACAGGACTCGGTGAGTCCATTTCTTGGTATGGGTTATGGGTTTGGGCGGCACCAGCTGGTCCCTCAGAATGCAAGTTCTGAAAAATACCTCAAACACCAGTCTTTGGTTTTACCATAATGATATCATCTATAGAAGCAATTGGGGAAGTTACAAACTTGTGATTTCTGGCTATTTGACTCCAGAACCATAATTGTAACCTTGTGGCCAATTTGTTAACTTTACGCAGGTGGTTTTGGTCCCCAGGCAAGGAGGGGGTTCATTTCAGGAAGGGACTGTTATCTTTGTTCTAAAGTTAAACTATAAACTAAAGTTTTCCCATAGTTAGCTTGGTCTACGTCCAGGAATGAGCAAAGATGGTTAGCTTATGAGGGTAGAAGCAAAATGCAGCCAGCAGTCAGGTTTCTCTCACCGTCATAATTTTTGCAAAGGTGGTTTTACCACGACTCTCTAGTTTACATGGAGCTAACAGTGACAAGCTGTAGCCTGGCAGGGGCAGGGGGCAGCTGCAAACTGTGTTCCTCCTTAACACTTGGCGTTGTGGCGGCTGTCCAGCTCCAATCCTGGATCCATTATGTGGCCTCCACCGAGATGATTGGCCTCTCTCAGCCTCAGTTTCTCCCTCCTCAAGAAAACGAGGGTGATAACAGTAGCACCTTCCTGGGGTGCAGGTGAGCATGAGGGAGGCAGCAGAGGCAAAGCTCCATGCAGAATCAGCAGTCAATTCCAGAGATGGTGGTGGCAGGAGGGGTCCCATCCTCACTCTGTGCTGTGTGGCCCTGGTCCCATCCTCACTCTGTGCTGTGTGGCCCTGGTCCCATCCTTACTCTGTGCTGTGTGGCCCTGGGCTCCTTAGGCCTCTCTGGACTTTGTTTCCTCCTGATGAATCAAACACAGACTCAGGATCCCGACACCAGCTCCCAAGCACGTCCAGGGAGAAAGCAGGAGTGAGGCAACCCTGGGGCCCAGAGCATGTGAGGTTGTGCTAAGGGGAGGGCCTGGGTGCCCTCCCTCTCTGTATTCATGGGGACACTGTGGCTGGGTGAATAAGGGCCCCCAAAGGTATCAGTTCCTAATCCCTGGAACCTGTGTATGTTACCTTATACAGCAAAGTCTTTGCAGATGTGATTACATTAAGGATTTTAAGGTGGGAGAGGACCCTGGATCACCCAGGTGGGCCCTAAATCACTTGTATCCTTATGACGCAGGTAGAGGGTGGCTGGCACACACACAGCAGAGAAGGCGATGTGAAGATGAGGCAGAGGTCGGGGCTATGCAGCCAAGAGCACTAGCAGCTGCAGAATCCAGAGGAGGCAGGAAAGAGGCAGGCTCTACTCTAGACCCCCAGGAGGGAGCGGAGCTCTGCCAACCCCTTGATTTCAGCCCAGTGATACTGATTGCAGGCTTCTGGCCTCTGAAACCGTGAGAGAAGACTTTTCTGTTGCTTTAAGCCACCAACTTTGTGGTGACTTGTTATAGCAGCCACAGGACCTAATACAGACACGCTGTTCCCAGGAAAAACCCCAGCCACCCCCAGGCCCAACACACACACACACACACACACACACACACACACCCCAGGGCCTGGCCAGAGGAGAGAAGCCCTGCCCTATGGCCCCCCCACCACACACAGACAGATCCCCTCTGTCCTTTGTAGGCTTGGCCTACCCCACGGAATACCCAAGCCTGACCTGCGAGGGAAACTGAGGAGCTGGGCCAGGCCTCGGGGCATCTCCTGGGGCTGCTGCACTCCTGAGGCAGGTCCACCAGCCTCAACCCTAGCAGTCTCCTCCTGGGTCCCACTGACCCCAGACTCTAAACAGCCCGTAGCTGTGGCTGCCTGGAGAACCTGGCGATGGTGGGTGCAGGCTCCTCCCCTACCCTGGCTTTGTCCCTCCATCAGTCTTGCTGACTCACAGATGCTTCTGTTCATTCTAGAGCAATTAACTGCATATCTCTTTTAGATACTGCAATTATCATTGCCTTTTCTCATATCTCTTTCCGATTTGTTCCTGGTGTCCCTGGACAATAGCATCTTAGTTTCGATGTAATCTACAATGATTGTGGCCTTGTGGATTAAGCATTTGATACTACACTTGATCTTAGCCAGAAGCCTGAGAAGCAACGGGTTAGGCATTTGAATCCTGGCATAACAAGCCCTTCTCTCCCTGTATCGTACAAAGATTCTTTTACATTTTCTTCTAGCTCCCTATTTTTACCTTTGACATTTGGAACTTTACTTTCTCTAGAGTCCTGCTTTGTATGTGAGGTTAAGTAAAGATCCATTATTTTCCCACTAAGTTAGAGATCCAGTCTTCTACACCAGGTGTTCCCAACCCCCAGGCTGTGGACCAGTAGCAGTTCGTGGCCTGTGAGGACCTGGGCCGCACAGCAGGAGGTGAGTGGCAGGCGAGTGAGCACTCCCACCTGAGCTCCGCCTCCTGTCAAATCAGATTCTCATAGGAGCACGAACCCTATTGTGAACTTCACATGTGAGGGATCTAGGTTGAGTGCTCCTTTTGAGAATCTAATGCCTTCATCCTGAAGCCATCCTCCACCCCCCAGCAGTCGTGGAAAAAATTGTCCTCCATGAAATCAGTCCCTGGTGCCAAAAAGGTTGGGGACTACTGTTCTACACCATTGCTTAAAAGACTCACTCCTGGCCAAGTGCAGTGGCATGTCTACAATCCCAGCACTTGGGGAGGCTGAGGCAGGTGGATCACGAGGCCAGGAGTTCCAGACCAGCCTGGCCAAGGTGGTGAAACACCATCTCTACTAAAAATGCAAAAATTAGCCGGGTGTGGTGGCGGGCACCTATAATCCCAGCTACTCAGGAAGCTGAGGCAGAAGAATTGCTTGAACCCGGAAGGCAGAGATTGCAGTGAACTGAGATCACGCCACTGCACTCTAGCCTGGGTAACGGAGCAAGACTCGGTCAGAAAAAAAAAAAAAAAAAAAAAAAAAGGCTAACTCCTTGGCTAGACACGGTGGCTCGTGTGTGTAATCCCAGCACTTTGGGAGGCCCAGGCGGGTGGATCACCTGAGGTCAGGAGTTCGAGACCACCTGGCAAACATGGTGAAACCCTGTCCCTACCAAAAATACAAAATTAGCTGGGCATAGTGGTGGGTGCCTGGAATCCCAGATACTTGGGAGGCTGAGGCAGGAGAATCGCTTGAACCTGGGAGGCAGAGGTTGCAATAAGCCAAGATCATGCCACTGCACTCCAGCCTCGGCAACGAGAGCGAAACTCAGTCTCAAATAAAAAAAAAAAAAAAGACTCACTCCTTGTGCATGGGGGAGTGTATGATACTCTCACAAAGCTCGCCCTGCTCTGGCCCCACCCCACTCTGTGGGTTACTTGCTCCTGTTCCCAAAAGCTGCTCCTCTGAGGACGCTTCCTCGTGTGTCTTCACCTCTGGGATTTGCGTTTTCAGTTGGCTTAGCTATTTGTGACTGTAGTCTTTCCTTCCATTTTTAGAGTATTTACTGAGCTCCTCAAAGACGCTGAGTGCATATTGATAGGGAAGATTTGACTTTGGATTTGTAGATGACTTGGGCGATATTGCCCGGATTCTATTGACCCACCAGGAGCAGGGTGGGCACCGCAGCCCTCTGGTTATGCAGCTGGACTTGCGGGGGTAAGCCCCCACCAGCAAAGTGAGTCTGGGGGAGCAGTACGGTGTTGGGGCACCTGCACCCCTGACCCATCTCCCTGAATGAGAACATGCATCTCCAGGATGCCTTCACCACCAGGAACTAACCAGGTGGTCTTGAGACTGGTGAACTCCGTGGACCAAATGGAATCCAGGCTCCGAGCCTATCCCTGGCAATCCTCTTGCCTTTTGGTTCACAGTGGGAAGTAACACCTCATGTCATGCTGTGACGGCAGCCCAAGGCAGGAAAGCACCTGCCTTTCTTAGGACCCCATGGGTAGCCCCCAACTTCACCAGCCCCTTTCCTGTGATGTCCCCATACATCTCTTTGGCCAGAGTCCTGTCACAGCCCAGTCCTGCAGTTTGGAGCTGGGAGGGGACCCCAGGAGGGGTTTAGAGGGGATGAGCCCTCCTGTCCACCCCAAAAGCCTGGTCACAGTGGGGGCAGCAGCAGGTGCAGTCCAGCTCTGCTCATCTCCCAGCTAGAGCGGGAGGGAGGCACCACAGGGCTCCTCTAGTCCTGAGGAATGAGCGTCCTCTGTCCTCCCAAGGCACAGCCAGGCCAGCTGATGTGTGCTACCTGGGGGCCGGGGTGGGAGCCAACAAACTCTCCCTAACCAGCTACTGTCCAGTGGGAAGCCCTGGCCAGACCATTCTCAGATCTAGGCAGCGGCTCCCCACAGACACAGGGCTCCTAGCCGCACTCCAGAGCCTCTCCAGGACTTTGAAGAGTTTCCCAAAAGTCTAGGGAGAGAAGGAGCACCAGAGCCTCCTTAGTCACAGCCTCAGGGTCCAATGCACCCCCTTCTGTGGCCAATCCCACCTACCCTGTCACCTGAGACTCAGAAGGAGGGCCGCAGAGCCACCTGGACCTGAGCTTTAATTCTCTTAAGGCTCCACCAGGGCGACCCTTCAGCGGGGGATCCAGAGTGGGGGCTGTATGTGAATGAAGTTCAATCATTGAAGCTCTCAAGCAACGGAGGCTGGATCTGAAGCTCTCAATCATTGGGGGCTGCATGTGAAGCTGACAAGCAATGGGGGCTGCATCTGAAGCTCTCAGTCAGTGGGGCTGCATCTGGGGCTTTCTATCAATGGCGGGTGCATCTGAGACTCAATCAATGGGGCTGCTCTGGGGCTCTCAATCAATGGGGCTGCCTCTGAGGTTCTCAGTCTATGGGGGCTGCATCTGAGACTCAATTAATGGGGGCTGCATTTGAGACTTTCAATCAATAGAGGCTGCATCTGAGACTCGATCAATGCGGGCTGCCTCTGAGACTCTCAATCAATGGGGGCTGCATATAAGTCTCTCAGTCAATAGGAGCTGCATCTGAGACTCAGTCAATAGGGCTTGCATCTGAGACTCTCAATCAGTGGGGACTGCATCTAAGACTCTCAATCAATGGGGGGCTGCAGCTAAGACTCTCAATCAATAGGGGCTGCATCTGAGACTTTCAGCCAACAGGAGCTGCATCTGGGACTCTCTATCAATGGGGCTGCCTCTGGGGCTCTCAGTCTACGGGGGCTGCATCTGCGAGTCAATCAACAGGGGTTGCATCTGAGACTCAATCAATGGGAGCTGCCTCTGAGACTCTCATTGACTGCATCAGTCAATGAGGGCTGCATTTGCGAGTCAATCAACAGGGGTTGTGTCTGAGACTCAATCAATGGGAGCTGCCTCTGAGACTCGCAGTCAGTGGAGGCTGCGTGTGAAGCTCTCAATCAATGGAGGCTGCATGTGAAGTTCTCAATCAATGGAGGGGTGCATCTGAGACTCTCAAGCAATGGGGGGTGCATTTGAGACTCTCAACCAATGGGGGGTACATCTGAGATTCTCAATCAATGGGGGCTGCTCTGGGGCTCTCAATTAATGGGGGGGTACATCTGAGACTCAATCAATGGGGGCTGCCTCTGAGACTCTCCATCAATAGGGGCTGCATCTAAGTCTCTCAGTCAATGGGGGGCTGCATCGAAGACTCTCAAACAATAGGAGCTGCATCTGAGACTCAATCAATGGGAGCTGCCTCTGAGACTCAAGAGAGGCTGCATCTGAAAGTCAATCAATGGTGGTTGCATCTGAGACTCAATCAATGCGAGCTGCCTCTGAGACTCTCAGTCAATGGGGCTGCATGTGAAGCTCTCAGTGGAGGCTGCATCTGAGGATCTCAATCAATGGAGGCTGCATCTGGGGCTATCAATCAATGGAGGCTGATTCTGAAGCTCTCAGTCAACCGAGGCTGCATCTGAAGCGCTCACTCAGTGGGGACTGCATGTGAGCCTCTCCATCAGTGGGGGCTGCTCTGGGGCTCTCAATCAATGGGGCTACTTCTGGGGCTCTCAGTCTATGGGGGCTGCATCTGAGACTCAATCAATGGGGGCTGCCTCTGAGAGTCACTGGGAGTTGTGTCTGAGAATCAACGAGGACTCTGCCTCTGAGACTCTCAATCAATGCGGGCTGTATCTGAGACTTTCAGCCAACAGGGGCTGCATCTGGGACTCTCTATCAATGGGGCTGCCTCTGGGGCTCTCAGTCTATGGGGGCTACATCTGCGAGTCAATCAACAGGGGTTGCATCTGAGACTCAATCAATGGGAGCTGCCTCTGAGACTCTCAATCAGTGGGGACTGCGTGTGAAGCTCTCAATCAATGGAGGCTGCATCTGAGACTCTTATCAGTGGAGGCAGCATCTGAGACTCTAATCAATGGAGACCATATCTGAGACTCAATCAAAGCTGTGTGGGAGTGCACGGCAAAGTCTGGCCTTTGGTGCCCTCTGGTGGGCATTGCGTGCCCTGCTGACCAGTCTGAGGACAGAGATGAGGAAAAGAAATCAGGGTAGTGGGGGGTTGTCCAGGGTTTTTCCCACCAACACGGATAACAGGGTGACCCTGAAGAAGTCACTCTCTTCTCTTAGCCTTGGTTTCCTAATCTGCAAAGATGGTGACAGATACATTCCATTTCAATAGGCTGCCAGGGTCTAGGCGCAGCTGCTCATGCCTGTAATATCAGGTGCATTTTGGGAGACCGAGCGGGAAGCATCGCTTGAGCCCAGGAGTTTAAGACCAGTCTGGGCAAGATAGTGAGACCCCCATCGCTACAACTAAAATGAAATAAAAATTAGCTGGGTGTGGTGGTGTGTGCTTGTGGGCCCAGGTCCTCTCGAGGCTGAGGTGGGAGGATCACTTGGACCAGGGAGGCCAAGGCTGCAGTGAGCCATGATTGGGCCAGCACACTCCAGCCTGGGTGACAGAGTAAGACCCCATCTTTAAAACACAAACGAAAAAACTGCCAGGGATGAGATAGTTCAGACGAGATTGTGCAAGTCCACAGCCCTGGCAGTTCCTTCCTGTGTCTCCCAGAGGGGCTGAGTTCCAGAATAAGAGGGTTTCACCGTCCTACCCACTCCTCTCCATCCTGTGTCTGGCTGCCAGGGCATGTTCCTAAGCCCTTCAGGTTCCTGCTGGCCATAGGACAGTCCCCGAGTGCTCTGGCCTGGCTCTCAAGGACGGGGATGCCCTGCCTGCCCCTTCCCCAGCATCAGCTGTGCTAACACCTTCTGTCCCCACACACACCACTACCATGACCACCTCCTGGCCTTTGCCCCTGCTGACCCCCTTGGTCACTCCCTCCTGCTGTCCCCTTGCCCTCTGACAAATTCCTATCCTCCTTGTAACCCCAGTGTGGGTGGGCATCTTCTCCTCCTCTTAGAACCTTCCTGGATCCCACTCCTCACACCCACCCCGCCCCAGCCTCCCGTGTCCCCAGGTCTCCCCTCTCCACAGCCCCGCCCCGGCCTGCAGTCCACTCACGTCTTGTCCTATGAGACCCTGGGTGTCTCACGTCCCACACGGCTTTAATTTTTATCTTCCTTACGTGTCGTTCTCCCTCATTGAACTAGGAGATCCCCTGACCTGGGTTTTCTTCCAGGCCCAGGAGACACCTTGCCTGTGTTGGGAAGGGTCCAAGCGTGTTGAAACCTCTCTCCGACGGAGGTGGCACATCAGCAGGCAGGAGCCAGGGAGCCCAGGGATGCCCGTCGGCGGTCCCTCTGCCCTCCCCCACACCTGCTTCTGGGCAGCCAGCGTTCATCTCTCGGAGGCCATGGGCCTGGGGACTGGGTTCAGGTGAGCCATGCTGCAGGTGCTCCCCACACCTCGCGGGGCTGGCAGGAGACGGCTATCAGCCAGCACTCCCACTCCCGGTGCCCACCCGGGCCCAGCTGGGCCAGAACTTATTGTTCAGAAGAAAACCAAGGCTGTTCTTTCCAGAATCCACTTTGAAGGGTTTCCTCTTCTCCCGGGACTGCGGCTCCCAGGGACCTTCCTTCAGTCGTTTAATTTACTCTATCACTTACAGCAAAAAGAACATTGATTCAAGACAATCCCTATCAGAATCTCAGCTGGCTTCTTTGTAGGAATTAAGCTGATCTTAAAATTCATGTGGAAACTCAAGGAACCCAGACAACCAAAAATATCTTGAAAAAGAGCAAAGATTGGAGGATGCACACTTTCTGATTTCAAAATTTACTGCAAAGCTACAGTAGTCAAGCCTGTGTGTGCTTGTATACAGATAGATATATAGACCAACAGAATAGAACTGAGGGTCCAGAAAGAAACTCACTTCTGGGGGTCAGTTGATTTTGATGAGAGTGCCTTGGCTCTCATCAAAATCAACTGACCCCAAATGTGGGGTGAAGTGGGGGAAGAACAGTCTTTTCTTCAGCTGGGATCGCGGATAGCCACCTGCAGAAGAACGAAGTTGGAGCTCTACTTCACATCATATACAAAAAGTCATGAAAATGTACAAGACCAGGCCGGGCGCAGTGGCTCACACCTGTATTCCAGCACTTTGGGAGGCCGAGGTGGGCGGATCGTGAGGTCAGGAGATCGAGACGATCCTGGCTAACACGGTGAAACCCCATCTCTACTAAAAATACAAAAAAAAAAAAAAACTAGCCGAGCGCGGTGGCGGGCGCCTGTAGTCCTAGCTACTCCAGAGGCTGAGGCAGGAGAATGGCGTGAACCCGGGAGGCAGAGGTTGGGGTGAGCCAAGATCGCGCCACCGCACTCCAGCCTGGGCGACAAAGCAAGACTCTGTCTCAAAAAAAAAAAAAGAAAATGTACAAGACCCTTTCAGTTGAAAGATTATAATCTCAAATCCACATAATTAACCTTTAATCCACATTTTAACCAATCTTTGATTGTAACTCATCTTTTCAAGTTAAAAGAATCTTTAAATAATCAATGATAAACAGTCTTTAAAACATGTCATAGTTTTTTTTGCTGTGTAATCAAAGAAGAATAGTCACAACTATCTAAAAAGCGGTATTGACATTATCATCCCCTTTTCCAACAGCATGTTTTGTGGAGCGGCTGGATATCCTTACACCACTCAGCGAAACATGTAGTGCAGCAACAGACTCATGGCAGCAAGCAGTATGACAATCTGACTGTCTCCTGTCAAGCGAGACATTAAAGATATTGACAAAAATGAAAAATAATGTCACCCTTATTGTCAACTTTGTTGTTGTGGTTTCAGAACATACTTATTTTTCATTTAAAATAATTTACTAATGTTTTTGCCGCGGCGGCGGTGGCTCAAGCGCTGAATGCCAGGGCGACTTTGGGAGCAAGGCGGGTTGATCACGAGGTCAAGAGATCAGACCATCGCTGGCTAACCAGCGTGAAACCCCGTCTCTACTAAAAATATAGAGCAAAAAAATACTAGGCCGGCGCTGGCGCACGGCGCTGTAGTACGCCAGCTACTCGGAGGCCTGAGGGCAGGAGAGATGCGGGAAGGCCGGGAGGTGGAGGCTTGCAGTGATGCTGAGATCGTGCACTACACTCAACTGGGCCAGCGAAGCGAGACTCGCCGTCTCAA
Organism: Rhinopithecus bieti; assembly: GCF_001698545.2. Classification (NCBI taxonomy): domain Eukaryota; kingdom Metazoa; phylum Chordata; class Mammalia; order Primates; family Cercopithecidae; genus Rhinopithecus; species Rhinopithecus bieti. The sequence goes on from NW_016814622.1 coordinate 1,115,932, forward strand.
AAAAAAACAAAAACAAAAAAAAATTCTCAATGTTAACCACATGCTAATGTGTTTGTCATGTCTTTTAAAATAAATATATTTCTAAACAAATACTCTTTTAAATAAAAATTTATTTTCAAATGTGATACTATTTAATAGTCATGCTGTTGCTTAGAACAGGGATAGCGTTTTGGAGACATGTCATTAGGGCAAATTTTGTGGTAGTGTGAACATATCGTGAACGAGACGCTAGATGAGGCAGCCTCGCTACGACCGTGTACACATGTGGACTGTACTGAATATTAGATAAGGGCATTGGACAGCAATGGTAAAGTATTAATTATTTGTGGATGCTAGGCCAGGCATGCTGGCTCATGGCCTGTATCCACGCAGAACTTTGGGAGGCAGGCATGGTTGATCACTGAGGTCAGGAGTTCAAGCGTCCTGCCACATCGGTGAAACCCTCTCTCTACTAAAGATCACAAAGATTAGACGTCCATGCGCTAGCTAGCTGTAAGTCGCCAGCGTACTTGGGAGGCTGAGGCGGAGAATCGCTTGAACCCAGGAGTGCGATTCGCTGAGATTGCACACTGCATCTCCAGCCTGGGTGACAGAGCCAGGCTGTCTAAAAACAAACACACAACAAAAAAAAAACGGCATTTGTGTATCTAAACAGACTACAAGACATAGACGAGCGTACAGTAAAAGTATGGTATAAAAATAAAAATGTCACAGCAGTTAGGGCAGCTTACAATGAATGGGCTTGGCAGGACTGGAAGTGGCTCTGGTGACGTCAGCAGTGGGGGCTGTAGTGGATGTGAGGAGGGCTAGGACATTACTGGCACTATGTCAACCACTTGTGAACACTGACACTATGCCACATTAAGTTCATAAAATATAGTTTTCTTTCTTTGATAATAACTTAAAGCCGTTTTTACCGGGCTTATCTCGTAATGGCTTTAACTTATAATACGCCGCCTTTTATACTTTTTAAAAACATTTGGGCTCTTGTAATAACAGCTTAGACCTTAAAAACCAAATACAATTGTTCACCTGTATAAATATTTTCTTTTTCTTTTTTTCTTTTTTTTTTTTTTTTTTTGAGGAGCGAGTTTCACATCTGTTGCCCAGGCTGGAGTCGCAAATTGGCACAATCTCGGCTCACTGCAACCTCTGCCTCCCGGGTTCAAGCGATTCTCCTGCTTCAGCCTCCCGAGTAGCTGAGATTACAAACATGCACCACCATTCCTGGCTTATTTTGTATTTTTAGTAGAGATGGAGTTTCTCCCTGTTGGTCAGGTTGGTCTTGAACTCCCAACCTCAGGTGATCCGCCCACCTCGGCCTCCCAAAGTGCTGGGATTACAGGTGTGAGCCACTGCACCCAGCCATATGTTTTTTCTTTATATCCTTATTCTATAAACTGCATACTGGTTTCTGGGTTTTTTGTTTGTTTGTTTGTTTGTTTGTTTTTGAGATGGAGTCTCTCTCTGTTGCCTAGGCCGGAATGCAGTGGCACAATCTCGGCTCACTACAACCTCCGCCTCCTGGGTTCAAGTGATTCTCCTACTTCAGTCTCCCAAGTAGCTGGGATTACAGGCATGTGCAACCACGTCCGGCTAATTTTTGTGTTTTTAGTAGAGATGGGGTTTCACCATGTTGGCCAGGCTGGTCTCGAACTCCTGACCTCAGGTGATCCGCCACCTCGGCCTCCCAAAGTGCTGGGATTACAGGCGTGAGCCACCACGCCTGGCCCTGACCGAGTGTTCTTTAAAATAAATAAATAAATAAATAAATAAATAAATAAATAAATAAATAAAATTATTGAAAGACTAGAGGCAGGGAATGGGGTGACAATGATTATCACAGTCCCCGGGAGCCCCCGTTACTCGCTGGGCATTGTTAAGCGGCTTCGTGGCAGCCTCACACATAGCCTTCACAACCACTAGGGACAACGGCTTCTCATTGCTTGCTCCAACCCACAGTAAGAAACCCGTGGGTATTTACGGTATATGCCCACAAATACACAGGCAATCACATTTCCCCTGCACACCCTGGCCCCTTCCCACACCTTCTCTTCCATTCTACTTAGGATTGCCAGATTTAGCAATACAAATACGGGACAGCTGTTAAATTTGAATTTCAGGAAAATACCTTTTTTTTTTTCAGTATGTGTCCACCCCATAGAATATTTGGGACATACATACTTCAAAAAAGTATTTGTTACTTATCTGAAATGCAGGTATGACTGGGTATCCTGTATTTCACCTGGAAACCCTAGTTCTACTCCACTTTTTTTTTTAAACTGCTGGTTGTAACCCCCTAACCCAATGTTACAGCCTTCAGTGAGTCCCAGTGCCCCCTTCCTTAGGCCAGGAGACCTGGAGTATCCCATTCCACAGGGGAAGCCACAGTTGGGAGGAATTCAGACTCCTCCTTCCAAGGCCCACAGGTGAGCGGATTCGGATGAGCATCTCAAGGGCATGTGGATGCCACCGGAAGAGGTTTAAAGATGTTTAAAGATGACTTCTGCAGGCCAAATGCACTGGCTCACACCTGTAATCCCAGCACCTTGGGAAGCTGAGGCAGGAGGATCACTTGGGGTCAGGAGTTTGAGACCACCTGGCCAACATAGTGAAACCCCATCTCTACTACAAAAATTAGCCAAGTGTGGTGCCGGACACCTGTAGTCCCAGCTACTCAGGGGGCTGAGGCAGGAGAATCGCTTGAACCCAGAAGGCAGAGGCTGCAGTGAGCCAAAAAGAAAGAAAGAAAGAAAGAAGGAAAGAAAGGAAGGAAGGAAGGAAGGAAGGAAGGAAGGAAGGAAAGAAAGAAAGACTTCTGTGCACATAAATGACTAGTGGCAGTTACTTTGGTTTTAAAATATATATATTTAATGTATTAAAGTTCTACATTTAAAAACCTAGTTTTCCTTAAGTGTTGAAGATCAACTTAAAATCTGGCCATGCTGTGTATAAATCCAGTCAATTCTAACAATCATTTACAGGAGGGCTTGTGGTTTACATTCAGTCTCATTTACAAGCTCGTTTAAATGAGAACTCTTAAACCTTTTAAATTTTATATTTAATTGCTTCACATACTGCAATTGAATAACAAACAAAACATTCCCCAGGTCTTTGGTCCTTAAACATTAGCCAAATTCCTTTTACTAAATTCCTTTTAGTTTCAAACTAAAATATCATAAGACTAAATTAAAATACTCAATTAGGCATTGCAAATCCATGTCCCTTTCCAGGTAGGTTTAGTTCCCTGTGGGTCAGAGTCACTGACTGGGACCCAGGCCTGGAGTTCAGGACTGCCACCAGATGGCTTTTCCATGACAAAAAGGGACAAGTTTTCGATTCTCCATAAAGCCAATAGGGGGCCAGGTGTGGTGGCTCAAGCCTGTAATCCCAGCACTTTGGGAGGACAAGGCAGGAGGATCACTGGACCCCAGGAGTTCAAGACCAGCATGGGCAATGTAGCAAAACCCCATCTCTACCAAAAGAAAAAAAAAACATTAAAAATTAGCTGGATGTAGTGGTGCACGCCGGTAGTCTCAGCTACTTGGGAGGCTACAGTGGGAGGATCGCTTGAGCCTGGAAGTTAGAGGCTGCAGTGAGCCGTGATCACACCACTGCACTCTAGCCTGGGAGTGAGACTCTGTCTCAAAAAACAAAACAAAACCCTGCTTAAGGCTCCTCCACACAGTGAAGCCTTCCTGACACACCCTGCCTGCCCCACAAAGTAATCCTTCCCTTCTCCCCTACCAGAGGGATTTTGGATCTTGTGCTCTGGATCCCTTTGCCAATGTAGTAAAGACTATAGAGCCTTTCCAGGTTACCATTTATACAGTATAACATAAAATACATAAGATTACAGATGAAACCAAATATATTGAAAATATTACCAAATGTTTTTAAAACAGTGACTGGGTGATATAATGATCTTTATTGCTATTAGGCAGGTCTATGGCTGATCTAATAGCTGCTGTGGGTCCAAATGGTGAGCCTCACTGACACTTCTAGATCTGTTGCAACTGAAATGCAACAGGACAATGTCTGTGATGGTGACAAACTCAGGGACCCTGCTAATACTACTCTGGTTTGTTGCCTATGTTCGTAATTAAAGAAAATGCTAGATTTCAAGTAGAAATTAGTGAGACTAAAGACACAAGTTTCTCCTGCATTCATGCAACCCCTGAATTCTGTCAACAGACCCCAGGACAGGAAACTGCAGCATTTCCATGCCGTCTGTGAGCTCTGTTCTTCTCTGGATACTCCGCCTCTCCCTGGACGACGGTGGAGACGCTCTTGTTCAGAATGACAGCAGGACGGGGCATGGGTGGCTCACACCTGGAATCCCAATACTTTGGGACGTTGAGGCAGGTGGATCACTTGAAGTCAGGAATTCGAGACCAGCCTGGCCAACATGGTGAAACCCCGTCTCTACTAAAAATATAAAAATTAGCTAGGCATGGTGGCAGGCACCTGTGGTGGCAGCTACTTGGGAGGCTGAGGCAGGAAAATCGCTTGAACCCGGGAGGCAGAGGTTGCATTGAGCTGAGATTTCACTGCACTCTAGCCTGAATGACAGAGTGAGATTCCATCTCAAAAAAAAAGAGAAGAGAAGAGAAAAAAGAAAAGAAAAGAAAAGAAAAGAAAAGAAAAGAAAAGAAAAGAAAAGAAAAGAAAAGAAAAGAAAGCAACCAGTGTTTGCAAAGGGCTTAGGCCAGTATAGGCCAGGTACTGTGAGAGGCCTTTCATATGCATTATTTTCTCCAGTCCTCCCAGCAACTATTAGCTTGGTGCAAACGTAATTGTGGTTTTTGGCCAGGCATGGTGGCTCACACCTGTAATCGCAGGACTTTGGGAGGCTGAGGCAGGCGGATCACTTGAGGTCGGGAGTTCGAGACCAGCCTGGCCAACATGGTGAAACTCTGTCTCTACTAAAAATACAAAAATTAGCCGGGCGTGGTGGCACATGTCTGTAATCCCAGCTACTGGGGAGGTTGAGGCAGGAGAATCGCTTGAACCCGGGATTGCAGTGAACCGAGATCTCGCCACTATACTCCAGCCTGTGACACAGAGTGAGACCCTGTCTCAAAAAATAAATAAATAAAGCAAACAAAATCAAAAGCAATCATGGTTTTTTGCCATTGGAATTAATGACAAAAAACCACGATTACTTTTGCACCAACCTAATACTAGGCTTTGGATGCAGGTTTGTCTGACATTCCGGTCCCCTGTTTGTCAACACTAAGCCAGCATGTTTGCCCACGTGCCTGCTTCTCCCATTAGGCAGTAGCCCTTCAATGGCAGGGAAGATCAGAGTCATCTTGGTGTGTGCAGCTAACACGGATGCCTGGCACAGAAGAGGCGCTTGCTTTCCACCTGTTGGCTGGTCACGAAGTGCGGGGTCCACACACGCCTACCCTCTTTGGAGCCCATCCACGCTGACCTCCAGTCTCACGTCCTCTTTGCTCACCTACTTCTGCTGCCACCTAACCAAACTTCTTGGCTTTCAGTATAAATAAGTCCTTTCTAGAGAAATAAAGCATTCCTAGTTCACTTTTGAGAAAAGTGAGCCCCTTGGGGAATTGCAGTGCTGAGAAGTCTGGTGGGAAGGGCACATTCATGGGGCTTGATGACAGGGAGGGTTTGGCTAGATCCGCTTTGAGCACAGTCCAACCATCTTTATAGTTCATGACAACCAGCCTTTAAGATGCTTCGGGGATATCAGGATAGTGATCACCATCAGGGCACTGAGGACAGGGCGTAAGGGTGGCTTCTAAGAGGGGGTGTGATGTTTCCTGATCTGGGTGACAGCTCCCCAAAAGTGGTCAGTGTATGAGTGATGACCACTCTTAGGGGCCACACTTAGGTACCCGCGGTTCTCTGTATTTCACATTTCAATACAAAGCTCCAAAAATTGCTTCAGAAGTTGGTTAAGCTTCTCTTCCTCTGGATTGCAAACTCATATGCCAAAAGTTCAATTCTCTGCAGGCCAAGATGGAGCAGCCTTTTATAAACAGGCTTCCGAGAGTTTTGCCCCAAAGTATTCCTGTATCCCAGCAGCAAGCACCCTGATGCCCACCCAGCGGTCTGTATCTGTGTCAACCAGCAGCTCTCGGCCTGGCCTCATCCAGGGCCTGAAGCCTATTACAGACTCCCCCCACCCTCCAGCAGCACGTGGGGTGCACAACAAAGCTCAGCCCTGGACACAGCCTGGTGCCGGGGCCGGGGTGAGGGGGCAGGAGGCAGGACGCAGGAGGCGAGCTGTCCAGGCGGGGCAGGACGAGGGAGTCCTGAATTGTAGACCTAAGGGGGAGAATCACTGGCACCCTAATTAGCTCTTGATGGCTTCCAAAGCTCTTTTAAGTCCCTTTTTTTTTTTTTTTAATCTCTCCAAGAACTCTGAGTGGTAAACACGACAAGTAACATAATTCCCAGTTTACAGGTAAGGGCACTAAAGCCCACCCCAAACCGCTGGGGAGCAAGGCCAGGCCCAAACTCAGCTCAGAAAGGAGGTGCGAGCAGCCGGGCGCTAGCCAACCACTTCTGGCCCCTTGGCAGATCAGGCAGAGACCTCTATGCAAACCAGTGCAGCCAGACAGGGGTGAGGGGCCCCTGCTGCCGCCACCAAAGACAAAACTGAACCTCGATCTGATGCAGACTCCAGGAAATATGGGGCAGGTCCATTACCCTGTGAGAAGGGAATCAGTCAAATCCAAAATGTGGGACATGCTACAGGACAACTGACCCAGTTTCTTTAATGAGTCAATGGCATTAAACTAAGGAGGGGTGACAGTTCTAAATTAAAAGACACTTTCAAAGGACCTTAAGACAGCAGTGCATACCGTGAGCGGATCTTATTCAGATCCTGATTTAAGTAACTCAACTATAAAAAGACCTTTTTTTGGACAGAGCAATTTAATTTAGTACTTGGTACATTTAATGTAGCACTTGGATATTCGAAGATATTAATCTTCAATTTACCATCAGGGCCCAGTGAGTTTTTTTTTTTTTTTTTTTTTCTGGAGACAGAGTTTCACTCTTGTTGCCCAGGCTGGAGGGCAGTGACACAATCTTGGCTCACTGCAATGTTTGCCTCCCAGGTTCAAGTGATTCTCCTGCCTCAGCCTCCCAAGTAGCTGGATTACAGGTGTGCACCACCACCCTAATTTTTTTTGTATTTTTAGTAGAGATGGGGTTTCACGATACTGGTCAGGCTGGTCTTAAACTCCTGACCTCAAGTGATCTGCCCGCCTCAGCCTCCCAAAGTGCTGGGATTATAGGCGTAAACCACCATGCCCAGCCTATTTTTATTTTTTTAGTTTACTTTTTGAGTAGTTCTAGCAATGTATAAGGATAGTTTGTGAATTTTATTATCTCTTAGAGACCTTCCACAGAACCACAGAACATAAACCCATTCTGTCTTGCAATTCCTACACGGATTGGTTCAAGCCTTTTGTAAATCTAAGGTATATTTTGGAATCAGGGATCTTATTTTCCTGTATCTTGAAATATTTTCTATTTCATCATCCTGAGAATTATTTCATCATCACTCATCAAGTATTTCCAGTTATGCTAAAAGAGACTAAAATAACAAGAAAATGGAAAGCTGATGGACTTGCGTAAAAAGCAGAATGAAATAAACCATCTCTGCCACAGCACCCTTCCGTTTTCTTACTACATTGCTCACAGTATTGCATCAACTTTCAAGAAGGTAGAAGAAAATTCTGGAGATGACAGGCTTTCCTTTGTTTCACTCTTATTGAACAACACAATCGAGCATTCGGAAATTTCCTTTTTCTACCCACAACAACAAGGAGAAGAAAACTGACTGGGGGAGACATTCATAATTATAGAAGTGGGGGAAGGCCCAATACAGTGGCTCATGCCTGTAATTCCAGCACTTTGGGAGGCTGAGGCGGGCAGATCACTTGAGGCCAGGAGTTTGAGACCAGCCTGGCCAACATGGCCAAACCCATCTCTACTTAAAATACAAAAATGAGCCGGGCATGATGGTGCATGCCTGTAGTCCCAGTTACTTGGTGCACGCCTGTAGTCCCAGTTACTTGGGAGGCTGAGGTGGGAGGATTGCTTGAACCTGGGAGGCAGAGGTTGCAGTGAGCCGAAATCACAGCACTGCACACCAGCCTAGGAGACAGAGCGAGACTCCATCTCAAAAAAAGAAGAGGAAGAGGAAGAGAAGAAGAAAGAAGAAAGAAGAAGTAGTCGGCCCAGGGCCATGGCTCAGGTCTATAATCCAGCACTTTGGGAGGCTGGAGTGGGCGGACTGCTTGAGCCTAGGAGCTCGAGATCAGCCTGGACAACATGAAAAAAGTCCATCTCTATTTAAAAAAAAAAGAAGAAGAAAAAGAAAAGAAAAATCCAGGCATGGTGGTGCATGCCTGTGGTCCCAGATACTCAGGAGGCTGAGGTGGGAGGATTGCTTGAGCCTGGGAGGTGGAGGCTACAGTGAGCTATCGTCACACCACTGCATTCCAGCCTGGGTGACAGAGCAAGATCCTGTCTCTTTAAAAAAAAAAAAATAGAGGAGAAGGGACAGTCACTCTGTCTCATTAGCCAGAGGCTAATGATGATGGTGAAATCAATCAAATGGGAGAAATTTCAGTGAGTATTCAGATGACCATATCCTAGACAAATTTTCTCAAATCTGTATTTCCAATGACACAAAAAATTTGCATTCAATTAACAGGCAAGACTTCACTCAATATTTTGTAATAAGAACTTGGACCATTGCATTTTTCTAAAAGGATGTATGATGGTATCCTTTCACATTTTTTGGTGTTTGTGAACAAAATGGGATACATTTCATAAGTGGACAAATGCCAAAGGCAGGTGTTTATATGAAGATACTGAGAGGAAATAGATAATGCAAATTTTTAAATTAATTGAATTGATCATTCTAATGGGTGGTTATAGATCAAAAAATGAAAATGTTTTGCAATCATGGAACAAAAAAAAAATGACCACACTCTCTCCAACAAAATTGTGTCAACGATTTCAAAAAGTTCATCCAAATATCACATTTTGACAACATCAGCGCAAGAAGAAGGAAAAGTAATGTTAGCCTAGAAACCTCTAAAGGTGCAGTTGAAACCTGGAATTAGCATTTTTAAGGTGGATGAGTTCCAGGCTCATGCAAGGCAGGTGATAAGTAGCCAGTTGCATTCAAAGGATGCTACCAATGTACCTTCAAAATCGCAAACATGGAATAAAAAATTGAGTTTGCTATGTCTTCATTCTAAAATGTCTAATGAAGTTGTATTTCACCAGCCCTTTATTCTTCTGCAAATGACCAACAGGGACACCTCAGATATATTGCAGGTTCTGTTCCAGACCACTGCAATAAAGCTAATACTGCAAGAAAGTGAGTCACAGTTTCCCAACGCATATAGAAGTTATGCTTACGTTATAGTATAGTCTATTTATAGTCTATTAAGAATGCACCATCCTGACTAACACAGTGAAACCCCATCTCTACTAAAAATACAAAAAATAAGCCAGGAGTGATGGTGGGTGCCTGTAGTCCCAGCTACTCAGGAGGCTGAGGCAGGAGCGTGGTGTGAACCCAGGAGGCAGAGCTTGCAGTGAGCCAAGACCGCGCCACTGCACTCCAGCCTGGGTGACAGAGCAAGACTCAGTCTCACAACAAAAAAAAAAATGCAAAACTATTGTCTAAAAAACCAAAGTACATACCTTAATTTAAATATTTTTATTTCTGACTGGGTGCAGTGGCTCACACCTGTAATCCCAGCATTTTGAGAGGCTGAGGCAGGAGGATCATTTATACACATATTTTATATATATATATAATTGCTAAAAAATGCTAACAATCACATGAGAGTTCAGTGAGTGGTAATCATTTTGCTGGTGGGGGTCTTGATGGCTGCTGACTGATCAAAGTGCTGGCTGCTGAAGGTTGGGGTGGCCATGGCAATTTCTTAAAATAAGACAACAACGAAGTTGACTGCATAAAGTGACTTTCCCTTTCACAAAAAAATTTCCCCATAGGATACAATGCTGTTTGATGGCATTTTATCCACAGTAGAACTTCTTTCAAAATTGGAGTCCATTATCTCATACCCTGCCACTGCTTTATCAACTAAATGTAATATTCTAAATCCTTTGCACTCATATCAACAATGTTCACAGCATCATCATTAAGAGTAGTTTCCATCTAACGAAACCACTCTCTTTGCTCATCCATAAGATGCAACTCTTCATCTGTTAAAGTTTTCTCACGAGATCATAGCAATTCAGTCACATCCTCAGGCTTCATTTCTTTTTTTTTTTTTGAGCTGGAGTCTCAGCTCTGTCGCCCAGGCTGGAGTGCAGTGGCTGGATCTCGGGTTCATGCCATTCTCCTGCCTCAGCCTCCCGAGTAGCTGGGACTACAGGCACCCGCCACCTCGTCTGGCTAGTTTTTTGTATTTTTTTAGTAGAGACGGGGTTTCACTGTGTTAGCCAGGATGGTTTCGATCTCCTGACCTCGTGATCCGCCCGTCTCGGCCTCCCAAAGTGCTGGGATTACAGGCTTGAGCCACCGCGCCCGGCCTTCATTTCTAATTCTAGTTCTCTTGCTATTTCCACCACATCTACAGTTCTTTCCTCCACTGAAGTCTCAAACCCCTCAAAGTCGTCCATGAGGTTGGAATAAACTTCTTCCAAACTTTTGTCAATGTTGGCTGGGCGCAGTGGCTCACACCTGTAATCTCAGCATTTTGGGAGGCCGAGGTAGGTGGATACCTGAACTCAGGGGTTCAAGACCAGCCCGGCCAACATGGTGAAACCCTGTCTCTACAAAAAATACAAAAATTAGCCAGGTGTGATGGCAGGTACCTGTAGCTACTCGGGATGCTGAGGTTGGAGAATCACTTGAGCCAGGGAGGGGGAGGTTGCAGTGAACCGAGATTGCACCGTTGTACTCCAGCCTAGGCAATGGGAATGAAACCCCGTCTCAAACAAAACAAACAAACCAACAAACCAAACTCCTGTCAATGTTTGTTGATATTTTGACTTCTTCCCATGAATCACAAATCTTCATAGCATCCAGAATGGTGAATCCTTTCCAGAAGGTTTTCAGTTGACTTTGCCCAAATCCACCAGAGGAATCACTATCTATAGCCTTATGAAATGTATTTCTTAAATAACAAGACTTGAAAGTCAAAATTACTCTTTGCAGAGTGGATGTTATGGGAGGAGGCATGAAAACATTCATCCCCTTGTACATCTCCATCAGAGCTTTCAGGTGATCAGGTGCATTCTCTATGAGCAGTAATATTTTGAAATAAATATTTTTTTTCTGAGCAGTAGGTCTTAACAATGGACTTAAAATATTCAGAAAACCATGCTGGAAACAGATGTGCTGTCATTTGGGCTTTGTTATTCTATTTATAGAGCAGAGGTAGAGTCAATTTAGCATATTCTTTTTTTTTTGTTTGTTTGTTTTGAGGTGGGAGTTGCACTCTGTCACCTAGGCTGGAGTGCAGTGGCACAATCTCAGCTCACTGCAACCTCCACCTCCCAGGTTCAAGCAATTCTTCTGCCTCAGCCTCCTGAATAGCTGGGACTACAGGCGCACACCACCACACCTGGCTAATTCTTTTTGTATTTTTAGTAGAGACAAGGTTTTACCATATTGGCCAGGCTGGTCTCAAACTCCTGACCTTGTGATCCACCCACCTCAGCTTCCCAAAGTGCTAGGATTACAGGCATGAGCCACCTCGACCAGACTTTTTTTTGGCGGGGGTTGGGGGGGCGATAGGGTCTTGCTCTGTCACCCAGGCTGTAATGCAGTGGCACAATCTCGGGTCACTGCAGCCTCTGCCCCCCAGGTTCAAGAAATTCTCCTGCCTCAGCCTCCCGAGTAGCTGGAATTACAGGGGCATACCATCATGCCTGGCTAACTTTTGCATTTTTAGTAGAGATGGGGTTTCACTATGTTGGCCAGGCTGGTCTCGAACTCCTGATCTCAAGTGATCTGCCCACTTCGGCCTCCCAAAGTGCTGGGATTACAGGCATGAGCCACCACACCTGGCCAATTTAGCATATTCTTAAGTGTCCTAGGATTTTCTGAATGGTAAACAAGCACTGGCTTCTATATAAAGTCACCAGCTGCATTAGCCACTAACAAGAGAGTCAGCCTGTCCTTTGAAGCTCTGAAGCCAGACGTTGACTTCTCCTCTCTAGCTGTGAAAGCCCTCTTTCTGTGAACCAACCTCTGGTGGCTTCCAACCTTTCTTCTGCAGCTCCCTCACCGCTCTCAGCCTTCACAGAATTGAAGAGAGTGAGGGCCCTGCTCTGGATTAGGCTTTGGCTTAAGGGAATGTTGTGTTTGGTTTATCTATCCAGACTCCAACTCCCTCCATATCAGTAGTAAGGGTGTTTCACTTTCTCATTATCCGTGTGTTCACCGGAGTAGCACTTATAAATTTCCTTCAAGAACTATTCCTTTGTGTTCACAACTTGGCTGTCTGTCGCAAGAGACCTAGCTTTTGGCCTCTATTGGCTTAAGGAGGCCTGAGGAGTTGGAGAGAGATGGGCGAGTGGCTGTTCCCAGGAGCAGTCAGAACACACATCTATCCTTTAAGTTCACTGTCTCAGAAGGACACGGTTTGTGATGCCCCAAAACAATGACGATGGCAACATCACAAATCACCGTAACAGATATAATTCTAACGAAAAAGCTGGAAATACTGTAAGAATTAGCAAAATGTGACAAGAGAGACATGAAGCGAGCACACGTTGTTGGGAAAAAAATGAGAGATTTGCTCACAAACCTTCAATTTGTTTAAAAAATTAAAACAATATCTGCAAAACGCAATTAAGTGAAATGCAATAAAATGAGTTTTTGCCTGTATTTCTAAAATGACTTAAACACTGAAAATGTAAAGAGTCCTTTGGACCCACAGAGCCAGTGGTGATGGTGAGGGAAGCAACTGCTGTCGATGCTGTGAGGTGTAACAGGGGCCCTTTAGTTACTTAAGAAAATGACCTTGGCCGGGTGTGGTGGCTCAAGCCTATAATCCTAGCACTTTGGGAGGCTGAGACAGGAGGATCACTTGAGTGCAGGAGTATGAGACCAGCCTGGGCAACATAGGGAGGCCCTGTCTCTTAAAAAGGAAGAAAGAGTGCCAGGCACAGTGGCTCATGCCTGTAATCCCAGCACTTTGGGAGGCCGAGGCAGGTGGATCATGAGGTCAAGAGATCGAGACCATCCTGGCCAATATGGTGAAACTCCATCTCTACTAAAAATACAAAAATTAGCTGGGCATGGTGGCGGGCGCCTGTAGTCCCAGCTGAGGCAGGAGAATCACTTGAACCCAGGAGGCGGAGATTGCAGTGAGTCGAGATTGTGCCACTGCACTCCAGTGTGGCAACAGAGTGAGACTCCATCAAAAAAAAAGAAAGAAAGAGAGGGAGGGAGGGAAGGAAGGAGGGAGG
>NW_016814622.1:1130465-1136483 GCF_001698545.2 Rhinopithecus bieti
GGAGGGAAGGAAGGAAGGAAGGAGGGAGGGAGGGAGGAAGAAAGAGGGAGAGAGAAAGAGAAAAAGAAAAGAAAGAAAGAAGAGGAAAGGAAGAAAGAAAAGAAAGAGAAAGAAAGAGGAAGGGAGGGAGGGAGGAAGAAAGGACAGAGGGAGGGAGGGAGGGAAGGAAGGAAAAGAAAGAGAGACAGAAAGAAAGAGAGAAAGAAAGAGAAAGAAAGAAAGAAAGAAAGAAAGAAAGAAAGAAAGAAAGAAAGAAAGAAAGAAAGAAAGAAAGAAGGAAAGAGAAAGAAAGAAAGGAAAGGAAGAAAGAAAATAAACGACCCAGATACTTTGTTGAGATGCTGGGCAAAGCGAAGGTGGCTGCCAAGACCGAGTGGGTGCTGTGAGTGCTGCTGTTTGCTCTGCTCCTGTGAATGTCGGACCTCTCCATAATACTTTTCTTCAGAAATGAGAGCAGAAGAATGCTCCAGCAGTGCAGGTACCACTCTGCACAATTGCGAGTGCAAATGACATGCCCTAGTCAGGCCCTGGCATGAAGCGTGTCCACCTCCACACTGGGAATAGCAGAAGCCCCAGTGGCCAGTCTTTCCTGGCTGCCCCAGAGCCTGAGACCCAGTCCTAGCCCAGCAGGCAGTCCAGAGGGAGAGGAGCTCAGGCCCCCAGGGAGGCTCCAAGGCAGGTCTTATCAACACCACTCAGTCAACCGGCCTTGGGGAGGTCAGTCTGAGGGCAGATGGAATCCCAGCTCCTGTCCACCAAGGCACAGCCCTGATCTTAGGACGACTGCTGGTGGGGGGCTGTTCCCTCCCCAGCACAGCAGCTGACAAACAGGGATCCCAGCAAAAACTGCCAGAATCTTTGAAGTTAAAGCTCCATCAGTGCCATGTTTTGGGGTACCTCCCTCCCCAGGCGATGACAGCAGAAAAGTTTGTGAGAAACCAAGGCTGGCAGGTGCCCAAGAAGGCCAAGAGTGGATGCCATGGGAAGGCTGAGCAAACCATGGAAGCCACTACCTTCTCTGCCAGGCCACCACAGCGGTCCTCAGGGCCAGGCTTGATGTCAGGCCCCTACCTGCCCTTACCCAGCTCCAGCTAGGGGGCTGGGCAGTCAGGCAACCCATCCAGGCCGGTGTCCTTCACAACTCTGCCCAGAGTCTCTCCAAGATGTGCAGCTGCTTTCTAAGCTGAAACGTCTCCTGGTCCAGCGGGGCCCACTAGCACAACCAGCTCATCCTGGTTTTAGCAGCGAAAGCCCTGTGTGCCCATCCTGGGGCCTGCTTGCCCATCATTTAAATAACCAAAGGAGGCCAGGTGTGGTGGCTCACGCCTGTAATCCCAGCACTTTGGGAGGCCGAGGCAGGCGGGTCACTTGAGGACAGGAGTTTGAGACCAGCCTGGGCAACATGGTGAAACCCCATCTCTACTAAAATTACAAAAATTAGCCGGGTGTGGTGCCGTGCACCTGTAATCCCAGCTATTTGGGAGGCTGAGGGACCATAATCTCGTAAACCCAGGAGACAAAGGTTGCAGTGAGCTGAGATCGCACCACTGCATTCCAGCCTGGGCGACAGAGTGAGACCCTGTCTCAAATAAATAAATAAATAAATAAATAAATAAATAAATAAATAACCAAGGGAGGCTGACCCAAGCAATTCTTCCCAACGTCCTTCCCGCCTTTCCTGATCACTTTTGAAAACTGCTGGAAAATTCTCTACCTTAAGAAAGATGGGAAAATCTGTCTACACACTCCTCCTGCCCCACACATACCCACATACGGATGGAGCCTCTCTGAAGGCTTCTCAGGCTTTTGACTGTGACCCCACTATAAGAAATATGTTAACGGCCGCTGCCGGGCGTACGTGTTGGTGCTAGAGGCAGATGCAGGGCCTCGCTGGGGGCCTCTCGGGATCAATTTTGAAGAGGTACTTGGCCACGACTTCTCTTCACCTCCGACCTTTCCTTCCCGGGGCTGAGACTCTGGACTCAGAGTGGTTGTCACAATGGAAGGGATCAGTAATTTCAAGACACCATGCAAATTATCAGAAAAAAAGAAATCTGTATTATGTTCAACTCCAACTATAAATATCCCGGCCTCTCCATTTATGCAGAAGCTTGGCTTTGGTACTGGGGTAAATGTTTACCTTATGAAAAGATCTCCAAGAGGTTTGTCTCATTCTCCTTGGGCTGTAAAAAAGATTAATCCTATATGTAATGATCATTATCGAAGTGTGTATCAAAAGAGACTAATGGATGAAGCTAAGATTTTGAAAAGCCTTCATCATCCAAACATTGTTGGTTATCGTGCTTTTACAGAAGCCAGTGATGGCAGTCTGTGTCTTGCTATGGAATATGGAGGTGAAAAGTCTTTAAATGACTTAATAGAAGAACGATATCAAGCCAGCCGAGATCCTTTTCCAGCAGCCATAATTGTAAAAGTTGCTTTGAATATGGCAAGAGGGTTAAAGTATCTGCCCCAAGAAAAGAAACTGCTTCATGGAGACATAAAGTCTTCAAATGTTGTAATTAAAGGAGATTTTGAAACCATTAAAATCTGTGATGTAGGAGTCTCTCTACCACTGGATGAAAATATGACTGTGACTGACCCTGAGGCTTGTTACACTGGCACAGAGCCATGGAAACCCAAAGAAGCTTTGGAGGAGAATGGTGTTATTACTGACAAGGCAGACATATTTGCCTTTGGCCTTACTCTGTGGGAAATGATGACTTTATTGATTCCACACGTTAATCTTTCAAATGATGATGATGATGATGAAGATAAAACTTTTGATGAAAGTGATTTTGATGATGAAGCATACTATGCAGCCTTGGGAACTAGGCCACCTATTAGTATGGAAGAACTCAATGAATCATACCAGAAAGTAATTGAACTCTTTTCTGTATGCACTAATGAAGACCCTAAAGATTGTCCTTCTGCTGCACACATTGTTGAAGCTCTGGAGACAGATGTCTAGTGATCACCTCAGCTGAAGTGTGGCTTGCGTAAATAACTTATTCCAAAACATTTATATAGTTACTAACAGTAGTTATTAGACTCTAAAATTGGCATATTTGAGGACCATAGTTTCTTGTTAACATGTGGATAACTATTTCCAATATGAAATATGCTTATGTTGGCTATAAGCACTTGGAATTGTACTGGGTTTTCTGTAAAGTATTAGAAACTAGCTACATAAGTACTTTGATACTGCTCATGGTAACTTAAAACACTAGCAGTAAAACGCTGTAAACTGTGTCTAACATTAATTTAACAACCATTACTTTTATTAATGATCTTGCTTATTCTCTATTTTAATGGATCTACTGAAATTAGCACTTTGTACAGTAAAAAATAAAGTCTACATTTGTTTAAAACACTGAAAAAAAAATATATGTTTACATTATTGCCCAGTGTGTGCACACACAAGTACAGGCACACACAGGCACACACACGCACACACTCAGGAGTCATAATACTAAGTACTTAGAGACAATGACAACAGAGAGAGGTTGGAGTCAAATAACTAACCCTTCTCACCAGGGACCCAGGCATAGATGTGGCAGCCCCTTACCGCAGCCTCTGCCGGGGACAGCTTTTCTGGGAGGAAGGCCTCAGGGCAGAATGCACCCTCCGCCTTCCCAAGGCTCAGCTTGGGGGTCAGTGGGAAAAGTCGGAAAGCAGGGCTGCAGGGTCAGCCTCTATTCCCCAATCAGGAAGAAACACCAGCAGGGAGAAGTCTCTGCCAGAGACAGGAGGCCCTGGCTGTTTTGTGGGCTCTGCCAGGAGCGTTGGGTTTCCAGCCTTGGTTCCCAGGAGTGGTTTCTCCTCCCAGGGCCCCTCTGACCTCATCTACACAATAACCTGCAAGACCATGGCACCGCTAAGTGCTGTCTTCAGATTTGGAGAGTTTACAAAGATCGTTCTCTCCCTCACTTATTCTACAAAGGTTTATTATGGTACCCAGAAACATCAGACACTGAGTCAGGCCCTGGAGCTTAAAAACAAAAAGAAGTCACAGTCCCAGCGCCCACAGAGTCTCAGAGCCCAGCCCAGAGACACAGGCTCCCCCACCCAACACCCTGCATGCGGGTCCATGTGTGCGCCTGTATGTTGGGGACCAGGGTGTGGGCAGTGCACAGAGCTGCATATGGTGGCCAGGTCACCTGTACAGGTAAGGCAGCTCCTGCCCTTGCCACCTCGTCCTCGAGAGAAGCCTTTCCGTGAGCCACACTGTGCTGTTGCCTTTTCCCCGCCTGGTCCACGGAGGTTGTAATGCTTAGATTAACACACTCTGAGAATGGACGTGACAGTGCAGCACAAAGCAGAGGTGACACGCGTGAGCTCACGGCCGGGTCCCCTCCGGTGTCCACCCTCCAAGAAGTCCCCGGCTGTCTGGGCTGCCAGTTTCATTCAGCAAATACTGTTCTATAAACAACTGACCCAGATTCTCAGCGTGAATCAGGACGTTTCCCAGGCAGTCGAGGATGTACAGGGTTGAATTTCAATGTTGCTTAAAAGCATTAAAGC
Source organism: Rhinopithecus bieti (assembly GCF_001698545.2). Taxonomy (NCBI): domain Eukaryota; kingdom Metazoa; phylum Chordata; class Mammalia; order Primates; family Cercopithecidae; genus Rhinopithecus; species Rhinopithecus bieti. Next base: position 1,134,990 of record NW_016814622.1, read on the forward strand.
TTGAAGGCACACTCAGGCCACTCTTCCATGGGGACAATGGTGCTGGCACCATCCGAAGGCCACAGCCCCCAGGCAGCCAGGACCCCTCCTGGCGCCTCGCTCTCTCATGCTCAGGGCTGACTCAAGGAGCCTCTGCAGAAAGAGGTGTTTTAAACTTTAATTAACGTACATTCTTTCCTAGGCCTCGTGACCTGACTTTCCATCCTCTCTCCATTGAGACCTGCAGCAGCAATAGAATCACCTTCCATTTTAACCCCAATGCCCGTCAAACGTGGCCTGGCCACCAGAGCAAAAGACGGGAGAATCAGGAAGTAGGGAGGAAGCGGGGACGGACGCATGGGCCACGGCCACAGTGCCCTTGACCCTCCATGCATCCTCACAGAGGTGAGGCGAGGGACAGGTCCAGCTGTTCACGCTGGCGGAGTGTGGAGGCTGTGAGAATGCACCTCCCTCGCCCCCCACAGCCCCAGGAACTGTCATCGGCCCGGTCCCAGGTGCTGGGCTCTGAAATCCATGTTCTCCCAGCTGCTCCCAGCCAGTGGTCTGGCACGGCAAAGGTACTGAGGCAGGCTCGTTCCCAGGGGACAGGAGATTTGCCGACGGTCCTTTCCTCAGGGCCGGACCTGCAGCACTGACCCAGAGCCCACCCCAGCTGCCTCTTGGAGGGCCCAGATTAACGCAGAGACCAGCCACCGACACCACAGTTCATGCCACCGCCATTCCTCACCCAGCGGTGTCACAGGCCTCCCAGCCGGCACCCCCTGATGCTCTGGCCCCCAGGTTCCATCCTCCATGCAGCAACCAGACCAGCGCCTCGAAAACATGGATATGAGGCCAGGTGTGGTGTAATTCCAGCACTTTGGGAGGCCAAGGTGGGAGGATAGCTTGAGCCCAGGAGTTTAGGATCAACCTGGGCAACCATAGTGAGAACTTGTTGCAACAAAAATAAAGGTTTTTTTTTTTTAAAGTAAGTTAAATTAAATTATTAAAAAGATTTGTGACTGAAAGGCTCATAGAGCACCAAAAAGAAGACCCACGCCCACAGACTAAGAGGAAAAGAAAATCTAAACAGCCAAGACCAAATGGAGAAATCTATGTCTGAAACAATACAGAAGAAAAAGACCAGAAGTTTTAGCACAAGAGGAGTCAGGGCATCCTGGGGGACCAAAGGACGTGGGCAGCTGGTATTGTAGCAGGACAAGCCGCAGACAAAACTCCTCAGACACCGGATTAAAGAAGGAAGAGGTTTTTTATTCGGCCGGGAGCGTCGGCAGACTCGCGTCTTAAGAACCGAGCTCCCTGAAGAAGAAATACGTGGCCTTTTTAAAGGCTTACAACTTTAAGGGATCCATGTAAAAGGGTCATGATAAATCAAGCAAGCGTGGAAAACGTGACGGGGGGGCTACATGCATCAGCTAACAGAACAAAAAGTTTTACAGTGCTTTCTCATACAATGTCTGGAATTTACAGATAACACTAGTAGTTTTGGTCAGG
>NW_016814622.1:1137395-1147923 GCF_001698545.2 Rhinopithecus bieti
AGGAGGAGGAGGAGGAGGAGGAGGAAGAGAAAGAGGAAAGAAGGAAGAAGGAAGAAGAAGAAGAGGAAGAAGAAGAGGAGGAGGAAGAGGAGGGGGAGGGAGGGGAAAGAGGAGGGGAAGGAGGAGAAGGAGGAGGAGGAAGAGGAGGAAGAGGAAGAAGAGGAGGAAGAAGAAGAGGAAGAGGAAGAAGAAGAGGAAGAGGAGGAGGAAGAGGAAGAAGAAGAGGAGGAGGAAGAGGAAGAAGAAGAGGAGGAGGAAGAGGAGGAGGCAGAGAAAAGGAAAGAAATACAGAAAAAGTGGGACCAACTGATATAACACATTAAAATGGTAGAAACTCATCCAAATAGATCAACAATTGCAATAAAAGAAAGTGGACTAAACCTATCAGTCAAATGACAGGCACAGATGCCGTGGATTTTTAAAAACATCATGACACACACGGTTTCCCAAAGACACACATAAAGCCTAAGGACGTACAGAAGTGGAAACAAAAGTCTGAAATGATGAAGCGGCGAATGCTTGCCAACGGAAGATATGATCAGTTGAAAGAGACTCTGAGACAAAGCTGTATTAGGGATAGAGATGGCTACTAAGTAAGAGAAAAGGTTCAATTCACCCAGATGACAAAGCGATTTTAAACCTAAGTGCCCCAGACAGAGTGGCCTCGAAAACCACGACGTGCACAGAGAAACAGGCAGAGCACCGGTCTTACCAGGGGGTTTCAGCACATCCCTTAATATACTGATCGTTCAAATATCAGCAGAAAAGCAGCAAGGGCTGAGATCGGAAACTCAATCAACAATGTGCATATAACGTTTTGCAGCCCAGGAAGAACAAATGCTCACGGGGGTAATGTTCGGAAATCTGTCATGGACTACCCCAACCACAAGAAAGGGCCTCCGCGCACTTCAAAGATCAGGTCTCACCCAGACCATGAGCCTGGACCAAGCCCACTAAGACAAGATCTTCCCAACAAAAGGGAGAGATTTTTTAAAAAATATCTCGCATGTTTGTTTTGGATAGCATCCACCACCACTAAGTCATTCACGGGTTAAAGACAAATATCAACGTGAAAATACCTATATCTAGTTGGAATTCTGGAAGGAAATTGGCAATGGCTAAGTTTTCTAGAACTGAGAAAAGAAATATATTGGCAGCCAGTTTCAGAGCCCAGCTCTCAAGCGCTCTTGGGAAACAAGGCAGAAACAAGACTTGGTACCAAACATGTGAGGCCAGGAAACAGAATAGCAAGTGGAACCCACAAGCGTGCCCTGTGCATCCTGAGAGAGAGAGCCCCCGGGTGGTGAGTGGGGTGGCCGGGCAGCCAGGGGTCAGACGTTTGTTTACACACAGACACACACGACAACACGCACACAAGGAACCGCTCCCCCTGCTCCGTTCTCTGGCATGCATGGCCTTGATATCTGTTTTTCAAGTTGACTGGAGATTGTTGGCCACATTTGTCAAGAAAAGATAAGCAGTCCTCACCATGGGCTTACCCGTGGTGCACAGAACTCCCAGCCCAGAGACCCAGCCACTTCTGAGAACAGAATCACCAGCCACTTTAGAAGGTCCAGGCTAGGCTTGGTGCAGTGGTTCATGCCTGTAATCCCAACACTTTGGGAGACAGAGGATCACTTGAGCCCAGGAGTTCAAGACCAGCCTGGGCAACATGGTGAAAGCCCCTCTCTACAAAAAAAAAAATACAAAAATACAAAAATTAGCCAGGCATGATGGCCTGCACCTGTGGTCCCAGCTACTCGGAAGAGTGAGGTGGGAGGATCACTTGAGCCCAGGAGGTCGAGGCTGCAGTGAGCTGAGATCAAACTGAACCACTGTACTCCAGCCCAGGCAACAAGAAAATACCATGCCTCAAAAAAAAAAAGAAAGAAAGAAAAGAAAAGAGAAAGAAAAAGAAAAGAAAAAAAAAGAAAAGAAGGCCCAGTCTAGGTGCAACTTAAGCCCACCAGCATCCTTTGAACCATAGCGGTTCAAACTAAAACAAGCCATTGGCCCAATTCTAATTTTCTTATGGGCAAAATGGAAAAATGTCTGGCCTGAGAAGGAAATGCCATATGTTACTCCTAGGGTGGGCTGATTAAGGCACTCTCCCCATCCGGGGCCAGAGCAGGATCCGTCAGGACTCAGCTTGGTGTGAAATGAGGCCTTTCCTGGAAATGCCGTTCATAGAACGCAACGAAGCAGTCATGACATAACAGCTTGGCATTTCGCTGCATACAAATGCAGACCTTTCAACAAGATGTTGGGGTGGCCACCTGCTCTTTGGAAACATGGGGCTGGCAGAGCCCGCCCCTGCCCCTCATCCCTGGCCCGGCACAATATTGTCTTTGTGTCGTGGACAGAGACGAATACTTCTCCTACGTCCCCTCCTACCGGGTGTTAATCCCAGCCCAGCCAGTGCAGGGGAGACAGGTGTCGCCAAAGAATCACAGTGGCTCCCCTCTCTGCCCTCCTGAGGCTCTGGGCAGTCCCACACTGCCAGGTCATCTGCCCAGGAGCCTTCCCAGACCCCGGCCCCTCTCCTTCATCTGCATCCAGTCATGTGCCTTCTGACATCTCTTTGGGTTTCAGGCCAATATTAAATACACTAATCATGGTGTGGAAAGAGTTTCTGGGTCAATAACCAAAGGCACACAGATACAAGGATTTGAGACAGGCACTGCACTGTGTCCATCTGTCCTCTACCTCTCCACCCCTACATCCTATAAGAGCTCCAGAGTAGCCCCTGGGTACTTCGGGGGTCCCCTCACGGACCACAGGGTCCTAGGGGGCAGGACAGTGGCCAGTTTACCTGGGATTCCCCACCAGGGCCTGGTCTGAGGCTGATGGCGCTCGGAGACTGTTCGGGATGAGCAAGCTGGTCCCTCCCTGTGCCTCTACATCTGCTCAGCTCCCCTGCCGCCAGCTTGACTGAGGCCTCCTTCCTTGGGCTGGCAGATGCTGGCCTCCCCTATTCCCTCTACAGGCCTGGCAAGGAGCAGCCTGCCCAGAGCACTGGCCCCAGGGTCACCACTCAGAGCCTTGGGGTGCTCACTTCCACCATGGTTTTTGTTTGTTTGGTTGGTTTGTTGGTTTTGTTTTTGAGATAGAGTCTCACTCTGTCGCCCAGGCTGGGGTGCAATGGCGCGATCTTGGCTCACTGCAACCTCCGCCTCCAGAGTTCAAGCGATTCTCCTGCCTCAGCCTCCTGAGTAGCTGGGATTACAGGCACCCGCCTCCATGCCCAGATAATTTTTGTATTTTTAGTAGAGACAGGGTTTTGCCTTGTTGGCCAGGATGGTCTCAAACTCCTGACCTCAGGTGATCTGTCTGCCTCAGCCTCCCAGAGTTTTGGGATGACAGGCATGAGCCACCATGCCTGGCCCCACCGTGGTTTAAACTCTTCCTCTTCCTGTGCAGCGAGGCCCGATCACGCCCCAATATCTGTACGTCGGAGTTGGACATCCCACCTTCACGCCCACCCTCAGAGCTGCAGCCCCCGTCCCGCCTCTGGCATGCCTCCCACTCCAGGAGCCTTCACAAGTGCTGTTCCCTCTGCCTGGAAAGGCTTCCCTGTTCTCCCATCCAAGTACTAACCAGGCCGGACCCTGCCGAACTTCCGAGATCAGAGGCGATGGGGTGCACTCAGGGTGGTATGGCCATAGACAACCCTCCCCTATTCTGTTCATCTGGCCGCTTCCTGCTCAGCATTTGGGGTTTCATTTAACTGGCAGCTTCCTTAAGGAGGCCTTCCCTGACCCCCTTCCCTTCCCATTCACCCCAGCCCACAAGGCACATTGATTCTCTGAACTCAGGGTACTCCTGATTTAGCAATCATCACGTTGCATCCTAATTGTTGGTTTCCTCGGAGGCACAGGGTCGGGCTCGGCGTGGGCATGGGAAGTCTTCAGGGTGTATTTGCTGGATTAACGAAAGGTGGATGCCAGTACCTGACATCCCTGCGGGTGAGGGTCCCCCTCCCTCAAGCTGACCCTGAGAAGACGCCTTCCCAGGCCCTTTGGCCCCACCCACCCTGGCTCTCCCAGGTGAGAAGCAGCTGGTGGTGATATTTTCATGGCTGTGCCAGTTGGAACTTTTACTGTGGGGCCATTTCCTAAGATCATTTCCTAAGAGTCTCTCATCACTCTGATGGGGACAGGAAACTGCTCTGGGCACAGCACTTGTGTGATCTCCAGCCACAAAGAGCCATTAATCTGGCCAAGAGCAGAGGCACACGGGTGAAGGGAGTGGAGGGGCTGCTGAAGATGGAGATGGCACTTAGTTTTCTTTGGTGGGTAGAAGAGTGCAGAGAGGCCCCTGCTCATCCCAGGAGAATGAAATAGGCTTTTTGTTCTAAAGGGCCAGGTCTCTAAAAGCAATGGGTTATATTGTTCAGGCTGCGTCAGTGGTGTTTGTGTTTTCAAAAGCAATAGTGGGCCGGGTGCAGTGGCTCATGCCTGTATTCCTAGCACTTTGGGAGGCCGAGGTGGGCAGACCATTTGAGGTCAGGAGTTCAAGACCAGCCTGGCCAAGATGGTAAAACCCCATCTCTACTAAAAATATAAAAATTAGCCAGGCGTGGTGGCAGGCGCCTGTAGTCCCAGGTACTCGGAAGGCTGAGGCAGGAGAATCACTTGAACCCAAGAGGTGGAGGTTGCAGTGAGCGGAGATCGTGCCACTACACTCCAGCCTGGGTGACAGAGTGAGATTCTGTCTCAAAAATAAAACACAAAAACAAAAGCAAGAGCGGAAAGCTACCAGGCCGTTGTAGGGGGCTCCCTAAGGTCAGTTTATAACCAGGAACCAAAACCGGCTCGGCACGAGGGGGAGGAGGGGGTGTGTGTCTTAATGAGGGGAATGACAACATCTCTTTGTGCTCTACAGGTTTAGAAAAGAAAATGGCCAAGCCTCTCCCCAGGTGTCAATGGGGTGGGAGGCATGGCCCAGCTCCTGAAGATGTCATGGCACAGTGGGCGGCCACCATGGGGAACCTGGCCAGGATGACAGACACAGCCCTGCAGCATGGCATTGTTCACGGTGGGGCCAGGCCCTGGAGGAGTCTCCTGAAGCCATGAACATATAGAGTCTGCACCCTCCCCTGCCCCAAACTCAGCGTGTAGCAGATCAACCTCTGCACTATAAGCCATGCCAATACGACAAGCACGTGATCTGTGGACTACTCCCCAAGAACAAAATGTCAAAGAACAGCCAAGCTGGCATGCTGGCTCATGCCTGTAATCCTAGCACTTTCTGAGGCCGAGGCAGGCAGATCCCTTGAGCCTGGGAGTTCGAGACCAGCCTTAGCAACATGATGAAACCCTGTTTCTACAAAAGGCACAAAAATTAGCTGGGCGTGGTGGGAGGATCACTTGAGCCAAGGAGGTAGAGGCTGCAGTGAGCCTTGATCGCACCCTGCACTCCAGCATGGGCTGTTGCCCTGTCTCTAAAAAGTAAATAAATAAAAATAATAGCCATTCATCCCAGCTCTCAGCATCTCCCATCTGCACCCTGTACTGGCCAGTTACCTGGTTCAGACACCATCTCTGCCTTCCCCAAGCTATTCTAGAGAGGGTTACCCCACAAGTCTCCCTAAGCAAAGTCTGACCATAGTAACAGCTAAGGATAGGTGCCTCTGATACTTCAGGTACTGTGCCAGGGGAGTGCCACAGTTTACTCGCCTGGCACCAGCACCAACGCGCCCAGATGGGCACCATAACTGCCCCCATCCCACTGCTGAGAAACAGGCATAGAGAGACTAAGTAAGTGCTGGGGTTTACTCATCCAGTAAGCAGGAGCGCAGGATTCAGACCCCAACCCCTCCTCACAGCCTTCCAGGGCTCCACCCTGCCCATGGTCTCACCATCCTTCCCAGTCACTGCCACCCACCTGCCCCCTCCTGGGCATCCTCCACACTCCCCTCAATCCCTCCCCCAATACTCTAGGCCTCTGTTGGGTTTTCTCCCTGCTTTCCCCTACCTTCCAGGGTTCCCTGATCCCAAAAAGCCCTTCCAGGCTCTCCCTAACCTGATGCGCCTCTCCATCCCTTGAACTCCCAAAGTCTCTCTCAATCTTTTGTCACCACAACTCACAGTTAGGGCAGAATTCTGCATGACAAACAGCACATACATTCAAATAAGTAACTGAAACAGAACGTTTCCCAGAACGATACTGTACTTAACCGTCACCAGATGCAAAGCACCCTGACCTAGTCTGTGCTGCTTTTATTTTTAAAAATGTTTTGCTGCATAGGATGTGCGACACGAAGAGTGAGCCCGAATGTAGCATGGACCAGGTGGTTATGATGCGTCCCTGTTGGTTCATCAAGGGCAATCAATGCACTACCCAGGGAGATGCTGATAACGGGGCAGGCTCTGCATGCTGGGGGTGAGGGGGCACTTGGGATGGTTCTGTACCTTCCTCTCAATTTTGCTAGGAACCTAAAACTGCTCTAAACTGCTCTAAAAAATAAGATTTTTGCCTGTAATCCCAGCACTTTGGGAGGCCGAGGCAGGCGGATCACAAGGTCAGGAGATCGAGACGATCCTGGCTAACACGGCGAAACTCCATCTCTACTAAAAATACAAAAAATTAGCCGGGCGTGGTGGCGGGCTCCTGTAGTCCCAGCTACTCAGGAGGCTGAGGCAGGAGAATGATGTGAACCTGGGAGGTGGAGCTTGCAGTGAGCTGAGATCGTGCCACTGCACTCCAGCCTGGGCGACAAAGTGAGACTCTGTCTCAAAAATAAATAAATAAATAAATAATTTTTTTTTGAGACAGAGTTTCACTCTTGTTTCCCAGATTGGAGTGCAATGGCATGATCTCGGCTCACTGCAACCTCCACCTCTCAGGTTTAAGCAATTCTCTGCCTCAGCCTCCGGAGTAGCTGGGATTACAGGCGCATGCCACCACGCCCGGCTAATTTTTTTGTATTTTTAGTAGAGACGGGGTTTCACCATGTTGACCCAGCTGGTCTCGAACTCCTGACCTCAGGTGATCCACCCATCTCGGCCTCCCAAAGTGCTGAGATTATAAGCATGAGCCACAGTGCCTGGCCTCTCATTCCGCTTTATATCATACCATGGAATTTAGGTAAAAGTCATGCTGCTGCCCGTGGTGACCAACTGTCCTGCTTTGTTTGGGATGAGCCGGTTCCTAGGTGGAGAGACTTTTGGTGCTCTAACGCAGGGGTTCTCCACCCCTGGGCCACAGACTGGTACCAGTCCGTGGCCTGTAAGGAACTGGGCCACACAGCAGGGGGTGAGCGGCAGGCGAGTGAGCATTCCCGCCTGAGCTCCACGTCCTGTCAGATCAGATTCGATTCTCCTGAGAGCGCTAACCCTACTGTGAACTGTGCATGCGAGGGATCTAGGTTGCGTGCTCCTTATGAGAATCTAATGCCCGATGATCGGAGATGAAACTGTTGTTTCATCCTGAAACCATCCCCACCTGCCACCAGTCTGTAGAAACTGGTTCCTGGTGCCAAAAAGGTTGGGGACCCCTGCTCCAATGAGAACGCCCCGAGCAAACCAGTAGGCACTCCGCCTCCTGACATGGGCCCCAGCATCCACACAGGGAAAGAGCTTTGTGCAGAACCTGCTTGCTGGCAGGCAATGTGCCAACGTGGGCAGCTGCTGTGTTACCACCCCAACACTGATAGCCCCGCAGGCTTGACCCTGGGCGTGCTCTCCACAAACACCTGTTGAGCTGCACTGGGCGGAACGGTTGTGAATTCCATTACTAAACAGTCAGGGGTCCCCTTTGCTGCTCACTGGGGGCTTCTCAAGTTTCTGACCAAAGGGCCATGTGGCCAGGAGGCAGCAGGCACAGGAGTTAGAGCAGTCAGAGTGGCCCCCGCCCAGAGGCATGCAGCCGTCCCAGCAGTATCAGGTGACACGGAAGCTTCCAGCACTTACTCTTGATCTCTGTATACATCTCAAGAACCTCACTTTAGGCCGGGTGTGGTGACTCACACTTATAATCCCAGCACTTGGGATGGCCGAAGTGGACAGATTCCTTGAGCCCAGGAGTTCGTGACCAGCCTGGGCAACACAGTGAGATCCCCTCCCCACCAATCTCTACAAAAAAAAGAAAAATTAGCCAGTAGTGGTGGCATGTGCCCGTAGTCCCAGCTACTCAGGAGGCTAACGCTGGAGGATCACCTGAACCTGGGAGGTTGAGGCTGCAGTGAGCCATGATTGCACCACTACACTCAGGCCTGGGTGACAGAGCAAGACCCTGTCTCAGAAAAAAAAAAACAAAAACAAAAAACAAAAAAACTAGCCTCACTTGGACAGCACTACACTACATACGGCAGGCACCATGATTCCCCTTTACTGAGACCCATCACAACCACATATGTCTCCACTGGCCAGGGATGGGCTAGAAGAGCTCAAAAGAGGAAAATGTTATTTGGAGGAAGTGGGGAACCTGCAGGGCTCCCCCAAGCACACACTGCCCTGAGGGTATGTCATTCCAAGGAAAAAGGTTTTTTGTATTTGTTTTTGAGACAGTCTCACTCTGTCGCCCAGGCTGGAGTGCAGTGGCATGATCTCGGCTCACTGCAACCTCCGCCTCCCAGGTTCAAGCAATTCTCCTGCCTCAGCCTCCCAAGTGGCTGTGATTATAGGCGCCCGCCACCACGCCCAGCTAATTTTTGTATTTTCAGTCGAGATGGGGTTCCCCCATGTTGGCCAGGCTGGTCTCGAACTCCTGACCTCAGGTGATCCGCCCACCTTGGCCTCCCAAAGTGCTGGGATTACAGGCGTGAGCCACCATGCCCAGCTAATTTTTGTATTTTCAGTAGAGATGGGGTTTCACCATGGTAGCCAGGCTGGTCTCAAACTCCTGATCTCGTGATCCACCCACCTCAGCCTCTCAAAGTGCCGGGATTATAGGCATGAGCCACCGTGCCCAGCCTGGAAAAAGGTATTTTGAAGCATAGTGCTGATGAGCAACACATGTCTGCAGAGGCCCTGCTCATCCTAGGCCTGCCAGTTTGTGCCCCGGGTTAGAGTTCTACTAAAACAATCTAAATTCTCACAGTACATGTTAATAACCTGAGAACCAAAGATAAAAATCTGCCTGACTCAAGACGTGTGAAATTTCATAGAAGACCAACAGAATCAGAGATGCAATAATGTTCACAATAAATTCTTTAGACAATTTAATCCAAAGAATCCAATAAAAACACTGTCATTGCAATTTTAAAAGGCTCGTAGGCACATAGTATGCATATCAGAATTTCTGCTGAACACTGAATGTTGGGTTTTGTTGGGTGGCAGCTATCATTAAAATAGTAAAGCACCAGGAGCTGACTTGATCTGGGCAGTAACACAAAATTAAACAAACGTATCTACGTTTAAAAACAGATTCAAATTCAAACTTGGAAGGATACATATCTGAAAATAAAAAATGTTTCTAGCTGGCAGGGAGGTAGAAGAGAGCCCTGAAAATAATTGTCTAAGACCTGGATTCTAGACCAGCTCTTCCTAAGGCAGCCCAAATCTTAGTCATGGTTTCTCTTCTGAAAAATAGGGGTTGGGACCAAAAGGCCTTCCATGTCCCTTCTAGATTCAAGCATCTCTCACTCTAAAACAGAAATTGCAAGCTGGGTGCAGCGGCTCACGCCTATAATCCTAGCATTTTAGGAGGCCAAACAGGCAAATCACCCGGGCTCAGGAGTTTGAAACCAAGACAACATGATACATACAAAAAATCAGCCAGGCATGGTGGTGCATACCTGTAATACCAGCTACTTGGGAGGATGAGGCACAAGAATTGCTTGAAACCAGGAGGCAGAGGTTGTAGTGAGCTGACATTGCACCTCTGCACCCCACCCTGGGAGACAGAGTGAGACTCCGTCTCAAAACAAACAAACAAACAAATTAAAATTTTTTAAAAAAGTATACGGCCGGGCGCGGTGGCTCAAGCCTGTAATCCCAGCACTTTGGGAGGCCGAGACGGGCGGATCACGAGGTCAGAAGATCGAGACCATCCTGGCTAACATGGTGAAACCCCGTCTCTACTAAAAAATACAAAAAACTAGCCGGGTGAGGTGGCGGGCGCCTGTAGTCCCAGCTACTCCGGAGGCTGAGGCAGGAGAATGGCGTAAACCCGGGAGGCGGAGCTTGCAGTGAGCTGAGATCCGGCCACTGCACTCCAGCCTGGGCGACAGAGCGAGACCCCGTCTCAAACAAAAACAAAAAAAGTATACAAAATTAGCTGGGCATGGTGGCGCATCCCTGTAATCCCAGCTACTTGGGAGGCAGAGGCAAGAGAATCAATTGAACCCGCGAGGTGGAGGTTGCAGTGAGCCAAGATTGCACCATTGCACTCCAGCCTGGGCAACAAGAGTAAAACTCCATCTCAAAAATAAATTAATTAATTAATTAATTTAATTAAAAAGCAAAGCAGAAATTGAAAACCGGTGGCCCACTGGCCAGATAAAACCCCTCAATGTTTTGTTTGGCCTGCATGGAGTTTTTGCTTTTTTCTAACTGAATGTAAATGCCTCTAAATTGAGGCCCTC
>NW_016814622.1:1147984-1150512 GCF_001698545.2 Rhinopithecus bieti
AAAAAAAAAAAAAAAAAAGTATACAAAATTAGCTGGGCATGGTGGCGCATCCCTGTAATCCCAGCTACTTGGGAGGCAGAGGCAAGAGAATCAATTGAACCCGCGAGGTGGAGGTTGCAGTGAGCCAAGATTGCACCATTGCACTCCAGCCTGGGCAACAAGAGTAAAACTCCATCTCAAAATAAATTAATTAATTAATTAATTTAATTAAAAGCAAAGCAGAAATTGAAAACCGGTGGCCCACTGGCCAGATAAAACCCCTCAATGTTTTGTTTGGCCTGCATGGAGTTTTTGCTTTTTTCTAACTGAATGTAAATGCCTCTAAATTGAGGCCCTCCAGTTTGCCACAATCACTGCCGTTCCTCATTGCCTTGCCCCAGTCTGCTTCCCTCTTTGCCATCGCTTGCTTGGCCCCTGAAGGACTCAGGCTTGGGACTGCTGTGCTATGGGACTAAGGGATTCCCAACGCTGCACTTGTTCACATTGCCACTTAAACCCCACTGAAAGATGATCTCAATTTACTTTGGTTTCTACCTGCGTTGCTGAGCAAATTTCATGGCTTTACAATTTGGAGGGGGGTGGGCACACTGTACAGTACTATCATTCCTATTATATAGGACACTAATAGCTCAAAAAACAAGAGACTTGTTCAAAGTCACAGAGTTAGTAAGTCAAGAGAGTTAAAATAATTTCTATTTGCCGAGGAAATTTTTAATTTGAAAAATCTGGAAAGATACAAACCGAAAGCAAATTTCATATAAATATATACATGATTATAATTAACATTTACGGTGCACATCATGTTTAATTGCAGAAATGTCATCTTTTACATATTCACCATTTTGTATATATTTGCTTTTTTTTTTTTTTTTTAAAGAGATGTGGGTCTTACTACGTTTCCCAGGTTGGAAAGAAGTGGTTATTCACAGGCGTGATGGTAACACAGCACAGCCTTGAACTGCTGGGCACGCAAGTGGTCCTCCTGCCTCAGCCTCCCGAGTATCTGGGACTATAGGTGTGCAACACTATGCCCAGCTTTTATGTTGTATATATTTGGATATAGTCACTTAGGCTATTATTGTAGGGTAGTGGCTTTTTGTTATTGTGGTAAAATAATGGTTAAAGTTTACCATTTTAACTATTTTCAAGTGTACGGTGCAGTGGCATTAAGTCTATTTACATTATTGTTCAACTCTCACCAACATTCATCTCCAGAACTTTTTCACCTTGTAAAACTGAGACTCTGAAACATTGAACCACGACTCCTTCCAACCCCTGCCCCAGTCTACTTCCTGTCTCTATGAATTTGCCTGCTCTAGGTACCTCATACTAATATAATTCTACTGTAATTCTCTTTTTATAACTGGCTTATTTCCCTTAGCTTAACAGATGAACCCTGAAGACATTATGCTGAAGGAAATAGACCAGTCATAGCTTTAAATTCTGACTGTGATTTTAACGCAGCAAAGGTGTGTGTTAAAAATGGCTATGAACTTTGTAGATGCCCAGCAAGAGAGCACAGAATGTGAATGACCCAGCCCGGAAGACTTTCTTCTGCATGAAATACCCAAATATACAAGTAACCTTTATGAGCTAAACTAAAAAAGGATTTCTGAGCACAGGCTCCTGGCACATAAAGCTCAGAATAGCTGAGCTTCACTTACCAAGTATAACAGCACAAAATGTCACGCCGGGAATATTGAATGTGGGAGTTCATTGCTTAAGGGAAAAAAATCCCTCACCTAATTTAAGGAAACCCTAAATGAATCAGTTTTTTGTTGCTGTTGTTAAAAACTCTACATTGCAACAGTCCCATCTGGTGCTAACTATATTTGCTTAGAGAAAGCAGTACCACAAAAGAAAGGTTATTTAGAGCATGCAATGGTTTCTGGATGGTTCTTCCATCTACTAGAGAACATGACAGAGACCTAAGAAATTGACTCTAAATATGGACATAAATTTGTGTAAATGGAAGGTTAGAAACATCACACTCTGGGCCGGGAGTGGTGGCTCACAGCTGTAATCTCAGCACTCTGGGAAGCCAAGGTGGGTGGATCACTTGAAGCCAGGAGTTGGAGACTAGCCTGGCCAACATGGTGAAACTCTCTACAAAAAATACAAAATACAAAATACAAAAAGTAGCCAGGCGTGGTGATGCACGCCTGCAGCTACTTGGGAGGCTTCGATCACTTGGGCCCAGGAGGCAGAGGTTGCAATAAGCCTAGATCAAGCCATTACGCAAGACCCTGTCAAAAAAACCAAACAAACAAACAAAAAAAAAAAACGGGCGAGGTGGCTCATGCCTGTAATCCCAGCACTTTGGGAGGCTGAGGCAGGTGGATCAGAAGGTCTGGAGTTTGACACTTCTGACCAGGAGCCCAGCCAATATGGTGAAATCCCTGTCTCTACTAAAAATACAAAAATTACCTGGGTGTGGCCAGGCGCGGTGGCTCAAGCCTGTAATCCCAGCACTTTGGGAGGCCGAGACGGGCGGATCACGAGGTCAGGAAATCGAGACCATCCTGGCT
>NW_016814622.1:1153312-1180379 GCF_001698545.2 Rhinopithecus bieti
GGCACACCTGGAGGGGGAGAGAACACGCACACCTGAAGAGGGACAGAGCACACGCACACTTGGGGGGAGAGCACACGCACACCTGGAGGGAGACAGACCGCACGCACACCTGGAGGGGGACAGAGCACATGTACACCTGGAGGGGAGAGCACATGCACACCTGGAGGGGACAGAGCACATGCACACCTGGAGGGGACAGAGCACATGCACACCTGGAGGGGGAGAGCACATGCACACCTGGAGGGGGAGAGCACATGCACACCTGGAGGGTGACAGAGCACATGTACACCTGGAGGGGAACAGAGCACACACACATCTCGATGAGGAGTCACTGGTTCTTTTCTGTGAGCATTCAGTCCCCAACTTTGGGTCTAAAAGGTCAGCTGAAACTTGGCTCCTGGAAAATCTATCATGTGGGTATGTCCCAGAGCACAAGGGCTTCCAATTTTCCAAGGAACCAGAAATCTGAATTTTTAGGTGAAATCTTCCATTTTTATTTTATTTTGTCTTGTCTTGTCTTACCTTATTTTATTTTATGACAGAGTCTCACACTGTCACCCGGGCTATAGTGCAATGGCGCAATCTCGGCTCACTGCAACCTCTGCCTCCTGGGTTCAAGCGATTCTCCTGCCTCAGCCTCCTGAGTAGCTGGGATTACAGATGCCTGCCACCGCACAGGCTAATTTTTTGTATTTTTAGTAGAGACGGGGTTTCACTATGCTGGCCAGGCTGGTCTCGAACTCCTGACCTCATGATCCACCCACCTCAGCCTCCCAAAGTGCTGCAATTACAGGTGTGAGCCACCGTGCCCGGCCTAAAATCTTCCATGTTTTTCAATGTTGTTTCACAAAAGAAGTCCCCCTCTCGGGTCCATTTGCATCGCCAGTGTCTGGCGCCCCCTGGGCAGGATATGCAGTGGCTAATGAAAATCTGTGGCATAAAGGAAAACGCATCCTCACAGGTCTGAAGACAGAACACCTGAGTGGATCTTCTGGGACAAGCAGATGTCCTATGTTAGCTACCAGGGTTACGACTTGGATCCTGCCTCCCCTCACATGAAACTTAAAAAACCATTGGAGTAAAGGAAATTCAACTGATGGAAGAGAGGCAAATTCCTGGGACCTAGATGCACCACACAGAACTGTTAGCCCCTAGTCAGGGGGAAGAGCTCTGAAGCTGGGAGTCAGGACACCTGACCCCCCAACTGGAGGCAAATCATCTCTCTGAGTCTCAGCTTCCTTGTCCATAAAATGAAGGAATACAATGTATACTTATCACCTCCCAAAGTGTGAGGAGGCCAGTGAGAGAGCATGGGTGACGAGGCTTTGTCAGCACTGCAAGGCCACTGGCACCTTCCTAACAGTAATGATCAGTCTAATGCCACTCCCACCACGTCGGCATTAGACCTGGGGCCCACTTCTCCAACACACCCACTGGGGCAGAGATTTTGTTCTTCTTATTCACAAACAGACTACCTAAATTAGGGCAACTTGACTATCTCAAAAGAAAACTGCTGAGACTATGCTAAGGGGAAGAAGGGTATTTGGGTTCCAACATCATGGGGGTCCCCCAGTTTTAAGGCACAGGACAGTCCTGGGACCAGCAGCTCCTCCATCTCCTGGGAATTTGTCACTGGGGTGCTGTGTGTAACTTCAGTGTGACCAAGACAACACCAGTCCAATACTGTAAGGCCTGCTCTGATCCATCCATGTCTGTCATCTGCTGCATGTAGGACGCTGCACAGGCAGAATCAATGCCATTTTGTGTTTTTTTCTTTTTCCAGGAATGGGACAATGCATGATGGCTGCTGAGTGGGATCCATACTTGTGAGGAGGAAGACTTTATGTCAGTCTACAGTGATCCTTCACCTGGACCCCCATCTTTCCTCAAACACCTCTGCTTCCTGCCTCTGTCCCTTTCGGAACTGAAGGCCTGTCCCTCAGCCAAAGTCCAGAGTCCTTTCTTCTTAAGCACAAGTCTCCTGCCCTCCAGTTGCTTGGCCCAGTAAGGAAGTCAGAGAAGGAAACAGGCAACTGCAATCAAGTGACATGAATACCAGTGGTGTGGGGTAGGCGTGGCCTGGCCATGGGGTGGGCAGGTCACGAAGGCAGGGAGACATGCTGCTCAGAGGGTCAGAGATTTCATGAAGGACAAGCTTCGGGGGGGTGCCCAGCAAGCAGATATTTGCCTCTACTTGTTTATATGTGACCTCCCAGGCAGGGTCTGCGATGTAGGTGGGCCTGCACCCTCACTGCCTAGCACAGAATTATGTATTGATAGGGATGCACTAGATTACCATGGTTTAGGACACCAGCCCTCAAGTCAGCCGATGCCTCTGTACTCACCAGATAACCTTTGGTTCCCTTCCAACAGCTTCAAATGTCTGCTTTATGAATACCCCTGTGACCAGCTGGTGCTAGAGGAAAAATGACGCATACACCCTGTAGTTTGTCCTGAAGCAGCGGGGACAAGAACTTAAGTTAACAGTGTGCAGCTTTAAAAGTTGAGAGGTAGGGTGCGGTGACTCGCGCCTGTAATCCCAACACTTTCGGAGGCTGAGGCGGGTGGATCACCTGAGGTTGGGAGTTCAAGACTAGCCTGACCAACATGGAGAAACCTCGTCTCTTACTAAAAATACAAAACTAGCCGGGCGCGGTGGTGCATGCCTGTAATCCCAACTACTGAGGCGGCTGAGGCAGGAGAATCACTTGAACCTGGGAGGCAGAGGTTGCAGTGAGCTGAGATCGTGCCACTGCACTCCAGCCTGACAATGCAGTGAGACTCTGTCTCAAAAAAAAAAAAAAAGTTGAGAGGTGGGTGTCACAGAGGGGGACCAGCTGGCCAGCCAGACTGCCCCTCACAGTGGACAATATCTGAGTCCATTTGAGCCCACAGCTCAGAAACACAAGGCTCAGTCCACGCAGAGGTGACCTTGGTGGGGGGTGGGAGGGAGGGAGGGGACACTCATTCATGTTCAACAGAGTCACAGGCCAACAACCAGGAGGCCAGTTTACCAATCTACCTTACCAGCAGCTATGCCTGTCTGCCCTCAGGGCATGTGCTGATGTGCGCAATTTATGCACTCATTCAACAAGGTTTTCACAAGCACCAAGTGTCCACTAGTTCATGAACTGTGAGCGCCTGGCTGAGGAGAATAATGAAGCCAAATGAGGTGGAGCTCCAGAAAGGGGAAATGGAATTGTGCAATGAGCTTGGCGTCACACAAGCTGGAGTTCAAACGCTGTCCATCATTTAATAGGGAGGCGACTTCGGGGAAAACTGCCCAACCTTTCTCAGTCTCTTTCCTCACCTGTAAAATGGGCATAACAACATCTCCTTAAATGATTATTAAAGGATGAAATTACAGTTGTAAACTGTCTCATTTTGTTTGTTTTCCTGTTTATCTGGAGAGGCTATGCCACATAATTTTTAAGGGAACAGGCTTTGGGGTCAGACAGATCTGTCTTTAAATCCTAGCTCTGCCACTTACTAGGTACATGATTTGGGTAAGTTGCTTAATTTTTTTCCACTATGCCTCACTTTGCTCATTTGTAAAATGGAAATACAAATTCCTCATAGGGTCTGAGAAATAAGATAATGTATTCGAAGGACTTAGAAAACTCCTAGGATATGATAAGCATTTAACAAATGCTATAATTAAGAGTAATCTTTAGGTGCCAATATCCAGAATAAACAAGGAACTCAAACAACTCATCAAAAATAAATAAATCTAATATTTACATAGACAAAGGATCTCAATAGATATTTCTCCAAGAAAGACATACAAGTGGCCAACACATGTATGAAAAAATGCTCAATGTCACTAATCAACAGAGAAATGCAAATCAAAACCACAAATCAAGTGCTGGCAACGGTGCAGAGAAATGGGAACTCTGATGCACTGTTGGTGGGAAGGTAAATTAGTACAGTCATTATGGAAAACAGCATGAAGGTTTCTCAAAAAACTAAAAATAGATCTTCCATATGATCCAGTAATCCCACTACTGTGTATTTATCCAGAGGAAATCAAATCAATATTATCAAAGAGATATCTGCATCCCCATGTTTATTGCAGCACCAGTCACAATAGCAAAAGATACGGAATCAACTTAAGCATCCACCAACAAATGAATGGATACGCTGCTTGCAGTGGCTCATGCCTGTAATCCCAGCACTTTGGGATGCCAAGGTGGTAGGATTGCTTGAGGCCAGGAGTTCGAGATCAGCCTGGGCAACATAGTGAGACCACCCCCATCTTATTTAAAAAACAAAACACATAAAGAAAATGTGTTATAGGCTGTTCGTGCTGTCTCACGCCTGTAATCCCAGGACTTTGGGAGGCCAAGGTGGGTGGATCACGCAGTCAGGAGTTCAAGAACAGCCTGTTCAATATGGTGAAACCCCGTCCGTACTAAAAAAAATACAAAAATTAGCCAGGCGTGGTGGCACGCACCTGTTGTCCCAGCTACTTGGGAGGCTGAGGCAGGATTATCACTTGAATATCACTTGATTACCACTTGAATCCGGGAGCCAGAGGTTGCAGTGAGCTGAGATCAGGCCACTTGCACTCCAGCCCGGGCGACAGAGTGAGACTCCGTCTCAAAAAAAAAGAAAAAAGTGTTTCATATATACTGGAATACTATTCAGTCATAAAAAATAATGAAATCCTATTATCTGAAGCAACATGGCTGAGACTGGAGGACAATATCATATTAAGTGAAGTAAGTCAGGCACAGAAAGATAAATACCACATATTCTCATTCATATGTGGGAGTTAAAAAAGAATTTGAGTTCATGGAAGTAGAGAGTTGAATTGTGGTTTATCAGAAGCTGGGAAGGGTAATGGGAGAGGAGGAAAGGGAGAGATTGATACAAAATTACAGCTCAGTAAGTTCTAGTGCTCTGTAGTATTTCAGGGTGAATATACTTAACAACAATCTATTGTATATTTTCGAAAAGCTAGAAGAGAGAATTCTGAATGTTCCCAACACGAATGATTAAAATCTGAGGTGACAGATATGCTCGTTACTCTGCTTTAATCCTTACACATTGTATACATGTACTGAAATGTCACTTTGTATCCTGCAAATGTGTAATTATTATGTATTAACTAAAAGGGAGAAAAAGAACACAAAACTAATTTTTTAAAGTTGTTCATGGTTGCATACAAATGAGTGGTACACATATTAAAAGCAATTAAAATTACTAGAGACTTCAATGAAATTAAAAATTGTGCCATTAAACATACGAAAAAGCTAATTCCTTCGTGTTTTATTATTAAAACTTTACTGAAAAGGAAGGCCTCTTACCTCAAACCAGTTTCACGCCTATACTTTCCAACAGAGTTTCTAAAACAACGTCATTTGTGTGCTGCCAAGCAAAAACTCAGATCTGCTTCAATATTGCTAAGTCATGCTCCACAGTGAAAACAGCAGCAGCATGTCTGGGATCCCCTTTTCTAGTTTGTCTGATGAGAACCCTGGTACTCATAAGGCACTGTGCATTTGGCTTAACTATACACCAGGGTACACACCGCAGGATTACAAAAGTCCCTGTCCTAAACGACACAAATCACCTCTCAATTCTGGATCGTGCCTTTTTTTTCTTCCCACCAATATTGCCGATTTTGTTTATAAACCTTTTAAGTCATGGAAACACGATCTTGGATTTTGATAAAAATCAACATAGCTGCCAATTCTAACCTCAGTGGTAATGCAACTGGTCTAAAACAAAGGGCAGCCCCTTATCTACCTCATCCTGTCCTCAGCAACATTGCTGTTTTCCAGATCGGGAAACCTGCACGGCCGCTCAGGACTTCCCGATGACTGCACCTGAGACCAGAGTGCAGGTTAGCGGGGCTCTCACTCTAAACAGTCTAAGTGAGGTCTTCAAACTTCAGGGAGAACTATGGATGCGTTTTTAAGTCTCAAGTTTTCACAACAAAATCCAAGTTTCAGAAAGAATGCGAGAGTTTCAACAGAACTAAAATATGAGAGCCTCTCTCTAAATAATAATTTTCTCTTTTTTTTGGAGACAGTCTCACTCTGTTTTCCAGGCTGGAGTGCAGTGGTGTGATCTCGGCTCACTGCAACCTGGGCCTCCCAGGTTCAAGGATTCTCCTGCCTCAGCCTCCCGAGTAGCTGGGATTACAAGCGCACAACTACGCCCAGCTGATTTTTTGTATTTTTAGTAGAGACGGGGTTCCACCATATTGGCCAGGCTGGTCTCAAATTCCTGACCTCAGGTGATCCGCCCACCTCAGCCCTCCCAAAGTCCTGGAATTACAGACATGAGCCACCGCGACCGGCCTAAATAATTTTCAACGGAATACACTGGAATCTCATTATAAACGCCTGCTCTGGGCTACGATTTGCCTGTCAAGGAATTCACAAGTCATAAACTGGAGGGGTGGACTCGAGGTGATGCCCACTAGGAGCAAGGTGATAGAGAAGCGTGAAGCACAGCGCTTTTCAAGCCTGGGAACGCAGGGAGGCCTTCACCAGAAGGTGGGAACCCACCACGAAGCGCCTTCAGGAGGCCCCGGGATTCCAAACCAATTAAGGGCCTGCTCTTCCGAAAACGGGAGGCGACGCTCTGAGCTAAGCGCGCAGGCCGGGGTGTGGGCCGGCACCGAGGCGGCGCGGCCTCGCGACCGCCCTGGGCAGTGACTGGCTCGTTCCGCCAGCGGCCAATCCACCTTAGTCCAAAAGAGAAGACAGCCCTGGGATGAAAGACCCAAGCCTGGGCTTAGGGTGGAAAAACAACTCATTGCTCGAGGCCCGAAGACGGGCGTCCCGGGAGGACGGGGCAGGCAGACGAGCGCCCACCGCGGAGAGAACGCGGTAGGGCTCCTCTCCCCGAAGGTGGCGGCCGCAATAACACGGCCGCGAGAGCGGTTTCCAGGACGATGGCTACTGCGTTCCAGGAGTCGCCGTGACCCCGCGGCCTGGCCCAGACCCGGCGGGGGAAGGGACCAACCGCCATCTTCCCCGCAAAGCCCAAAGCGACAAGGCACGGAGTCCTGCACCCCGGCCCCGCCACCAGGGACACTCTGGCTCTCGCGAGACCCGAACACTGCGACGCGAAGACCTCTGGGAAAGGCGGGGGGAAGGGAGAGGAAGGAAGCGGGGCCGGGACTGGAGGCGGGCCGAGGCCGCGAGTGGAGCCTCAGGAAGCAGAAGGGGCACGGAAAGACGCGATTGACGTCGCAACCGAGCCAATGACGAGCGAGCTGTGGCAGACCTCCAGCCAATGGGCAGTGAGGCCTGACGCGGGGGGGCGGACGCTGGGGCCGAGGGTAGCTTGAGCGCGGCGGCGGCGTTGTTCAGTCAGAGCGAGAACATTCCAGAGGTGAGTCCGGTGGTGGGGCGGCGGCCCCGCGCCCCCTGCCCGGTGCTCCCCGCCCCCTCGACCCCGCGGGCCGCTGGCTGGCGGGGAAGGCGCACCCCCCGACCCGCCCGCGGCTCACGGCGCCGCGCCACGTCTCTCGCGCAGGTCGCCAGCTCCGGCGCTGACGGGTGTGGACCGCGGACGTCCGCTGGGACAGGCCCCTCCCCGCTGCTCGGCGGCGGGCACCTGCCCGGCCGCTCTCGCTGCGCTTCGCCTCCGCTTCCTTGGGACTCGGACTCGGGTTTAAAGATCGAGCCTCTCTTCATCCCAGTCCCGGCGAGCAGCGTTGGGTTTATGTCTTTATTTGACGAAAACGGTGAGTCGCGGGGGCGGGCGGGCGGCGGCCAGGAGTATGGCGCCGCACGCAAGATGGCGGCGTCCCGCCCGCGTGAAGCCCGCCGCGCCTCCGCGCTATCCACGCCCGATGTGGCGCAAGCAGTTTGGGCGACGGCGGCGGCGCGGGCTCGGCACCGGCCGCCCCCTCCCCGCGCGCTCCCCGGCCTGTGCGGGAGCGCGTCGCGCGCGCCCGCCGCTCGGGCTGACTCAGGCTTCAGCTGCTGCATTTGTGAGTCATCGCGCTCCTGGCGGGGGCGGCCCGAGCCCCGGCACCCCTCGGCCGGGTGTCGCTTCCCGGCTGCGCATCCTCCGGGGCCGCCGGCTCCTGGGGGACGCGCTGGGGATGGGCCCAGAGGCTCGGGCTGCGCGCCGCCCTCCCTCGCGGAGGTGTCCGGCTCGCCCGCCCCGCGGAAACGCCTCGGAGCGCGGTAGCCATGGGGACCGGGTCGAAGGTGAAGCGAGTGTTTGAACAGCGAGGGAAAGGGAGGCCGGTCCCAGCCTCCCTTGCTTACATTGCACTTTCGGGCGAGCGCTGCTTTTAAGGAAGTGCTGCTTTGAAGTAAGCCGTGGTTGCCGCAGCACCAATTAGTTGTAGAGAACAGTTCCCTAGTTTCCCCTTGAAAATGATGGCGAACGGGGGTGTGCCTGAGAAGTTTCCTAATCCAGGCGGGGTGGGGG
This sequence comes from Rhinopithecus bieti, assembly GCF_001698545.2. Lineage (NCBI taxonomy): Eukaryota > Metazoa > Chordata > Mammalia > Primates > Cercopithecidae > Rhinopithecus > Rhinopithecus bieti. Next base: position 1,161,716 of record NW_016814622.1, read on the forward strand.
CGGGGAGGGTTCGGGTTCGTTCTGGAGCGCTTCTAGAACGGCCGCAGAGGCAAACCTGCTGAGTGCTGTCGGTCTGATGGAATCTCACGGGACTGAGGCAGCGCAGCTTGTGTTTCTTACCAGGCATTTCCCTACCAGAGTCACAGCTTAGTCGAAATGGAGGCCTTTTATGTTCCCGCAGGTTGTACTGTGTTACCTGAGAATGACTGCTTGTGATCTCAGATGGTTTTTAAGGTGGAATTAAGCAGAAGCATTACTAGGATGTAAAAAAGCAGGTGTTTCCATCCAGCGATGATGTTAAACCTGAGGGGGGTTTTGTGTGTGCTTTCCCTTTCTCTTTCAGAGCTGTTGCGCAGCCATTGGTACCTGTATTGGGGAAACATAGCATACAAGCAAGAAGCTTACAGCCTCAGTGGCGAAAATTTTTTCATGTCAGAGACCGAGAACTCTTGCAGTCGTTTATGTCATCCCTTCTTCTCCAGACAGAAGATACCAAAAGTTGCAATCAAAGATCTCTTCATCTTATTGATAAAGCCACTAATAAGCCAAAATGTCTGTCAATGTCAACCGCAGCGTGTCAGACCAGTTCTATCGCTACAAGATGCCCCGTCTGATTGCCAAGGTAATAAACTGCTCTTCAATTTAGTTGATAACTCTTTTTGTAGAATTTTGGAGTTTGCATCTGTCAGGGGAAACTGCACAATTAAAATTCTTATTTCCTTTAGGTCGAGGGCAAAGGAAATGGAATCAAGACAGTTATAGTCAACATGGTTGACGTTGCAAAGGCGCTTAATCGGCCTCCAACGTGTAAGTAAATCTTGGAAAAGTCCATAAAGAGCATATTATGGATAGAGTCCTCAAAGTATTTGAGCTGCAAAACTTGTTCTAATTGTATGCTAGCTAATTAGCTTACAAGTTAAGTGAGGTACTGTGGTTTATTGGTTGCCATGAGTTCACAAAACTACCAGGGGAACACATTTAATTAAAGAGTGGATGGCCGGGTGCGATGGCTCACACGTGTAACCTCCAGCACTTTGGAAGGCTGAGGCAGGCAGATCACGAGGTCAGGAGTTCTAGACCACCCTAGTCAACATAGTGAAACGCTGGATCTACTAATAATACAAAAATTAGCCAGGTGTGGTGGCATGCCCTGTAGTCCCAGCTGCTCAGGAGGCTGAGGCAGGAGAATCGCTTGAACCTGGGAGGCCAAGGTTGCAGTGAGCTGAGACCATGCCATTGCACTCCAGCCTGGGTGACAAGACTCCATCTCAAAAAAAAAAAAAATAGTGTTCGTACAAATGTGGGTGAATAGCCAAAGATTTAGTCAACTGTAACGATCCAAATTTCTCTTTCATTCAAATAGATCCCACCAAATATTTTGGTTGTGAGCTGGGAGCACAGACCCAGTTTGATGTTAAGAATGACCGTTACATTGTCAATGGATCTCATGAGGCGAATAAGCTGCAAGACATGTTGGATGGATTCATTAAAAAATTTGTTCTCTGTCCTGAATGTGAGAATCCTGAAACAGATTTGGTAAGTGCTTTTGTGGTTGTCGAAAGAAAAAAGCCATATACCTACTTTTGTTACCGTTAAGTAACCTTTCTGAGAAGGCAGAGCAAATATAAGTCAAAGACAAAACCTCCAGTTGTAGAGATATTTCGGTTTTTTTTTTTAAAGTAGGTCACTGTGAGAAAAGTTTCCTTTGGATGGAAGCTGTCTGTAGTTTAGATGTCTTCTGATTAGATATTTTCGTGTTATGTTGTGGATAACATACTTGTTATTTTTTTGGCAGCATGTCAATCCAAAGAAGCAAACAATAGGTAATTCTTGTAAAGCCTGTGGCTATCGAGGCATGCTTGACACACATCATAAACTCTGCACATTCATTCTCAAAAACCCACCTGGTGAGTCTTCCATGATGAACTCCTAAGATCCTAACATAAAGTAAACTAACTGTTGGGAACAAAATGGAAGGTTTTTTTGTAATAGGAATGTAAGAGAGACTGGGCATCGTGGCTCATGCTTGTATTCCCCGCATTTTGGGAGGCCAGGGCGGGCTGATGACTTGAGGGCAGGAGTTCAGGACCAGCCTGGCCAACATAGTGAAACCTGTCTACTAAAAATACAAAAATTAGCAGAGCGTGATGGTGTGCTCCTGTAATCCCAGCTACTCAAGTGGCTGAAGCATGAGCATCACTTGAACCTTGGAGGCAGAGGTTGCACTGAGCTGAGATCTTGCCACTGCACTCTAGCCTGGGCAACAGTGACTCTGTCTCAGAAAAACAATGTAAGGAACCTTTTAGACTTTGCACTATATTTTACCAAATCTAAGCTATTTTTCAAAAGTGTATTGTTAATTGCCATTAAAGGTGAAAAATCGGCTGCCAATTAAACTGCCATATCAAGGTAGATTATCTTAGGGTAGATGAAGTAATGACTGAAATTCTGATGGAAACCCAGCAAAGGATCTTTTTCTGACATTGTTTGGTAAAGAGGGCCTCTTCATTAAACTTGAGCATTGCAAGCAACACTCTGTGGCAGATGACGGAAACTGTCTGACACAATTTGAGCTTGCTATAGCAAGAAAGTCTAACCTATTCCGGTGTTCTCTCTCCCATGAGACAAGCCGTTATATAGACTTAAACAGTGTTTCATCTGTCGGCTAAAGCTGAGTTGAGTTTATGGCTGTTCATGAGGGATGACAGAGAGGGAGGGAACCTTTCACTCCCCGGTGGAGGCATCATCACTTCATCTTAATATTACCTAGCAGTTATAATACTCCTAATGTTTTGTGTCACTCCATTCTTAGACATTCTTATCTATGAAATACATGATGAATTTGAACTGTGATGTCTCTTAGCATTGTGTGCGCTGTGGTTTTTCTGAGGGGATCCATAGGAAAGTTAAGGGCAGGGTTTTAAATGTTAATGATGGGCAATGAGGTAATGTAAGTTATGGGGTTAAATTTTTATTTCCTTTTGCTCTGTAGAGAATAGTGACAGTGGTACAGGGAAGAAAGAAAAGGAAAAGAAAAATAGAAAGGGCAAAGACAAGGAAAATGGCTCCGTATCCAGCAGTGAGACACCACCACCACCACCACCACCAAATGAAATTAGTCCTCCTCCACATACAGTGGTAAGTGCAGGGTTGATGGCCTAGGGGGCACTAAAGTTGTGTAAAGTGTATGTCAATTGGTTGAGGTGGGCGCAAGTGTGGAAACTAGCCTAGCCTTCAGTGTGTAATACACTAATGTTTTGGATTCCAAGTGCTATTGGTGGTTTGAATTAAGGTGAACCCAATTTGGTGGGAGATGGACTTGATGCCATTAGCTTGACAAAATGTGAAGCTTTTTTTTGTTTTTTTAAAGACCTTTGATCAAGTAGCTCTGTTTTCGGAAACAGGAAGAAGAGGAGGATGATGACTGGGGAGAAGATACAACTGAGGAAGCTCAAAGGCGTCGAATGGATGAAATCAGTGACCATGCAAAAGTTCTGACACTCAGTGATGATTTGGAAAGAACAATTGAGGAGCGGGTCAATATCCTGTTTGATTTTGTTAAGGTAAAATATTTGCTTGGTCTGTAAATAGGCTTCAGCCCAGCCTTGTGCCTTTAGATATATGATACTTTAAGCATTGTGATTAGGATTACTTTAATGCATAGCTCTTTTTAATTCTTGTTCATTAAATATTTTTTGCACGTGGTTCCAGGCACTATATTTTTGCACCTGCCCAATTAGGAAAAATATGTCCATGAGAGCAGGGACTTACTGCCGTCTTGAGCCTGGCAAAGTGTGCCTCCGTTTCACTGAACTGTTTTCCTTTTATTTGCAGAAAAAGAAAGAAGAGGGTATTATTGATTCATCTGACAAAGAAATTGTTGCTGAAGCAGAAAGACTGGATGTAAAAGCCATGGGCCCTCTTGTTCTGACTGAAGTTCTTTTTAATGAGAAGATTAGAGAACAGATTAAGAAATACAGGCGCCATTTCCTACGAGTAAGCAAATTGCTCTGGATTCATAAATGAGATTACAGCTGTGTGACTTTTGAGATGGTCATTTTAACCATTTCTGCTTGTCCTGTCATGCTTGAAAGTAGGGAACTTGACCCGCCTTACAAGCCTCTCTGAGCATCTGAAAGTGCCGTATCCAGGCCCTACAAAGTAATAGGGATGTTTAGGCATTGACCTTTTTGAACCACTATTATATGGGCCTTGCACTTGCAGACACTCTTATTTGGGTACTAGAGTTGTCAACTTAGAACATATGAAAAAGCTTAACGCCAAGGTATCTATTTGCAGTTTTGTCACAACAACAAAAAAGCTCAACGGTACCTTCTTCATGGTTTGGAGTGTGTGGTAGCAATGCATCAAGCTCAGCTTATCTCCAAGATTCCACATATCTTGAAGGAGATGTACGACGCAGACCTTTTAGAAGAAGAGGTCATCATCAGTTGGTCGGAAAAGGTGGGGAATACATCGGTGGGCTCTTCGGGTTCACAAGTTTTGGGGTGGTTTTTTTTTTTTTTTGGAAAATGAAGTCTCTGTTGCCCAGGCAGTAGTGCAGTGGTGTTATCTCGGCTCCCTGCAACCTCTGCCTCCCAGCTTCAAGTGATTCTCCTGCCTCAGCCTCCCGAGCAGGGATCCTGGGATTACAGGCACCTGCCATCACACCCAGCTAATTGTTGTATTTTTAGTAGACGGGGTTTTACCATGTTGGTCAGGTTGGTCTCGTACTCTTGACCTTAGGTGATCCGCTGTGCCGAGGTTACAGGTGTGAGCCACCGCCCCTGGCCATTCACAAGTATTGTGACAGTTTTGAGAACAAGAAAAAAATGTCTAATATCTAGCTAAAGTTCAGTTCCCCCCTGTGCTATAGGTTGTGATTCCCACCATATCAGCTTTGTAGTCATAACAGACTGCTGAGACTAACGTATTCACTGAGTACATTTATTCTGTTGAGGATTCAGACTTTTTAGGACCCAGTTCCCTCAGAGCTGAGAGCTCAGGGGGATTAAATAAATAATCAAAAGTTGTTAAAGGTCCTCAGCTAAGAGACTTGTACTCACATTTTTTAGGCCTCTAAGAAATATGTCTCCAAAGAACTTGCCAAAGAGATTCGTGTCAAAGCAGAACCGTTTATAAAATGGTTGAAGGAAGCAGAGGAAGAATCGTCTGGTGGTGAAGAAGATGATGAAGATGAGAACATTGAGGTAAACATTTCGGGAGGAGGGTATTGGATACAGTGTTGGTGATGGGTGTTTGAGTTAAAAAGGTTTGTGAGGAGTGATAAAATGGCAGTTTGGGGTAATTTCAAGTTGAGAATTTAAGATGCAATAAAATACAGTCAATAATTTGGAAAATAATAGGGTGGTGGAAACTTCCTACTCCTACACGTTATAGCATATAAAAAACTTTAAAAATGCTCTTAGATTGGAGCCTATGTAAGAGAATTTGCAGTGTTTGCATAACAAAGCTGTTCAGTGAAGAAGAAATAGCTGCAGCTAGGCAATTTTCCTCCTCTGTGATCACAGTTTTTATTGATCTGTTTTATAAACAGATTTATCAGCTTATGTTGAATAAAATCATTCTTATCAGGTGGTATATTCGAAGACTGCCAGTGTACCGAAAGTGGAAACCGTGAAGTCGGACAACAAGGATGACGACATCGATATTGATGCCATTTAAAGGGATGGATGCAACCTAGCTTAACAGTATAATGCTGCAAATTTTCTCCATTATCAGCCAGAAGTGCAACATGTATGTGCAAAAGCTAAAATGGCTTAACATCATGCTACACTTTACACTAAAAATCTATTACTGTGAGTGGTCTGTAATTAAGCCCAATGAGACATCTAGGGAGTCCATACACATCAGTGAGCAGATGTAGTTTGCTTATTTATAGCATGTTTCTTTTGAAAACTAGTGGTGGACACATTTGGATCACATTTATACAGTTATAAAAATAAAGATTTGATTTTGGTCATTCTTCAGATGTCTGGCTCCGAATGACTTAAGCTGAAGTAACTGGCTCCAACTGGCTCCTTTTTTTTTTTTTAAATGTGCCATCATTTCACCTGATGAGCATTCTTGGAGCCTGCCAGATATTGTTAGGTTCTGGGGCTGCAAAGAGGTCTTCAACAGGATGTAAAGCAAACTTAATTGTAGTTAACTTATTCAGCCCATTAAGAAATGCAGTACTAAAGTTTTATCTTACAGTCCCTCAAATTGGCATCTGGTAATGTACATTGTGAGGTAGACTGATAATCAAATGACAGTGCAACATCTTACCAAGTGTACGACCTGAGTGTCATATAAATAACGTAAGAGCAGATTTTGAAACTTGGAGAGCTGTTTTCTCATTTCATGTACACTTGCCCCAAATTGTAGTCTTTGAAGTCGTGTGCATTGCACGTTGGATGAGCCAGGGAAATTATTACATTAACAAGCATTTTGTGTGTATGTAGTAGTTACTTTGTACTGAGAGAACTTGCTGTGGGGTGCAATTAAACAATAAACTGATTTTATTTGGGAGAAACAGGGAAGGGTGCACTTACTAGCAACCTAAGCATGATTTTTCAGCTTTTGCCCTTAGGGTTTAAATTACAATTATTCCAAAATGGTTAGATCATCCTGTGTCTTTTTGCTCAGTGTGGCTTTAATTTCCCTCCCCCCCCCCCCAATGGTTCTTTAATACTTTTACATTTGGACACAGAGTTTATTTTTCGATTTTGTTTGCTATCTTGCCAAAATTAAGTGTAACTGGTTTCAAACTTGATTTTCTTTTTTTTTTTTTCTTCTTCCAGAATGTCTTATTTAACAAGAAAACTAAAAGTATACTTCTAAGTCAGAGCCTCTATTTTGGTGTAAGACTTGGGATATTTTTTACTTCACATTGAATATAGCCAGGCACCCAAGAAGTCTGATGGCCACCTGAGTGCAGGTGACAAGGACCTGACAGAGCCCATGCAGGGCTTTAGATTTGGACACAAAAGAGTTGATAACTTCCTTGTGAACTCCTTGCCTGATCTAAACTCATTATGGGTTCTGACTGTGTTTGAGTAATCATCTTCAAGGTTAAACCTGTTGGCAGTTGCCCCTTTTCATGAAGTGCACAGTGGGAATCGAGAATCGATAGGGTTAATTTTGGAGCAGTGGCTTATACCATTCACCTCTTTTTTTGTGACTTATTTCACAGGTAATGAGACCTTAATAACAAATAGGTGTAAAAAAATTTTCACATTGAAATGATACAAACATTTGATGTAATAAAACCTTGTTGGCTTGATATTTTAAGGAATTGAAACCTAGCAGTCTTAATGGAGAGACAAGAATTGGTCTCCAGCTGCCTTTGATAGATTTGGGTGCAGGTGGAGCAGGAGCATATACCTGGAGGGATTGTGCTTTGTCACACCAAAGAGGATTTTTTTTTTTCCTTCAAACTTGTATGTTGCCTAGGTTTCAAATTCTTTGCCGCAAGGCTGATTTGCTTTCATTAACTGGAATTCTGTAGGAGATACTGGTTACCTAAGCTAAGTTGCACTCAACATACTCAGTGTCAAACTAATGAGGTTCTGTTATAAAGCTTCTACTTTTAATCTGAGGGAAAACATGTTCAGGGCTTCTAGAACACTAAACATTTTGGCTTAGACCAGTGTTCAGTCTGGTGCCAAACTTCCAGTGGAATTCAAATTCAATAATCTGAACTTTGTTCACAGATTGTTCTAATAGAGTAATTCTTCACTTTGCTCTATTGAACTGTCTTAAGGATTTGTTTAAACAGCTAAGTTACTTGATTAAAATAATGATAAAATTGTATTTTGTCTCTGCTTTAATATTAAAATTAACTTGTTTTCATTTTATAATTAGATCAAAGCATTGGAATCTGCCCTGTTTTTGTAGCTGTTGCTTTGGATTTGTGTTGGATATATCCTGCAGTTAAACTTGCCAGCCCCACTCACAAAAGTTGTTCATTTCATTGGGTCACTGGCTTTCTTTATTTGCTAGTCTTGTCTGTGAACTGAGAATCTGCCTCAATTTTATTTCTTGGAATCTTGACAGGTACTTAATAGGGAACTCAGACTTCAAATACACAGCTGTGTAACTCTGAGTAATAGTATATCTCTAGTTAAGAATGAGGGAAGGGGGAGGATTGCTTTCTAAACAAGTACATTCTGAAGTTGACTTAAAAATTTTTAGTGTGGGTCCTAAAGTTTAGAGATGGGCAAGGAGGTCTTTAATCCTCTGCTTCCCACTTGAGAAGGTGGGGGGGTATCAGGATTGAGCCCCAGGCTGTTTGTTCCAGTGTACCAAGCACTGTGCCTTTGGCCTGGAGATGGCAGAAATGAAAGCTGGCCATCTGCAGAAAGCAGATAAGTGAATTTGAACCTTTTGCGTTATGTTAGCTCAGTCAGTCCTCCCCATGGTCCTGAAGCATAGGTACTGTTTTACCAAGGTCAGTTATCTAACAAAATAACCAACCCTTCATGTTTTTTAAATTTCTGACAAGTCTGCAGACAATCCTTATCTAACCAATTAATTTCCTAATTGCTGCAGTTTGACTTGCCAGTATTTCAGAGTAACCAGAAACTGCAAAGTTGACCTTGTTCCTGCATTGTCTTTTTGATGGTTCAAATTTCAGCCTCCCTGACTACTCCAAAGCCAGAGCAGTCTCAGTACCAGAAACAGTGCTGCACTTTTGTCTGCTCCCTAGCATGTGCTGTGTGACCCCAAGAGGACGGAGTCATTTGGCATTGTGTCTGGCCGGGCGCGGTGGCTCACGCCTGTAATTCCAGCACGTTGGGAGGCCCAGGCGGCCAGATCGCTTGAGGTCAGGAGTTCCAGACCAGCCTGGCCAAGATGGTGAAACCCCATCTCTACTAAAAATACAGAAATTAGCTGGGTGTGGTGGCAGGCACCTGTAATCCCAGCTACTTGAGAGGCTGAGGCAGGAGAATCACTGGAACCTGGGAGGCAGAGGTTGCAGTCAGCTGAGATCCCACCATTGCACTCTAGCCTAGGTGACGAGTGAGACCATCTCAAAAAAACAAAAAATTTGAGAATGGCATTGTGCCTAAGGACCTTAAGCAGAGACTAGGCCTGCTGGTGCAGCTGAGTGGGCTTCCCAGGAGGCAGCCTGCAACCTGCCTTCCAGCGTGTCTAGTACTTGGTGAAGGGATCCTTCCAAAGTACACGTGGGTTGGTTGCACCGGCATTGCGTTACATGTGCTCTTCTCAAGGAGGAAACAAGCCGAGTCCCACAGCAAATGCACATGGAGGTTGGGCCCCACCAATCCTTTGTCCTCTCTGTATGTGGCCCCCAAGTTTTATTGCCCCATGGAGGACTTAGGGGTAGAGGTAAGGAAGAAATTCCTCATCTTTAGGATGGTTGTACTAATAAACTAATCAGTGGAGAGAACAGTACAGCAGCTCCCTAGGTCCTTGGGTAACGTTGCAACGGACAGGGTTAGAGTCTTCTGAAGGGACCATTTGTGGACTGAAAACCGAGTCCCAGAGCGGTGGGTGGCCGTGCATTCCTTCATTCCACCAGATGGCTGCATCTCCACTCCGTGTGGGGCCTTGGGCAGCTCACACTTGACTCCAAATCCCCACACACCCTAGAGGAGCTCCCAGGCCAGGGCAGGCAAACAGCAGGGATAGAGCCTTAGGGGAGAGAGGCCAGCACCACAGAAAGAGGCAGTGTTTGTGCAAATTCTCAAAGGATGGGTAGGAGTTTGCCCAGGAGAGGAAAGTTGGGGAGCACACTCAGAAAGTGGAAGCTCCTCCGTGGTGGATGGTGGGGCTGGGGCTGGCGGAAGCAGCAGGCTCTCCTGATCAAGCTTGCGTTTGCAACCCTCTGTTGCCAGGGTGGTTAAGGTGCTGTAGGAGACAGGCAGGGAAGCGAGGGGCGGGGCAGGGAGCAGACTAGTCATAAAAATGCACTTCAACCTGGGAAGGTTGGGTCACCAGCCAGCCTTGGTTACCTACCACAAGGGCACAGTGGCCAGAGTGGAGAGATTAACAGGTCCAGGTTCCTGTCCCACAACCAGCAGAATCTGAGGTCCCAGGAGCAATGAAACCTCTCTCCTCTCCAAAGACTGGGATCACCTGGTGGGGGCCTGCTTGAAAGGCCCTGGAGCTTCAGCAACAGTCCTCTGTGGTTACAAATTTGGGGTCCTCAGATGTGACCACAGTCTTCTGTGTTCATCAAGTTCGTGTGTGTGTGTGTGTAACGCTCAGTCGTCCAGGCTGGAGTGCAGTAGCAGGATCTCAGCTCACTGCAACCTCCTGAGTTCAAGCAATTCTGTCTCCGCCTCTTGAGTAGCTGGGACTACAAGGCCCACGCCATCACACTCAGCTAATTTTTGTATTTTTAGTAGAAATGGGTTTCACCGTGTTGGCCAGGCTAGTCTCGAACTCCTGACCTCAAGTGATCTGCCTCCCAAAGTGCTGGGATTACTAATTAAGTTCTTTTGATGGATGACGATACAAAGTCACGCAGCCAGTTTGGGGGAAGGATACAGTTTTCCTAAGATTCACATGATAATAGAATCATTGGGAACCTCACTGCACGAGCCTGGCATTGCAAGGACTCAGAGACAGAAGCGGGTCCAGCCTTGTGGACACATTGTAGCCACTCATGCTGTTGTCTCCATAGTTTTGCCGTGATTCCAACTATATGACATTTCTGGAAGAGGCAAAACTGTGGAGACAAAGCACCAGTGGTGGCTAGGGGTTAGGGCTAGGAAGGAAGAGTTAGGCAGAGCAAGGGATTTTTAGGGCAGTGAAATTACTTTGTATGATCCTATAATGGTGCATACATGTCATTTGTCCGAGTCCATAAAATGTACACCACCAACAGTGGACCCTAAGGTAACTATGAGGACTTTGAGTGATCATGATGTGTCAGTGTTGGCTCATCAGTTTTAACAGATGCACCACTCTGCTGGGGAGGGAGTCTGTGGAAACTGCCTTCCACCCAATTTTGCTGTGAGCCTAAAACCTCTTTTAAAACAGTCAATTAACTAAAAAATAAAATCGAGTCTTTTTTCCTTTTAAAAAAGGAGAGTAGAAAACAATTATCTAAAAGGAAAATCTGAAAGAGATGTATTAACAGGTTCACATATTTTTAAAAATGCAAATGAAAGCAAATGGAATAAATCTTATCAGGTAAAGGACAAGTCGTAAGCTTGGATTTTTAAGTCTAGCAATGCACTGTCTACAAGAGCATCATCTAAAATGTGACAAAAGATGTTGAAAGGATGAAAAAAGGTATAGTAGACATACACTAACCAAAAATGTAGCTCTTTGAATCTCAGAAAAAAATTTTTAATAAAGTGTGAAAGTTGTCAGTATCAAAATGGAGTCACTTGTGTTCAAGAAACAAAAAACAACCTGAACAAATAGAGTAGGGTTTGCAGTCTTTTGTGATAGTGCGGGGTCTCATGCTGGTATGCCCAATGACAAAATTATCACAAAAGATTGCAAAAACCACAGCCTTGCACAAAAAGCATCACCGCCTTATACAAAAAAATACTTCAAGGACATCTACCCAGCAACAGCCTGTCCAGCTGTGGACTTGCATCACCCTTGTTATGGATCTTTGTAGCCACAGGTAGTAATCTCAAAACAATTATATGTAATCTTCATTTATCCTTTAAAAACTATTCTCCCGGCCAGGCATGGTGGCTCACGCCTGTAATACCAGCACTTTGGGAGGCTAAGGTGGGTGGATCACCTGAGGTCGGGAGTTCAAGACCAGCCTGTCCAACATGGTGAAACCCCATCTCTACTAAAAATACAAAAAATTAGCCAGGCGTGGTGGTGCATACCTGTATCCCAGCTACTTGGAAGGCTGAGGCAGGAGAATTGCTTGAACCTGGGAGGTGTAGGCTGCAGTGAGCCGAGATTGTGCTATTGCGTTCCACCCTGGGTGACAGAGTAAGACTCCGTCTCAAAAAAAGAAGAAAAGAAAAGTTCTCGCCCTTTACCTCCCTAAAGTACACACATAACTCACAATGACGTGTATTCCCATTGCAATTCCTGAATACATATCTTTCTTTTAGAGAGCCTCTCTCTTATTTAATTGACATAAATGGGGTCAGAAATGGGACCTAAAGAAAGATCACTATCAGAAAAAATTGTTCTTTTTGGCCAGTATGCATATGAGCCCTGTGCATTGTAGGCTTCCATGGCTCAAATTTTTGGCCCTGGTGAGTATTCTCTCAGGCCAGCCCTCCCTAGTTTTGGTAGAGACTTTTTGATATTCAAGATCCGGTTTGGTTATAAGACCACCTTAATAAAGAACCTTACATCCCTCCTGAGATGATAAAAGACTTTGTCTTTTCTGGTAAGTCCTTTCTGGTATAAAGACAGAGGTCTCTGGCTTGAGTATTCCGGTTTCTACCGAATTCACATTCTATCTGTGAGGCATGTCATTTCTGGTGAATTCACTTTTGGTCTCAGCGTGTAATTTAATATTTTGTTTGATCTGCCTGCCTGGGTTAAGATTTTGTGAACACTCATCTCTTGGTGTCCTGTGATTTGGTTTCACTCGTTTCCCTGGATTTTTTTCTAAAAATCTTCCACGTTTTCAATAGTGGGCTCAGGATGTCTAATTAAAAGTCACTAGGGCAGTTGCCACCATCTAAACCACCAATCCTGACATTCTCTGAAAGGATAAAAAAGATATTCTGGCCGGGCACGGTGGCTCACACCTGTAATCCCAGCACTTTGGGAGGCCGAGGCGGGCAGAGACGGGCAGATCACCTGAGGTTGGGAGTTCGAGACCAGCCTGACCAACATGGAGAAACCCTGTCTCTACTAAAAAATACAAAATCAGCCAGGTGTGGTGGCGCATGCCTGTAATTCCAGCTACTCAGGAGGCTGAGGCAGGAGAATCGCTTGAACCCAGGAGGTGGAGGTTGCAGTGAGCCGAGATTGTGCCACTGCACTCCAGCTTGGGCAACAAGAGCAAAACTCCCATCTCAAAAGAAAAAAAAAAAAAAAAAGAAATTCTTTGCTCTTGAGAGATTAATAAAAATCAGAATGGGATTCTCAACCCTTATAACATGCTAGGCTTTCTGGGACTCCAGCCAGTTACATATGATAGCCCATTCTTGTGAACATTTTTTAAATGATGGGCAAATTCTGTCAAGGAAAAATCAGAGCTCAAATGGTCATTACTTGAATTTTCAAAAAAAAAAAAAACCCAAAACTCTGCAACTATAGAGTTAAAGTAGGCCGAGCGCAGTGACTCATGCTTGTAATCCCAGCACTTTGGGAGGCCGAGGTGATTGGATCACTTAAGGTCAGGAATTTGAGACCAGCCTAACATAGTGAAACCCCATCTCTACAAAAAATACAAAAATTACCTGGGCGTGATGGCACACACGTAATTCCAGCTACTTGGGAGGCTGAGGCATGAGAATCGCTTGAACCCAGGAGGCGGAGGCTGCATGAGCCGAGATTGCGCCACTGTACTCCAGCCTGGGCGACAAAGCAAGACTCCGTATCAAAAAAAGAACAAAAACAAAAACTAGAGTTAATGTAAAGACTTCTAAGTTGTCTCTGTCTCTCTTTTTTGCTGGCTTTCCTACTGGTATTGAGATAAAACTTACCGCTTATGGCATTCCAGCCAAGACTTTCTTTTTTTTTTTAAGTCTTAAAGGGCTTTCAAATTAATGGCTTATAAATGACAAAAGCCCATGGTAACCAACAACCTAGACACCTTTTGGAAACATAAATTTAAATTTGCTTGACTAATAATTGCTTAGGGTGATGGAACAGTTCATTGAAAGATTAACAGTCTAAAAGAAAAGAGACCGATAAATATAGAGGTTAGGCTTTCAGATTAAATGGGCCAGAATCTTCAGCTCGAAGCAATAATATAAAATATCACTGCGGGCCGGAGCACAGTGGCCCACACCTGTAATCCCAGCACTTTGGGAGGCTAAGATGGGTGGATCACCTGAGCTCAGGAGCTTGAGACCAGCCTGGCCAACATGGTGAAACCCTGTCTCTATGTAAAAAAAATATATACAAAAATTAACTGAGTGTGGCGGCATGTGCCTGTAATCCCAGCCACTCAGGAGGCTGAGGCAGGAGAATCGCTTGAACCCAGAAGGTGGAGGTTGCGATGAGCCGAGACTGTGCCCTTGCACTCTAGCCTGGGCAACAAGAGTGAAACTCTGTCTCAAAAAACAAAAAAACAAAAAAATTCATATTGTTATATGTTAAAATTTTTGCAAAGCCTGATACAGTGCCTTACGCCTGTAATACCAGCACTATGGGAGGCCAAGGTGGGCAGATCACTAGAGCCCAGGAGTTCAAGACCAGCCAGGGCAACATGGTGGAACCCCATCTTTACTAAAAATGCAAAAAATTAGCCAGATGTGGTGGCATGTGTCTGTAGTCCCAGTTACTTAGGAGACTGAGGAAGGAGGATTGCTTGAGCCCGGGAGGCGGAGGTTGCAGTAAGCTGAGATCGTGCCACTGCACTCCAGCCTGGGTGACAGATTGAGACCCTGTCTCAAAAAAATAAAAAACAAAATTTTTTTGCAGAATGGCTCATGCCTATAATCCCAACACTTTGGGAGGCTGAGGTAGAAGGATCACTTGAGGCCAGGAGTTTGAGACCAGCCTGGGCAACAAAGCGATACCCTGTCTCTACAAAAAAACTGAAAAATTTAGCCAGGCACAGTGTCCTGCGCCTGTAGTCCCAGCTACTCAAGAGACTAAGGTAGGAGCATCCCTTGAGCCCAAGAGTTTAAGGTTGCAGAAAGCTATGATCATACCACTGCAGTCCAGCCTGGGTGACAGAGCAAGACCCTGTCTGAAAAAAAGAAAATTTACAGAAGTACAACTCCTAACAGAATAATGCTGGCCTGGCGTTTTGAAATGATAGCAAAAAATCATGGAACAGACAAAATTGAACTCAATAACGGACTCTAGGTAGACTTAGCTGACAGCCACTCCCTTCAGACCTCCCTTGTTGTTCACAGGTGGCTAGAAGGGTTTTGCCACTGGCTCCTAGTTGCCACTCACTCCCCCGCAGTGTGGGACAAGACTGGCAACCAGGACAGGTCCATCCTGGTATCAAGGGACAGTCAAAACCTAACCACAGGATGATTGACCAGTGATGCTTTCAGAGAAAGATCTTGATCAGAAGGGGGAAATGTGAAGGTTGTCAGAATGAGAATGGAGTCATTTGTGTTTTTTGTTTGTTTGTTTGTTTGTTTTTGAGACGGAGTCACGCTCTGTTGCCCAGGCTGGAGTACAGTGGCGCGATCTCGGCTCACTGCAAGCTCCGCCTCCCAGGTTCATGCCGTTCTCCTGCCTCAGCCTCCCGAGTAGCTGGGATTACAGGCGCCCGCCACCACGCCCGGCTACTTTTTTGTATTTTAGTAGAGATGGGGTTTCACTGTGTTAGCCAGGATGGTCTCGATCTCCTGACCTCGTGATCCGCCCGCCTCGGCCTCCCAAAGTGCTGGGATTACAGGTGTGAGCCACCGCGCCCAGCCTCATTTGTGTTTAAAAGGCAAAAAGCAAACCAAAAAAAAAAAAAAAAACAACCCTGAGAAATAGAGCCAGGCAAGGCTGTGAAGAGAACATTTTCATGCTGGTTTGTCCTGTCACGACTATCAACTAAAGGATCACAAAAGACTGCAAAAACCACAACCTGCACAAAGGCCATCACAACCTTCCACAAGTAAGACTTCTGCAAGGACATCTACCCAGCAACTGCCTGTCCAAACTTGGACCGGCATCGGTCTTGTTATTGACCTTCATGGCCAAGGCTAATTATCTCAAAACAATTATGTAATCCTCCTCACTTTTCCTTTAAAAGCTGTTCTGTCCCTTTACCTCCCTAAAGTACACACATAGCTCACTATGACATGCATATTCCCGTTGCAATGCCCTATTCGCAGATACCCTTTTCTTTGAGAGAGCCTCTCTCTGTTTATTTTGTTGACAAACCAAGAAAAGTCATTAGGAATAAAGAGGACCGGCACAATGTGATGAACAGTTCAACACATCAGAAATAAAATTTCTGACCACGCGCGGTGGCTCACACCTGTAATCCAACCACTTTGGGAGTCCGAGGTGGGTGGGTCACCTGAGGTCAGGAGTTCGAGACCAGCCTGGCCAACATAGTGAAACCCCCCTCTACTAAAAAATACAAAAATTAGCCGGGCATGGAGGTGGGTGCCTGTAATCCCAGCTACTCAGTAGGCTGAGGCAGGAGAATTGCTTGAACCCGGGAAGTGGAAGTTGCAGTAAGCTGAGATCATACCCCTGCACTCCAGCCAGGGCAACAGAGCAAGACTCTGTCTCAAAAAAAAAAAAAGAAAAGAAAGAACAATTCTATCATTGAATGTACCTGATGAAATACTCTCAAAATATATAAAGCAAAAGTTTACTTTAACTCTATATAGTAAAATAACACTACACACCCACCAGAACAACTGAAATTTGAAACTTGACAACACCAAATATGTGGGGCCACTGGAACTCTTACATACTGTGGGTTGGTATGTAATAGGTACCAACACTTTAGGAAAAGTTCTAACAGTTTCTAACAAAAACTGAACATACACCTGGTTTCTAAACCCACAATTCCACTTCTAGAGAACTCCACACTTAATAGAAATGAGGCCAGGGCGGTGGTTCACACCTGTAATCCCAGCACTTTGGGAGGCTGAGGGAGGCAGATCACGAGGTCAATAGATCCAGACCATCCTGGCCAACATGGCGAAACCCTGTCTCTACTAAAAATACAAAAATTAGCTGGGCATGGTGGCGGTGCCTGTCGTCCCAGCTACTCGAGAGACTGAGACAGGTGAATCACTTGAACCCAGGAGCCGGAGCTTGCAGTGAGCCGAGATCGTGCCACTGCACTCCAGCCTGGAGAAAGCAAGACTTCGACTCAATAAATAAATAAATAAATAAATAAATAAATAAATAAATAAATAAAATGAAAGCAAATGTTCCTAAAAGACTTACGAGAATAGCCATTGAAGTTTTTTTCATAATAATCCCAAACTGTAAACATCACAAGGACCTATTAACAGGAGAGTGGATAAACTGTACCATATACTAAAACTGGATATTAACAATAAAAGGAATGGATTGCTAATGTGCACAACAAAAGTTAAGAATCTCAAAAATGTACTGAAATGAAAGAAGCCTTATGAAAAAGAATACATATGTATGGTTCCATTTATATAAAGTTCTAAAACAGGCTACACTGATCTATGGTGAAGAAATCAAGACAGTGATTGCTTCTGTGGATGGGGTGGGGTGGGGATTGATGGGAAAGGGCACAGGGGAACCTTCCATGGTGACAGCAATGTTTTATATCTTGATAGAAGTTTGGGTTACATAGGTGTATGGGTATATGCATTTGCCCCAAATTTGTTCATTTCATTGTATGCAAATTTTACCTTAGGCCAGGCACGGTGGCTCACGCCTGTAATCCCAACACTTTGTGAGGGCCAGGTGGCCGGATCACCTGAGGTCAGGAGTTCGAGACCAGCCTGGCCAACATGGTGAAATCCTGTCTGTACTAAAAATACAAACATTAGCTGGGCGTGGTGGTGGGTGTCTGTAATCCCAGCTACTCGGGAGGCTGAGGCAGGAGAATCGCTTGTACCCAGGAGCCAGAGGTTATGGTGAGCCAAGATGGGCCATTGCACTCCAATCTGGGTGACAAGAGCGAAACTCTGTCTCAAAAAATAATAAAATAAAATAAAGTACAAAAAATTAGCAGCATGTGGTGGCGCATGTCTGCAGTCATAGCTACTCAGGAGGCTGAGATGGAGGGCTCGCTTAAGCCTGGGAGGTTGAGGCTGCCGTGAGCCATGATCATGCCACTGCACTTGAGCCTGGGGGACAGAGTAAGTCCCTGTCTCAAAAAACATAGGTAAAATAGATATACGATATATATTGTATATACAGATATTTCAATTAAAATATATAAAATATGAAATTATATATTTCATTACATGTCTAAGATTCTCAGAGTGGCCATGGCAACCAGCGTCTCTCAAGATGGCAACTGCGGTGTCAGCATGGGTCCCAGAGTGGGTGGAGCAGAGTCCCCAGCGCACCCTCAAGGGAGCTGGAACATCAGTGAGAAATCATCTTTGTTGTAGTAAGTCACTGAGACGGGAACAGTGTTGTTGTCAGCACAGCCTCCTTGACTGAGGCGTGCCCGACACTGAGCGTGTCCCTTCTGAGTTCTCCTTTCAGTCTACATCAGTCTATGTCAATCCATATCAGTCTACGTCAGTCCATGTCAGTCCATGTCAGTCTATGTCAGTCTACATTAGTCTATGTCAGTCTATGTCAGTCTGTGTCAGCCCACGTTAGTCTGTGTCAGTCTACATTAGTCTATATCAGCTCACGTCAGTCTATGTCAGTCCATGTCAGTCTACGTCAGTCCATGTCAGTCTATGTCAGTCTACATTAGTCTATGTCAGTCTACGTTAGTCTATGTCAGTCTGCGTTAGCCTGTGTCAGTCTATGTTAGTCTATGTCAGTCTGCGTTAGTCTGTGTCAGTCTATGTTAGTCTATGTCAGTCCACGTTAGTTTATGTCAGTCTACGTTAGTCTATGTCAGTCCACGTTAGTCTATGTCAGTCCATGTCAGTCCATGTCAGTCTGT